>NC_057811.1:265450020-265821054 GCF_018294505.1 Triticum aestivum
GCGGAGCGTCTCGGGCCCGGGCGGGCCGGCCTCGGGCCTCGGCGGGCCTGGCGGCGTGGGGAGAGAGAGGAGGGCGACGTGGCAGCGCGTGATTGGCTGGAGGGCGGTGGCGGACATGTCTGGCAGCGGAGCGGACGCGTCCGGCGGCGCGAGGAGGAAGATTGCTAGGGTTTTGCCCGCAAATTTCGGAGGGGGGGGGTGTTTATATAGATTCTGGGAGCTAGGAGGGGACTATTGAGGTGCGGTTTTCGCCCACACAATCGTGATCCAATGACGGAGAGCATGGTGGGGGTTTAGTTGGGCTAGTGAGCTCTTATGAAGGGGGTGTTGGGCTGCAAAGAGAGAGGGGTTTCGGCTAACGTGGTTAACCGCTGGGGCATCAAACGACCTCCAAATGGAACAAAATTTGATAGGCGGTCTACTGGTGATGTACCAAGGCCACTCGACAAATTTCGGCCCATTCCGAGAACGTTTTTCTCCCGCTCACGAAACAAGACCTGAGAGGTGTTGCGGGTGCATGTGGGAGTGTCGGATTCCAAAACGGACAACGGAGAAAGTGATCGGATGCAAGTTTTGAAAACATGAGGATGCAATGCACCTGATGACATGGCAAGATGCAACACGCAAGCGAATGACATGGAAACAACGGCAAATAACTGGAAGACATCTGGCGCATCGGTCTCGGGGCCTTAGATATAATGTGCAAAAATCAAATTTGAGCTACATGCACACGTGACAGTGCACCTACATGGATTGCAAAAACACATGTGTCTCACTTGGTGCATGTTTACTCCCCGTGCAACAAATTTCAAACATTGAGAATCTTGATTTTTAAATTCTAGTACATCCAAAACTTATTTGAAGTTCATGAAACTTATCGTGTTGTCATATGGACACCAATACAAAGTGGCATTGTACTATTTTTTGTCAAATTTGAGACCAGTTTTGATGTAATGTTTATCTAATTACAGATGGGAGATTATTAATAATTGGGAACCAATATCCCAAACAGATTATTTATTCGAACAGTGAGCGTTAGACCAACAATGGATACGTGCTATGCTTTGGTTAAGCAATAAAGCGGCAGCATTAATCATCCAAATAGAAAAACAATATACGTGCCGCCGCGCGACCCGTGTGCCGTGCGAGTAGGCATGAGTTGACGGGACGCATGCGAGCAGTCCGCCGCGCAGGCAGACGGGGAGGCGTGTGTGCAGGTGTGTGAATTGACGGAGGCGTGCTTGCTGCGCAGTGTCATCGGGAGGCGTGCGAGTAGCTGTGTGAAACTTTGGTAGGCATGCCAGCAGTCTGTTGCGCAGGCTCACTGGGAGGCGAGCCATCGGTTTGACCGCCGCCTGCCTCTCTCCCACAACTCCCACAACTCCATATTAATGGTGCGCCCGAGCGGCCGCATCCCCATCCTCGCCACACACACAATCCTCTCTCTCCGCTTGCATCCTCGACGCCGCTCTCAGTCCTCAAAGCCGTCAGTGTATGAGGATGCCGCCGAAGCGCCCCATCAGAGGGAGTGCGACGCCGGGGCTGCTAAAGCACCGGAGCACAGCGTGGAGACGGAGACAGAGGTTGCCGTCACCGCCGGCGAGTTATCGCTACACCCTGACGTCGTCGACGGCGTGGAGCTTCCACAGCCGGAGGCGGAATTCCACACCGACTCCGATGACCACTCCGGCGACGACTCCGAGGACGACGGACACTTGGTTAGTCATCTATACCCATTTATGTGTCAAATAGATCATAGGGTTTCTCTGGTTACTCATGCCTCCCCCTTTTGGGAATAGAAATCCTATGGTTATGTTCTCCCAATCCATGAAATCTGAGTAAGTTTCGTTAGATCTGTGTAGTGTATTGATTGTTTGAATTGTACAGGTGATAAGTGATTAGTTGTTTCATCTATGCAAATGATTTCTGCTAGTAATCCGACTAGGGTTAGTGCTAGTGCTAATAATTCCTAGCCAGGACTTGGCAATTGATTTTGAATGGCCTACATATGTTTGTGCCATTATTTTCTTTAAGATTGGTGTGTACATAGATGACTGTGCTTAAAAATCGAACCATAATCTCTGGATATGTATAAATAAATAGCCATAAATTCCTAATCCCATTTCACGGCATGTAATCAGTGATTTGATGCCAAATTTGTTTTACTATTTTTATAGGTGTTGTCTGACAATGTGGACAGCGAGGATGAAGATGCCCAGAGGAGGTACAAGAGGCGAATCCTGAGGGAGCTTTATGCGGGAATGCATAACATGCGTATTAGGACCTGCAACGGTGGCTATGGATGCCCATTTTGCAACCACAAGCTACATGATGCGTATCTAAGTGTTCTGGCGCATGCCAGAGGTCGGGCCGTTGGCTCCTTCAAGCAGAAGTATTCTCGCAGGGTGGCACACGACACATACGCCGAGTACCTGGAGAAGCTTCAGGATCGTGCCAGCATGTGAGATGAGATGTGGGATGGATCGAACTATGTACGCTTGAGTATGCTTAATGACGGTTGAACTATGTACTTATGGTTGAACTATGCTTATGTACGTGTACGCTTATTATCTATGTCTGAGTATGTTAAAAATTTGGTAAAAATTACAAAGGGGCGGCCAATAAACCAAGACGGAGGTACTACGTCAATCACACACGGTTCCCAAAATTCGAACCGTGTGCAATGACTTTCATTTTGCCTGTTGCGTCAATCACACACGGTTCGCTCTAGCAAACCGTCGCCCCCAAAATTCTTTGTGGGACAGAAAACCCTCACCACCCAATTCAAAATAGAAAAAAAGAAAACCCTCACCATCCCCACGTCACAAAAACCCTCACCCCGCCCGCCACCCCCTCCGGTATGGTCCCCATTAACACCTGCACAAGCTCCTCCGCATCTATGACATGGCACCGCCTATCGCGGCGGTACATACTTAGCTTGACGCATGCCGCCGCCGCCAGGCTGCCGGCCAAGCCCACCACATTTCGCCACTTCCGCTTGCCGCCGCCTATCGCCATCGACTTTCTCGACGCTGCTCGCGGCCGACCAAGCTCTGCTCGGTTGGGGAATCTGCCGTACTGAGGGTTCTTTCTCATGGATGACAAGGTAACTAATTAAATGATATATTATCTCATCTCTTAGCCCAGTTCATCTGCCTCCTTTAATAACCTGGCGGAAATCACCGTGAATTCATTTTTATTCGAGCTGATTTGAGGGTTTTCTTTCATTCATAGAATGTACAGTGCGCCAACACTTTAGGACTTTGCGACCTCCGCCAGAGATTCCATCTCACCGTACCAGATAAGTTGAGGATGCGCGCGGTGTGTTCAATCTCACCCTAAATCGGTTAGCATGGCCTACTTTTCTGAACATATTCTAAATATTGCTACATTTGAATAAAAGGTGCCACATTCACCATATACGTCAAAGGGGATTTCTCCCCTCTTCTTTCTATATTAGGCAAATTAATGATGTTTTGTTCTTTCAATTACTCTCATATTTCCATGACATCATGTTTACCCTATCTGTTTAATTATAGATTTTTGTCCTTCGATTTCAACTGCTGTACAGTTCTTTCAATTTGGGCCCATATTTGCATGTTACCATATTTTCTTTAACAATCCTACCATTTTCTGCAGCACATTCCTTGCTATGCAACAGATTATGTAGTGCACAATTTTTCCCTTTACATAGATCAAGGCTCCACGAATGTCATACTGCACACAAACCATGGATTTAGAATTGTTGCTACTGTAAGACTTGATGAACGTGGTGACTCATATTTTGGCACTGGCTTTTGGAAAGAAATTGCTAAGTTTTATGTACTGAAAGCTGGCACTCAAATTGCCTGGCACATAAAGTTTTCTTTTCAACTATCTGCATGTTGACTTACCCAGCAATGTCAAATGAATTGTGTAGTATTTAAGCAACCAATTGTTATTCCCTTTTCTTACTATATTCCTACCTAATAACTTCTAGTTACCAATACACTTTTCTATTGCCCTGTTTTAACTAAATATTCCATGTACTCCCATTTCTATCAAAAAGATACGCTAACAAGGAGACTCCGGTGGTGGAGAACGGGGATGCCAACAAGCGGAGGCGGGACGAGCTAGAACCGCAAGCGACTCCAGCAGGCCTAGACTTCATTAGCAGCCTCCCCGATGATATGTTGAGAGTCATAATCTATCTCCTCCCAATCAAATATGGGGTGCGGACAACTGTCCTTTCCCGACGGTGGCGCCCCCTATGGAACTCCAGTCCTCTCGACCTCATCGACACCCACGAGCTCTACCATGGCTATCGCAAAAGCTTGGATGCGTTCTCCAAGATCCTTGGCAGTCACCTTGGCCCAACCAAAGGCCTTAGAATGGGCAAGTTCCGTTCCAACGGCAAGGACCGAGCCAAGCTTGACGACTGGTTCTGATCCCCCGCCCTAGATCAGCTCGAGGAGCTCACTTTTGATGATGGGCATATGCGGTCGCTGCGAACGTCCGCACTCCGCCTCGCGCCCACGAGGCGCGCCGCAAAGTTCAGGAACCGCCATTTCCCGCCCCTTAATGACGCGCCTGCTCTTATTCTACCACGACTGAAGCACCTCGAGCTCGTTGTCGTCTGCCTCTCAAACGGTGACATGGAGCGCCTGCTCCGTGGCTGTACAGCACTCGAGTACCTTCGTCTTCAGGCGATCAATGGGTTGAGTACCTTCCACATCACCTCCATGACTCTCCGGACTATTTATGTGTGTTGCTGGTGCGGCAGGAAGACATCACAAGATGTGTACCATGGTATGGTCATTGAGGACACACCTGCACTTGAGAGATTACTTGTAGTTGATCAAGAAGGTCCAATAAGAATCAATGTCATTTCTACGCCGAAATTGATAGTGGTGGGCTACTCGTGTGACAAATACTCTGAACTTGTTATTGGATCCACACCCGTTCAGGTACAACAGCCACCTTCTACCTCACCTTCTACAAATTAACATTATTTCTAATTTTGAAGATGTTTGTTCGTCTGTCATTCAGAAAATGATTCCAACAAGCTTGACCCCGAAACTGCGCACAGTGAAGGTCTTGGCACTAGAATCTATCGGCCCCGACCTGTAGGAAGTTGTCAGTTTCCTGAGATGCTTTCCATGCCTGGAGAAGCTATATATCAAGGTGATGTTCCTTTCCTGTTAAATGTTGACCATAAGGGAGTTCAATTTGTGACACCTTTTTCCAAGTTTAAAATGACAATGTACTACGATTTCTGAAGGTTCTTTCGGAGGATTTCAGTATATACATGTCCCCCCCCATATTGGTTGCTTGATCCATATGGTTACAATCAATAAGCATTTCTCCTTTGGATTCATCTGTACTAGTTTTCTTAGGGAACTTTTCATCCACTCCAACCTCTTGTGAAGAAGGCTACATTTTTCTAGAATGTAATCAAATGCCCATGTTAATCATGTCAGATCGACGATGGCATGTTAGTGCATTTTACAAATCCTGCAAACCAAATAGGCCTGTCGTAATGTTCATAACTGCATGTAGGCACTAACACATTTTCTTTTTTTGCAGATAAGATTAGGCCAAGTGGTGGATAATGTGATATAATATAACAATCACGTCGAATGCCTAGATCTGCATCTGTTAGAAATTACTTTGAAGAACTACCGAGGGACCTTCCGGAGATTATATTCGCCAGGTTCTTTGTTCTCAGAGCAAGGGTGCTAAAGGAAATGAGGTTTGCCCTACATTTATTTTGCAAAAATGAAAGGTTTCGTGATCAGCGCCGGCGCCTGCGGCTGAATGGAGTAGGCTCCAAAAATGCTGAATTTAATTTTGGAACTTCATATGACAAAGTAATCGGAAGTCATTGTGTCAACCCATACATGACTTCTCAGTGGCTGACCCCTTTTGCAAAAATTGTGAGGTTTCGAAACCAGACTTAGAAGCGGTGATATTAGTTTGAACCTCTCTGATATCCATGTTCAGCAGATCAGCGCGAGCGTTTGCAGCTGATGAGCTGAATTTCATTTCTAATATCAGTTTGAACCTTGTAATCTTCGAATTTGAGCCATATAACTCTGGAATTTGAACCTTGTAACATTTCAAGCTTTTGTGGTACAATCATTGAAATGGCATCGTATGAGACTCGTATATTGCTAGCACTATTTTGACCTTAATATGCAATGGTCTTATATTTTATTAACAATTCTCGAATCAGTTTACCTTGTCGATCTCACAGCACACGATCTGTATAGCTAACTCGACTGTGATCTTCGACATTATTGCACACAGTTGGTTCTTCCACCGTGTGCACTGTAGAGCGCAGAATTAATTATCGCACTCGAGTGTCCATCATCACCCTTCTATGTAACTTTGACCTCATCACCCAAGGGTAAACTTATGACTGAAGTCATTCCACACACTTCATTTTTACAAAGCTTTTTGCCAATAAGCGCCCATGATTTGTCGCTCTTCTAGCCGAGGCGTGGCCAAACTAGCCGGGTGGGAAGCTTGCGTGGTAAACAGCACAGTAGCGCGGGAACAGGCTCACCGACGATGCATTTGGCGCCTCTTCGAGCCCACGCGTGCGGTGTGGTGTTGTCAAGCATGCACTGGATTCTGGAATCCTCCGCTATGAACGCCGTGATAAGACGTGACGATTATAGGCCGACCGGCCCCCATTTATTACAGCGGCCATTTAACCTACCCTTGTGTCTCTTCAACCTTTTGATCGCGCCCCACCATTGCAAGAAGCACACACACCACGAGAAATTCTTAGAGGGTATCCTGTGCGGCTCCAATGGTGCTCCGAGCGGCTGCCGACGACGAGCAGCAGTTCACCATGCGTGCCGTGGTGGACACCCAGAGAAGGTTCATAGACCTCTCGGTGGTGTACACCAATGACCCGGTCTGGGTGGAGCACTCCATCTACATCCTGGAGCTGTTGCTTGCCGGGGAGAAGTACAAGGTGGTCGGGTTCGACCTCGAGTACACCCGTGCTTGTGCCGGGTCTCGTCCCATGGTCGTCGTCGCCCAGATGTGCGTGCGCCACCACGTCCTCATCCACCACTATTGCCTGGCCACAAGGCCTTGCGAGCGTTTCGCCAGGTTTGTCAAGAGCCCCCACTGCATGTTCACTACAGTGGACATCACCAATGATGTAAAGGCGCTCGAGAGTTCGGGCATCGTCTGCCAGAATCTTGTCGACATCGAGGGCCAATACAAGATCTGGGGCAGCAAGGAGCATCAGAAGGCCTCACTGGTTCACCTCGCCGAGGCCATCATCGACCCCTACTACAGAGACATGAAGGATTCGTGCAACAAGGACAAGCGTGCCTGGCATTCGGCCTGGATGGGGAAACTCGACAAAGCTCACGTCGTGTACGTGGCCAAGGAGGCATACACGAGCTACGACATGTAAAGGCGGATCGTTGACATGAGGAAGTGCCTCCTTCCCCAAAACGGCTAGGGATCCAGCCAGAAGGAGAGCAATGGCAAGCGTCGTCGCAACAATAAGTAGATGATTAGATCCTCGTTTCTCCTACTTTAGTATGCATGTAATTGCTTACTTTGCTGTGTGCAAATGTTATGTGTGTAGCCACTTGTGTAATTGTATGCTTAATTTGGTTATGCAATGTTGTCCTTTTAAGTATATATGTTGATGCTCTGTACACAGAGCGTGGATGTTGTGCGGACAAAGAAAATCACATCGCACATGGACTAAACAATGGAACCCGTTGGTGATGTTTTCATCAATCACTCACAATTGTATACCAGCAATCGTTTTCTCACAACACACACGGCTTGTTAGCAGTAATCATCTGTGTTGTTATCGGTCTTCGCACACGTTTTTGATTACAGACCTGTTTGCCTCGTATCACACACACATCTTGTTCATTTTAACCGTTTCTGTTCTCATGTCTCAACACAACAATTCATCCGAGTGAACTGCCTTTCGTATATCGCACACACCTTTGATCTGGCTGACCATTTCTTTTGTGTTGCCTAATCCCAAGCATTTCATTCAAGTGAACCGTATATTCTACATCGCACACACCTTCATCTGGCAGCCCGTATCTTTTGTCCCTCCTCATCGCAAATAGTTAATTGAGCTGAATTGTATGCCCTGCATCACATACGCAACTAAAATCTGAACCATGTTTGATGCATCCTCCATCGCAAACATTTTGCACCTTTTTTGACGGTTTTTTACACCACTATTTGCGATTATGGCATCACACATAGTTTCGTCGAAGGGTTACTGATCGTAGTGTCGCGTTAGCAGCATCCTGCAGTAGTGCCTGGATATTGTCATGATTATTTGAATTTCTATGAATTGCCCAACAGTAATTCGTTACCCACTATCGGTGCAACAAACCCTGGGTCTGTTGCCCAGACTGTGCACAGGCACGGGAACAGGATTGAGGCACCAACCCAAGTCAGAGTACAAGAGACCAAGAGCTTCAAGGGATCAACATGCAAATCAGGAGGACCAAAGTCGAGCCAGAGAAACAAGATACCATCAGGAGAAGGGCCTTCCTTGTCGGGCAGATGAGCTCGGCAGGGCGGGGCCACCTGTTGGTGTCAAAACCGGCGGATCTCGGGCAGGGTGTCCTGAACTGTGCGTCTAAGGTCAATGGTAACAAGAGACGGGGGACACGATGTTTACCCAGGTTCTGGCCCTCTCGATGGAGGTAATACCCTACTTCCTGCTTGATTGATCCTGATGAATATGAGGATTACAAGAGTTGATCTACCACGAGATCGTAATGGCTAAACCCTAGATGTCTATACAATATGATTGTGATTGCCTCTATGGACTAAACCCTCCGGTTTATATAGACACCGGAGGGGCCTAGGGTTGCACAGAGTCGGTTTACAGAGGAAGGAATCTTCATATCCGAGTGCCAAGCTTGCCATCTACGCAAAGGAGAGTCCCATATGGACACGGGAGGAAGTCTTCTATCTTGTATCTTCGTGGCCCATTAGTTCGGCCCATGTCACATAGGCGGACGCCCGAGGACCCCTTAATCCAGGACTCCCTCAGTAGCCCCCGAACCAGACTTCAATGACGATGTGTCCGGCGCACTAATAGTCTTCGGCATTGCAAGGCGGGTTCTTCCTCTAAATACTTCAAAGTGTCTGCTCCGAAGAGTTATACCTGGCTTTCCATTTAATGTCATACCGATTGGCTTCTGCGCCTCCATTGCTTCGGCTTCCACGTGTCGAGCGAACATGAAAGGTCAGAGTACTTTTGCACATAACACCCTGGCCATGTAAGAAAGGCGCATATTTAAGGGGATTGGATCTCAGATGCCATCTCACACCCGGCGGAAAATCCTTAGAGCCTGCTAGGAGAAACCATTCAAGCATGGCTAGCGCTCCCAGTTCTTCCTCCCACCCCCATGGCTCCGAAAAAGGCGATTGGGAGAAATGTTCAGTATCCCATGACCAGCTGAGTAAGCTTCAAAGGCAAGGATTCCTTCCCCCCGCGGATCTAGTCCTCGTCCGGGCAGGATTAACCTCCTTTACAGGCGAAGCCCTGGCGGAAAATTTCCCTAATCCAACCAGGGGGAGCGAGTGTGCTACATATCCTTCTTAATAAGAGGCGTCAGGTTTCCAATCCACCCTTTCCTCCAAGGTCTACTGGAGCACTATGGCCTCCAACTGCAGAACTTCGCTCCAGCCTCCATCCTGCATATCGCAAGTTTTGTCGCTCTTTGTGAGCTATTCCTGGCTGCGAGGCCCACTTTGATTTATGGAGGAAACTTTTCTTCCTCGTCCCTCGTACCCAAAAGGGTTCCGTATTCGAGTTGGGCGGCGCCGAGATATGGCGCATAGCCGGGACCGGATACTTATCCGGCACGCCGAAGAAGGCATCCGTAGAGTGGCCCTCGGAGTGGTTTTATATTGAAGATGTCGCTCTCCCCGACCCAGTCTGGATGGGCCTTCCCGAATTTTCCAGCGCTCCGTTGAGGAAACGCCACAGCTGGCGTCCTCGAAGCCTCAAGGAGGAAGACAGCACAGAAGTCCAACAATTAATGGGCAAGCTAAGGACACTTGCCCAGTCCAGATTATCGATAATCGAGGTAATGGAAACTTCCATAGCGCGAGGCGTTCAGCCACTCCCATTCAGTGGGCTCCCTATGTGGCACTACAATGGGGAAGATGAAGCCTCACGCTGCGACGAAAAGGTCCGGATTCCCTCACCGCCCTGGCCGCAATATTGGCCGATCTATACAAAGGGGAGAAAGAGGAGTTCACTAGTCTTACGCGCCGAGAGGGATTTTCCATGTACAATCCTCCTAGCTGGGTGAGTGGTAATCCCACCACTTTATTTAATCCTCTCCCCGAGTCATGTTTAACTGACATTAACACGTCCATCAAATAGGAATGGCGAAGGGCCGTCGCGGGGATCCATAGCCCCACTCCACAGCCGGAGGACCATAACCGGGACCTCGATCCCGGATTCAAAGAAGATCCGGACATATTCATAGAGCTCAAGGAGGGAGTCTTCTACTAGGCGAGCTATGATGGCACAGAAGTGGCCATCACGGCCGATTATCCCGGTCTCCTTCCTACCTCATATGTAAGTAATCAGGAGACATCTCCTCCGAAAGAGCTTCCTCATTATGCCTCACCCACCGCACTGTCTCATGCTCCAAAGGGGAGGCGCTCGGCAAGCCATGCTGTACCAGAGGCGTCTCATAAGAGAGCGGCGACCACGCCGAGCGGGTCTTCGAAGAGGAAGGCAAACGACAACACGGTCGAGCCCTCATCAAAGAGGTATGGCTTTAGATATGCCCCCTGGCAGTCACATCGAACTGTGACATTGTCCGATGTGTTTTATCAGGAAGAGTATTCGCCGGACTATGTCCGGGGATCCTGCCGGCCGCGCCTCCACCAGTCAGGTTCCAGACCCTGCCTTTAGGGCAGGGGCTGACACGGGAGTGATGCCGGATTGTCCTCCTTCAGAGGATTCGGATGATGTATCTGTCACGAACTCTGAAGTGGAGAGCGCCATGAATCATCGGCACCGGAGAGCCGCTCTTCGCGACCCCGGCTTTACAAAAGAGGCATTCAATGCCTTCAGCTCGGCTGATGTATACATCCGAGCTGCTCGGGATGGGCTTGCCAGGGCCTCAGACCAGCATTTGAAAGATATGCGGGTAAGTACGCATTGTACAGATCTGGTAATCATATACCAGTAGCGCCTGAGACATGAAGCAGTTGATACAACTGATTTAAGGATCATTGTATAATCAGGCACTCACAGAACAACCTGCTGTCTCAAGAGCTGGAAAAGTGTCAGACCCAACTAGCTGCGGTTACCGCGGAACTGGAGAAATCCAAGGAGGCACCGCCTGGTAATGTTCCCCTCCATCCAGAAAAATATAATCATATACCAGTAATGTTAATACTATTGTATTTCCCATGGCAGGATCGTTAGATCAACTCAAAGAGGAACTGGAGGCCGCGCAGGCGGGTAAACAATGGTCCGAAAAGCAACTGGCCGCTAGCGAACGTGTGTTGACACGGACCAGGGATGATAAGAACAAGCTGCAGGATTCCAACACCCTGCTGGGCGAAGAGCTAAAAGATGTTCGAGCCCAGCTAGATGACGCCGTAAAGGAAAATAGGAGGCTACGAGGCGGCATATTCAATATGCTTTTGAACTTACCTCTGTGTAATTCAGCGAAGAAATGAGTTGACAGATTTATGTCCGTAGGTATGCTGACTGGCCGTCCCGAAGAGGAAATGTCCGGATCTCAAGGTGATATGCTGCAAGAGCTGTCCCAAGTGTATGAGCAAGCTCGGCAAGCAATGCGGAGCATTGCCAAGGCTTTGTGTCCATTCGTCTCCCCTCTAGGAAGTATGGAGGGGCTTGTGAAGCTATTCAAAGGAGCTCGGTGGCGTTTTCGATTATGGAAGATATCGGCCTGCCGAGAAGGTGCGTGAGAAGCCTGCGCCATGGTGAAAACACGGTACACCAAGCTTGATCCGAATCATATGGCCCGGGTCGGACCCCGGGGGTCAGATGGACAAGGAATTCTAGTTAGTTTGGTATATGACCAAGTAAAGATAGCCGCCAAGTTTTCCCAACAGGATTGTAAGCTAGACAGCCGGTTTTGACGGCATAGAGGAAGAAGTTTTTGAGTCCAAGTGACTATGTACTTCGATTGACAAATTTGTCCCTAGCCGGATTGTAAAACGATTGTCATGGCAGACCTTTTCGCTTCAACCTCTGGACCGGAAGGTGCGGAGTGTTTCCGAATACCGGGGCGGCAATATAGACCGGGGTATGCGTGGAAACCAGGCGTAGGGGTCATAGTTGCTTGAACAGACAAGTTGTATCTGACTAGCTATGTTATATTACTTGTTGATTGTAAGAAACATCTTCCAGAGAGAATAGTTCCGTTAAGGGTTCCTTTCCCTGGGTGAACATGTGTCAGTATTCATGCCCGAACTGTGATTGAAAAATCATAGTATACGTAACATCTGGGGGTTCATAGTGTAATGAGGGTAAAACGTCTTTAGTCCGCCGACCGAATATTCCCTTAAGAACGCTAGCTTTCAGCTTCACCCAGTCTGAGGTACAAGTTCGGATGACCCGGCTATAACAATCGCAGAGGTGCTCCCTTTATGCACTAGCCGAACAAACGGGAATGTAGGGCATAAGCACAGGAGCCAGGCAACCCAGCTTGGAAAAACTTAAGTCATAACGGTGCATATAATGGCGAAGAAAAGGTACATATGAGGCAAGGACACATATGTGGTGAGCTTGATGCTCGGAAAATAATAATAAGCTTCTGTAAAAGAAGCCCCCAGGTATTATGGGCGTATACATTTAAGGATGTGTACGTCATAGGTGTGCGGCTTGGCCGCACAAGAGCTATAGAGCTAGAGAAAAAAACTAAAGAAAAAAATGGAAACAAAGGGAGAAGAAGACGAACAAAGAGTACAGCTCTAGGCGTAGAATCTCCGGAGTCTGGCGGCATTCCACGGGTTCGACTCTAAGCGATTGTCCGATGCATCACGCGGGCGGTACGTTCCTCCAGTGAGAACTTCATCCATGATGAAGGGACCCTCCCACTTGGGCTTGAGTTCGTCCTTTTTCTTTTCTGGCAAGCATAAAACGAGTTCACCAACATTATAAGTCTTGGTCTGCACTTCTCTGCTTTGGTATCTACGAGCCTGTTGTTGATAGAATACAAAACGGGCTTTTGCAATGTCGCGCTCCTCCTCCAGGGCATCTAGACTGTCCTGCCGATCAAGCTCGGCCTCTCTCTCTCTTCATACTGCGTACTTGAGGTGAGTCATGAATGATGTCGCAGGGCAAAACGGCCTCTGCGCCGTACACCATGAAGAATGGTGTGTATCCGGTAGTGTGATTGGGTGTGGTCCGCGGCCCCTAGAGTACGGAGTCGAGCTCCTCAACCCAGTGCTTGTCTGATTCTTTGAAAGACCGCACTAGTCTAGGCTTAATGCCGCGCATGATAAGACCATTAGCTCGTTCGACTTGACCATTTGTTTGTGGGTGGTAGACGGAGGCATAATCGAGCTTGATGCCCAGGTTAGCACACCAGGTTTTCACTTCATCGGCTGTAAAATTAGAGCCGTTACCGGTGATGATGTTGTGTGGGACACCATAACGGTGCACGACACCAGATATAAAGTCTATCACCGGTCCTGCTTAGGCCGTTTTAAATGGCTTTGCCTCTATCCACTTGGTGAATTTATCTACCATGACCAGCAGATATTTTTTCTTATGGCTTCCTCCTTTAAGGGGTCCGACCATATCAAGCCCCCAGACTGCGAAAGGCCAAGTAATGGGGATTGTTTGTAGAGCGGTAGGCAGCATATTGTAACGCCCACGATGCGGCTATATCTCGCACGTGTCGGGGCACGACTTAGAGGCATAACCGCATTGTAGGTTTTGTCGCAAGAAGGGTCATCTTCACACAATCCCATGTAATGAACAAGAATGGGATAAAGAGAGTTCGCTTACAATCGCCACTTCACACAATACATAAATAAATTCATACATCATCCAAAATACACACATAGACCGACTACGGTCAAATCCAAATGAAAAGAAGATAAACCCAAATGCTAGATCCCCGGTCGTCCCAACTGGGCTCCACTACTGATCATCAGGAAACGAAACATAGTAACGACCAAGTTCCTCGTCGAACTCCCACTTGAGCTCGGTTGCGTCACCTGCACTGGTATCGTCGGCACCTGCAACTATTTTGGTAGAATCTGTGAGTCACGAGGACTCAGCAATCTCACACCTGCGAGAACAAGACTATTTAAGATTATAGGAAGGATGGGGTAATGAGGTGGAGCTGCAGCAAGCACTAAGCATATATGGTGGCTAACATACGCAAATAAGAGCGAGAAGAGGAGCATAGCAACGGTCGCGAAGCTAGAAATGATCAAGAAGTGATCCTGAAACTGCTTACGCTCATACATAACCCAAACCGTGTTCACTTCCCGGACTCCGCTGAAAAGAGACCACCACGGCTACACACGCGGTTGATGCATTTTAATTAAGTCAAGTGTCAAGTTCTCTACAACCGGACATTAACAAATTCCCATCTGCCACATAACCGCGGGCACGGCTCTCGAAAGTTTATACCCTGCAGGGGAGTCCCAACTTAGCCCATTATAAGCTCTCACGGTCAACGAAGGATATTCCTTCTCCCGGGAAGACCCGATCAGTCTCGGAATCCCGGTTTACAAGACATTTCGACAATGGTAAAACAAGACCAGCAAAGCCGCCCGATGTGCCGACAAATCCCGATAGGAGCTGCACATATCTCATTCTCAGGGCACACCGGATAAGTCAAGCTATGAGTAAAACCAGTCCTCAAGTTGCCCCAAGGTGGCCCCGCAGGTTGCTCAGTTCGGACCAACACTCGAAGGAGCACTGTCCCGGGGGGTTAAATAAAGATGACCATCGGGCTCGCGAAAACCCAAGGGAAAAAGGCTTAGGTGGCAAATGGTAAAACCAAGGTTGGGGCTTGCTGGAGGAGTTTTATTCAAAGTGAACTGTCAAGGGGGTCCATAAATCACCCAACCGCGTGAGGAACGCAAAATCAAGGAACATAACACCAGTTTGACGGAAAGTAGGGCGGCAAGAGTGGAACAAAACACCAGGCATAAGGCCGAGCCTTCCACCCTTTACCAAGTATATAGATGCATTAATTAAGTACGAGATATTGTCATATCCCAAAATATCCATGTTCCAACATGGAACCAACTTCATGTTCACCTGCAACTAGCAATGCTATAAGAAGGGATGAGCAAAAGCGGTAACTTAGCCAAACAACGGTTTGCTAGGAAAGGATTGTTAGAGGCTTGACATGGCAATATGGGAGGCATGATATAGCAAGTGGTAGGTAGCGCGGCAAAGCAATAGAGCGAGCAACTAGCAAGCAAAGATAGAAGTGATTTCGAGGGTATGGTCATCTTGCCTGAGATCCCGCAAGGAAGAAAAAGAGTCCATGAAGAAGACAAACGAACGTAGTCAAACGAATTCTCACAACTCCGGAACGAAACCGAAGCTAACGAGAGAAGCAACCCGGAAAGAAGCAAGCAACATAGTAAACAACCGTCACATAAACATGGCATGATGCGCAACCAAGTATGATGCATGTCCGGTTTAAAGAGGCATGGCATGGCAAAGTGCACAAACAATACTACAAATTAAGTGGAGCTCAATATGCAACGAGTTGCATAATGACGAAACACCACATTCAAGTTATTTAGTTTGCTCTTGTTTATGTACCCAACAATATTAAATGTTATTCAACATGGCAAGGGGTAAAGCATAAATAAACTATCTATTTAGGCAAGTTTAAATGAGGCCGGAAATAACAAACAACAATTTCGGAAAATCCCCATATGCATATAGCAATTTAAAGCAAACAACAATTTTAAATGTTGTTAACATGATGCGGATGACATATGCAAGTTTTATGCCATTTTATGAAAATGTTGACATGAGCATGTTATGAAGCATTTGTCACCGTGGTGGAAAGAAAAGGGTGTCACGGCGACGAATCCAAAAATGATGCCACGGCAACATATCGGTTCCGGTAGCTCATGGAGATACCGGTTCAAAAGGAAGTGTGCGGATGTGCGGAACATGACAGAGATGGTGGGGTGCTCCCGACTACCGGGTTCCCATGAGTTAGTGGCATGGAAACGAGTGACAATTCAGATACGGTGCAAACACGAGCATCTCATACAACACATGCATTCGGTCCACGACGGTCGTCTCGTCATTATACCTTTGAAGCGTGCGTTTCGAGGCGTTTCAAAAATGTCGAGGGAAGTAGTCGTTCATGGGTCGTAGTGGAAGTAGTCGTTCTCGCGACGGTAGTGGAAGTAGTGGTACACGGTGACGGTAGTGGAAGTAGTGGTACACGTCTTGGAGAGGGACTTGACGAATCCGAGTTCTTCGGGGCAATCGGGTACCCGTTCGCGTTGTAGTCATGCATGGTTCGTAGACGTTCAGGAACCCGTAGAGGTACTTGGCACATCGTTACCAAGGTCGTACACAGATCCAGAAGAGGGACTTGGCGTTCGGTGCGGTGGTCGTTCGGGCGCCGTATGTCGTGGTACTTGGCGGTCTTGATGATTCCAAGGGTCTCGGTGGAGGCCATGGCACTCCCTGGTGGCACCGAGGTGGTCTAGCAGCAGCAGCAAGCGCGTCGGGGAGGTGATGGCCGTGGCGGGACTTCTCGAGGTAGCAGCAGAAGATGGCCGGGTCGGACGTCGGGTTGACGGTTGGCGAGGTGTAGATGGGGCGGCGGAGCCGCATGTGAGGTCCAGGACGCGGCACGCGCCAGACCCGGAGCGGAGGGACTCGAATCTGGCGAGGGCGAGGAAGCAGAGGCACGAGGAGGGCCATGGCGGCACGGGCGACGAAGCAGCAGCGGCACTGGCGCCAGGCCATGCGACGGAGAGGCAAAGCAGAGGGGAACGGGATGAGGGCGTGACGCTCCTGCTGGGCGCGGAGGACGACGGCTGCAGGCGCGGGGTCTCGTTCCTCTCCCTGGCGAAGCAAGGAAGAAGGAGGGGATCAAGGGAGAGGGGCGCTGTGGGAAGATGGGGGCACTACGGGAAGATTGGGGTGAGATCGAGAGGGGGGATCGAGCAGGGCTCTCCTTGGCTCGATGCATGCGTGTGTGGGTGGCGGCGGAGGGGAACGAGAGGGGTTGAGGGGTCAAGCGGCTAGGGTTAGGAGGATTAGGTGGGCCGGCGCTGGTTGGTTAGGCCCAAGAGGCCGGCTGGGCTGCAAGGCTGTGCTCTCTCTCTCCCTCATATTTCTTTTAATAGAAAAGAAATTAGAGAGAAGAAAAGAAAGAGAGGGTTAGGGAAAGAAGTTGGACATGGGGATTATTTTCCCGGACTCACAAAAATGTTCTTGTTCCGAGAAAATAGAAAAGGCCATGATTAAAAGATTTAAATTCAAACTCATTTGATTTGAATTCAAGTGATTTGAATAGGAAGTGAGGGTTGGGAAGGTCCAAAAATGTTCGGATTTTTGGTGGAGCTCCGGAATATGATGAAAGAATATATGGCAAGGTTGGAGACCAAGAATTAAGATAACAAAGGCATTGGGATAATTTGCAAGTGTGTTATGGTGATTTCCAAATTAAAGAAATATTTAATATAGCTCCCTAATATTGGGAGGATATGTTATAAAGAGAAGTCACCATATGAATTCCCTCGATTTAAATAGATCAAAAATCTATGCAATTTATTTAGTTGAGTTTTAAAAATTAAATGACATGATGGCATGATGACATGATGCAATGCAAAATAAATAGAGCAAGCAAAAAGAAACACACGGCGATCACGAAATATATGGAAGTCTTTTGGAGCGTCGGTCTTGGGGTGTTACACATATGGCTTTGATTGGCGAAAAGCTGGCATCCGACACAACGTTGGAGAAGGGCATGTGCATCTGCTTGGGCCGTCGGCCAAAAGAAACATGTACGGAAGGCTTTACTTACAAGAGCCCGAGCCACGCGTGGTGACCGCCGAGACTAGCATGGATTTCGGCCAGGAGCTGCCGTCCCTCTTCTTCAGAGGTACATCTTTGAAGGACTCCGGTAGCGCTTTTCTTGTAGAGCTCTCTGTCATGAACCTTGTCGGCTTTCGAGCGCCTCACAATGCAGCGAGCCTCATTCTGATCCTCAGGGAGCTCTCGCCTATTAAGGTAGGCCAAGAAGGGTTCGGTCCATGGGGCAATTACTGCCATTATTAGATGGGCCGATGATGTTATTTCGGTGGCTGAGCCCCCGATGATATCGGTATTGATATTGGTATCGGTTGCTGCTCTTATCCTGCCACACCCCGGATGGCTTGAAGAGCCTTTCCAGAAAGATGTTTGGTGGGACGGGATCACGCTTGGCACCCATGCGAGCAAGGACATCCGCTGCTTGATTACTTTCTCGAGCCACATGATGAAACTCGAGTCCCTCGAATCGAGCTGATATTTTGAGTATGGCATTACGATAGGCCGCCATCTTCGTATCTTTGGCGTCGAAGCCTCCATTTATTTGGGATATTGCGAGATTTGAATCCCCGCGCACCTCCAGGCGTTGTATGCCCATGGAGTCAGCCATCCGAAGACCGTGCAATAAGGCCTCGTATTCGGCTGCATTGTTGGTACCTGTGTACAATATTTGGAGTAAGTACTGTATTGTGTCTCCACTGGGGGACGTTAAGGCAACGCCCGCTCCTAAGCCGGCCAGCATTTAGAGCCATCAAAGTGCATGACCTAGTTGGAATATGTGTCGTACTCTTTAGGGAGTTCGGTCTCTGTCCATTCAGCGACGAAGTCGGCCAATACTTGGGATTTAATGGCTCGGCGTGGCTTGTATGTTATGTCAAATGGCAGGAGCTCAATGACCCACTTGGCAATCCGGCCCGTAGCGTCGCGGTTGTTTATTATGTCATTGAGTGGTACTTCAGAAGCCACCGTGATCGAGCACTCTTGGAAGTAGTGTCGTAGCTTCTGGGATGCCATGAAGACCACATATGCTATCTTTTGGTAATGAGGGTACCGGGATTTGCATGGTGTAAGGACAGTGGATACGTAGTATACCGGTTTCTGAAGTGGGAATTAGTGTTCGTCCTCCGCTCGCTCAACAACGAGCACCGCGCTCACCACCTGGTGTGTTCAGAGATGTATAATAACATCGGCTCACCGACGTTCGGCGCGGCCAAGATTGGGTTGCTCGCTAAAAGAGCCTTTATTTCTTCCAGTCCAGCCGTTGCTGCATCCGTCCACTCGAAGTGGTCGGTGCGTCAGAGAAGGCGATAAAGTGGCAATGCTTTTTCTCCTAGTCTGAAGATAAAGCGGCTTAAAGCAGCCACGCATCCGGCTAGTTTTTGGACCTGTTTAAGGTCTGTTGGTGTAGCCAATTATGACAAAGCTCAAATTCTGGCTGGATTTGCCTCAATTCCTCTATTGGAAATGATGAAGCCCAGCAGCTTTCTAGCGGGAACACCGAAAACACATTTTCTCGGATTGAGCTTGATGTCATATGTACGGAGGTTGTCGAATGTGAGACGCATGTCGTCTATTAATGACTCGACGTGCCTAGTCTTGACGAGGACGTCATCCACATATGCTTCAACTGTCTTGCCTATTTGTTTCTCCAGGCATGTTTGAATCATGCGTTGGTAGGTGGCGCCAGCATTTTTAAGCCCAAAGGGCATAGTGTTGAAGCAGAAAGGCCCGTTTGGGGTAATGAATGCCGTTGCGGCTTGATCGGACTCCTTCGTTTTGATTTGATGGTATCCGGAGTACGCGTCGAGGAAACACAGTGAGTCGTGTCCTGCAGTAGCATCAATAATCTGGTGGATGCGGGGGAGGGGGAAGGGATCCTTAGGGCAGGCCTTGTTGAGGTCATTGAAATCGACGCACAGGCGCCATGATTTATCCCTCTTTGGCACCATCACCAGGTCAGCTAGCCAGTCCGGGTGTTTTATTTCTCTGATGAATCCGGCCTCGATTAACTTGGCTAGCTCCTCCCCCATAGCTTGTCGTTTGGGTTCGGAAAAACACCGCAGTGTTTCCTTGACCGGCTCATATCCCTTCAATATATTGAGGCTGTGTTCGGCCAACCTGCGTTGGATTCCTAGCATATCAGAAGGGTGCCAGGCGAATATGTCCCAGTTCTCATGCAGGAACGCTCGTAGTGCGGCGTCAACCGTTGTGTCCAGCTGTGCCCCGATGGAAGTTGTCTTCTTGGGGTCCGTCGGGTGAACTTGAAATTTGACAATTTCGTCTGCTGGTTTGAAGGAGGTGGATTTGGGGCACTTATCAAGGATTACATCGTCCCTATTGTCAGGACCCCGATCCTAAGTCACACCGATCTAGCATGTAACACATCATATCACTTTGCGGCCTCACACACGGTGTTCCCACGGGTGCCACCTTACCTGGCCCGTGACCGTTTGCGCCTTTTGGCTCATGTATATGATAGTGTCGCTAGCATCCATATGACAAAGAACCCGGGCCGACATGACTAGTCGTAAACCCAGAGTGGCACTAACTTACAGGGAGAGGCATACATGACCCAGCAACGAACGTGTCGGTCTTCAGCGAGTGAATTCGGGCTGTAGCAACTGGGCTAGCAGGGCTCCGGGAATCCGGGCTGTAGCAGGCTAACAGGACTCCGAAAGACACCGCGTGACATTTCCCCGAAGGGACAGACACAGGATCGAAGAAGGACACATGCCGGCCAGTCTAAGTGTTCCGGAGCAGTAGCAACTGGGCTAACAGGACTCCGGTAAACCGGGCTGTAGCAGACTACCATGGCTCAATGGAAGCACTAGACTACATTTCCACATAAGAGAGGCTACCAAGGATAGACAACTAGGTTGTCGGATCCCACACATACCAAGCATTTCAACAACATACACACAATATGCTCGATATGTGCAAATACAACATGGCACATGACTCTACAACTCAGGTATTTATTCATTAGGCTCCGAGGAGCCAGATATTACAAACGTGGGTCTGATGACCCAACATCCAGAGCATACAAGCAACAAGCACATGCGGAAGCTTAACTTGTCTGAGTACAGAAAACTACAAGTGAAAAGACTGAGAAGCCTGACTATCTACAAGACCCTGCCGAGGGCACAAGATCGTAGCTGAGGTAACAAGCTAAACGTCGAAGTCCACACGGAACTACTAGTGAGACTGAAGTCTCTCTGCAAAAACATAAAATAAGCAAACGTGAGTACAAATGTACCCAGCAAGACTTACATCAGAACTAGCTACATATGCATCGGTATCAATAAATGGGTGGTGGAGTTTGACTGCAGCAAGCCAGCTTTGACTCGGTGGCTATCCTGAACTACGACTGCAAATAACTCTTTTGAGGTGGCGCACACAAGTCCACATATTCACCATATCAATACACCACTATGGATCCGCTCCCGTCTCCCTACGAGAACGCCATCCATAGCACTCGCGCTTGTCTTGCGCATTTTAGAGTATCC
This sequence comes from Triticum aestivum, assembly GCF_018294505.1. Lineage (NCBI taxonomy): Eukaryota > Viridiplantae > Streptophyta > Magnoliopsida > Poales > Poaceae > Triticum > Triticum aestivum. Next base: position 265,471,558 of record NC_057811.1, read on the forward strand.
ACTTTCACATGCCTATGAACTGTACAGGCAACCCAGAGTCCTTTACCGTGGACACGGCTATTCGAATAGATCATTTATAACCCTGCAGGGGTGTACTTCTTCACACACGCTCTCGCCACTTACCACCATGTACACGTCGTGTATCTCGGCAACCTTCAAGCGGAAGCCTGGCGAGGGAGTCGGCCATGACCTGACTAACCACACAAGTCTCTAGTCCTGGTTTATCACCTATTCGGGTTCCATCCGCGAGGACATCCGGCCAGGGTTTCGCGCACAGCCCCAAACGATGTGTGCAGGGTTCCCGAGACACCAAATGGGCGCCCGGTACACCGGGCCACGGTGTACCTACCGCATCATAGCCCACCCCTAGGGTCAGCGCTATGCACGGCCTCCAAGACATATCCTACAAACACCAGAAACTACTTGCAACTCCTGGATAGAGATCAAGGCGGTTAATAAGTCGAGAGTGTCCATTGGTTTCGGGCCCAATGCGTGGTAGTAGCTGTTCATGGATCACAAACACAGAACTCAGTTCCTAAGGACGGTTTCAATGAGACAACCCACCACGTACTCCTACATGGCCTCTCTCCGCTACCTTTACCAAATTGTGTTCACACACTTAGCTCACACACAGTAGGACATGTTCAACACCATTCCAATTCATTCCCGGTGAATCAGACCTAACTCAACTCTAAGCAGTAGCAGGCATGACAAACAAGCATGAATTAGTAGGCACATCAAGGCTCAAACAACTCCTACTCATGCTAGTGGGTTTCATCTATTTACTATGGCAATGACAAGTCATGCAGAGGAAAAGGGGTTCAGCTACTGCGGCATGTAACAGTTGAATCAGTGTTGTGCTAATGCGGTAAAAGGGAGCAGGAACGAGAGAGTGGGATTGTATCGGAATGAAGAAGGGGGTTTTGCTTGCCTGGCACTTCTGAAGATAGTATAGCTCTTCATCAGTGTCATCGATCACATCGTCGGAACCACGTCTACCGAGAGGGGACAAATACCGGCAAACAAGGAAGAACACAATCAATGCAATGCACAATATGATGCATGATCATGACATGGTAAAATGAGTGTGTTGGGATAATGCAGCTACAACCAGATGGGTTTGAGTCATTTTGAACCAAAGGTTCAACTCCAAACTTAAACTATGAATTTAAATTGTGCTTTATCATGTTTTAATATAAACAGCAGGTTTAAGTTGCTTTAACATGCATGAAACCAGTACAGATGGATAGATTGGATTTTTCTGATCGTTTTTCATATATAAATCTTTGCATTTGGAGTTACAGATTAATTTCTATGATTTTTAGAAGTTTAAACCATTTTCTGGAATTTCCTGGATTAGAATAAATCCAGAAAATGATTAACTGCATCAGCATTGCGTCAGGGTGACGTCACTGTGATGTCAGCGGCCAACAGGACCGGTCTAGGTCAAACCTGACGTGTGGGGTCCACACGTCAGTGACTAACTAACTAATCTAAGTTAATTAGTGTTAAACTACTACTAACTAAAAAATGTCAGTGGAGTTAATTAAACTTAACTAAAAACTAAACTAGGATTAGCTGGGGCTAGGGCCCACTTGTCAGTGACGCAGGGGAGGTCAAATGGTGGTCAAACCCGGGTCAACTGGGTCAAAACCTGCCGGCGACTCGACGCCGGCGTAAGCAGAGGCGGCGGTGTTCGTCGTTCTGGCGACGAGAGCAAGCGAGGCTCGTCCCGCTGGAACGGCCACGACGCGGTGCGTCCAATGGTGGCTGTCTCTGCAGCTAGGGTGGCCGGTAGCGACGGCGAGGAGGTCGGCCGCGGTGGCCGGAGCTCGGGCGTGAGCGCGGGCAGTGCTGCGGTGCGCGAGCTAGCGAGCTGAGGCGCTAGCGAGGGTCTAGGCGATGCCGTGAGTGGGTTGGACGCGTCGGGAGGACCATTTGGTCGCCGGAGTCGCGTCGGCGGCGACGGGTTCGGGCGTAGGCGGTCCGGTGGCTACGGCGGCCTACGGGGAAGAAGAGAGGGATGGACGGGGTCAGAGGCGCACGGCGAGTCGGACGAGGAGGTCGGCGAGCTCGGAGACGGTCCGGAGCAGTCGGGGTGGCAAGGGGGATCTCCGGCGACCCGAGGAGGAAGAAGGGGTCGGGGACGATGCTTCGAGGCGTCCTGCATTGCGTAGCTCAGCGAGGAGGTTGAGGACGACACGGTGGAGCTTCTGGACCGCTCGAGAGGACGAGGGAGAGGCGATGGCCGCGGTGGTGCGAACGGCGGCGGCGGTGGCGTTCGGTGTTGAGAGGGAGAGAGAGCAGAGGAGGGGAATGTGCTCGAGAGAGAGAGTTAGAGGGGGTTAGCAGGATCGGGATGACACGGGAAAGTCATCCATGCATCCAGGGGCTTGTTAGCAAGCAGGAGGTGGCCGCGCGTGTGCTAGCACGCGGCGAGCACACGCCCTCCTACCCACTGGCAGGAGGTGGGAGACGACTGGCAGCGCCAGGTGGGCTGGGCCGGCTAACTGGGCCACCAGGTAAGTCGGTCTGGGTCCTTTCTCTCTCTTTATATTTCTGTTTTCTATTTTTCTACCTTTGTTTTGATTTAGTTTAACCACTAAATCAATTTGGTAAATTCTGAGAAAAGTAGTGGGTGCAAGATGGACTTATTCCAGAGACCCTCTACAATTTTAAGAAATATTGGAGCTGTATAAATATTTATTGAAATTTATAGCCCCAACTCAAATACTTATTGATTTAATTCAAAGCCCAAATATGTCCTGCAAAAATGTAAACCATTTTTGGTAGATGCTTCCACCTTAATCCAGAAATGATGAACATTTTTAAAGGGCATTTTGAGTTCATTGAAAATATTTTTAGGTTGAACCTATTTGAATTCCATTTGATGCTAGGGTTTGAACATCTCCATTTCAAAATTTCATGAAAGTTAAACATGATGCAAGCAAGATGCAAACACTAGGCAGACCGGAACTAGGGATGTGACAACTCACCCCCAGTAAACAAGAATTTTGTCTCGAGATTCAAGCGTAGGGAAAGATGAAGGGGGAACGCATAACTAACACAACCTTCACGATCCAGTTTGTACTTCATAAGAACATGGATACGGTCACCATCTTTGTCTCAATGTCTTGCTCTGAGAACTCCAACTAACATGGCAACGAGAAGAAAAGGGAGATTTTTTAGAAGAATCAATCTTCTTGAGGTTCGAGCAACTTAGGATCATATTTATGATCACAAGATCAACTCTCGGAATGAGACGTAGAAACATCTCTGGAGCTGATAGGCAAAACATGTATCAGGAGGGACGGAAGAAACAATTTGACGAGGGTTTCAAAGTAGCAAGGATGCAATTACCATGATCCCATAACGGGGCACCTTGGGGGAGGAGACTCGTAGAGTTATTCCCTTAAATGGCAAAAAGAATTACTTTTGATATTTAGATCATTGAAACTCTTTATACCAGCCTAAGGCAATCACAATCGATCATTTGGCGGAGTTCAAAGGAATGGCATATCCAGATTCGAATGGATGATGTGGACTACCTTGTAGAAGACAACGCGATGGATGATTTTACTTATCATCGAAAATGGATGGGACTCACGGTAGGATCACTTCTGAAGATGATCCGGAACAACAGTTGCTGAGAGGGGCAGTCCAAGGGAGATTGGCACAAGGCGGTGCAAGCTGGGAACAAAATACAAATGTCGAGAATGTTCCAACCATCATATCTGCCTGAGATTCAGATCTGGTTGGTGTCAGGATATTCCAGACTCATCAAGTCTAGAAAGAAAAATGAAAGTTTGCAACACAAATCGACGAGATGACGTTGGAGATTCTCGGGGAGTGAACTACGATAGCAAGCTCCAAAACATGAGCTGGTTCTGCTACATACATGTGAACACGTCGTTCAAGACAAGCATGACCACATAGAAGTCTTATAATAAAACACTATCGAGTTCAGGTTGGGATCCATCATCAAGGATTTCGAAGTCTTTACGCGCGCTAGACTTCTTTTCCTTGAACAAGTCAATCAGTGGCTTGGTGTGCCAGGGATACATATAGAATGAAGGTTGCAAGTCTCCAAACCACAGTATCGCACATATTCTTGACTGACTCGGGATGATTCCAGAGGAAGCAAAACAAACTTTCTCGAATCCACGGGGGCAACTTGCATTAAATGCACATGAATTAGAGGAAGTCACTTCTTTCATCCAACATATCCTTCATGAATGGGACATGAAGAAAATTCTTACACAAGTTTACAACACTAGCTTAATGTTCAACATGAATCATGGACAAAATGAAAATGTTGTCAATGGGCTCAACAACAATCAATCGAGGCTTCCCTATGATGGAATTCCACAATTATGTGAACCAGGTGATAGCATTGGTCAGACCAAAAGATATAATGGTGTATGCTCGAGGAATCAACCACGAGTGAGACAACATTATGAACATCGTTGGTACTGATTTGATTTGGTGATAGCCCATACTCAAATCAAGTTTTGATAAGACAATAGGTCCAACAACTGATCACAGGGACCAATCAATGGAGATATCATCTTTCTTCAACTAACACACAACACAAGGATATCCCTTTGAAATGAACTAAATTAGGTAAGCTTTTATCTTCCAACTCTCCAAGTTGTTGTTTAGCTTAACCAACTAGCTCAGGGGTATCCAACAAAGATTCTTGGAGAAAGAGTGGTTTATTGGAAAACCAACTTGATCACGAACTCAACATATCGGTCAGGGGACGACCTGGTGATACTTCCGTGAAGATATCCGAAAAATCACGAACCACCGATATGTTTCTAAGCTCGAGAACCATCTTACTTTTCATGGCACGACGACATGATCAGAAGAGCAAGGGATTCAATCCTAACTCAAATATCGAAGAGTGCACCAAAAATAAGGACAAGGTAGCACGATCAATCCTAGAATAGTGATTCGATAACCAACACGCTAAGAATGATATTAATGTCCATTAACTACCAAGCAACACGGTTGCTAGGAGTATTGATTTCACACATTATGGTTCACTTGTTGGCATTCTGGTTGCGACAACACGGGACCGAGGAATGAAAAATGATGGCAAGAAGTATCACTGTATCAAGAGTTCATAGGATGGTGTGCAATTCCCATGATATTCCTAACATAAAGAAGGTAATACTCCAGGGTAGAACAGAACAAAAGCTAGATTGGCATTTTGATCTGTGGAATACAATTGCTTTGACCCAATCCAAGAAATGGATAAGGTACTGGAGTTTGTTTCTCCTAGTCATTCCAGAATAGAATGGCTTGACGGACCACAAGAATAATAAGCATTGATAACACGGATGCACAATACTCCTAACTATCAATTGATAGACGATGGTCGAAATACAAATGAAGAGGGACAACTCAAGGGGACATATATCTTTCTGAGTTGTGGATGCATAGATTAATATGTCGAACCAAGTTCAACAGGTTTCTTCCAGATAACCCATGCAGAAAGGTAGAACTGGCAGAATCACAATTATGAATGGAGAACTCCTCAGGAGTACTCTGATTGTGATCTTTTGGTTCAAAGAACTTCTGCATTAATGGTTCATGGTATTTGGAAGAAGGAAATACCATGGACCTCGAGGACTGTCGCAAGGTTACTAATATCCTAAAGGAACTAGCAACACTATCAACATGAAGTAAGTAGGGTGAATCTCGGGTTCAAGAACCCAAGAATAGAATGCCTATTAACTAAATGGCATCATGGGATGCTTTCGAGAATGACGGCCAGAATCATCACACTAGGAATATAAAGCATTGCTAGATTACTGGGTGGTTCTCTAGGATGCCTAGGGTCATAATACTAGCTCCAACATATATGTCAAGGCAATGGAGTACCTCAACAGACCATTTAGTGCGCTTAATCTGGCCCAAAAGGACATCGGGAACTGGGAGGAAGGATTTGCAAATGCATCAGATTCTTTAGAAACCTGGGATGACTCGGACAACATAACAGCTGTAAATGCTCAAAAGATTTGAGACATTCACAAGGATTTGCATAGTCACTTAACAACATCATATCAAGGTTCTGGTTCAACTGACAACATACTAAAAGTAGTAGAAACTGAACTGAGGCCTGGAACCAAAAATCCTAAGATTCTACGGATTAGTAACACGTGAACCTGATAAAGAGATGAGATCCTAGTCCTTAACCCATGTAGGAAAGAAGAGGATGACTCAGATCGGAAGGGCATAAGGTAAAGAAGTAAAAAGAGCCTTACGTTCCCTTCCACAATCAATTCCCTTACATAACTAAAGAATTTCTAGACTCAACTTCGACCAGTTTGGCTTGGTAATCCTACAGGCAGTCAGGCTCTGATACCAAAGCTGTCAGGACCCCGATCCTAATTCACACCGATCTAGCATGTAACACATCATATCACTTTGCGGCCTCACGCACGGTGTTCCCACGGGTGCCACCTTACCTGGCCCGGGACCGTTTGCGCCTTTTGGCTCACGTATATGGTAGTGTCGCTAGCATCCATATGATAAAGAACCCGGGCCGACATGACTAGTCATAAACCTAAAGTTGCACTAACTTATAGGGACAGGCATACATGACCCAGCAACGAACGTGTAGGTCATCAGCGAGTGAATTCGGGCTGTAGCAACTGGGCTAGCAGGGCTCCGGGAATCGGGGCTATAGCAGGCTAACAGGACTCCGAAAGACACCGCGTGACATTTCCCCAAAGGGACAGACACAGGATCGAAGGACACATGTCGGCCAGTCTAAGTGTTCCGGAGCAGTAGCAACTGGGCTAACAGGACTCTGGTAAACCGGGCTGTAGCAGACTACCATGGCTCAGTGGAAGCACTAGACTACATTTCCCCATAAGAGAGGCTACCAAGGATAGACAACTAGGTTGTCGGATCCCACACATACCAAGCATTTCAACAACATACACACAATATGCTCGATATGTGCAAATACAACATGGCATCACAACATGACTCTACAACTCAGGTATTTATTCATTAGGCTCCGAGGAGCCAGATATTACAAACGTAGGTCTGATGACCCAACATACAGAGCATACATGCAACAAGCACATGCGGAAGCTTAACTTGTCTGAGTACAGACAACTACAAGTGAAAAGACTGAGAAGCCTGACTATCTACAAGACCCTGCCGAGGGCACAAGATCGTAGCTGAGGTAACAAGCTAAATGTCGAAGTCCACGCGGAACTTATAGTGAGACTGAAGTCTCTCTGCAAAAACATAAAATATGCAACGTGAGTACAAATGTACCCAGCAAGACATACATCAGAACTAGCTACATATGCATCGGTATCAATAAAGGGGTGGCGTAGTTTGACTGCAGCAAGCCAGCTCTGACTCGGTGGCTATCCTGAACTACGACTGCAAATAACTCCTTTGAGGTGGCGCACACGAGTCCACATATTCACCATATCAATACACCACTATGGATCCGCTCCCGTCTCCCTACGAGAACGCCATCCATAGCACTCACGCTTGTCTTGCGCATTTTAGAGTATCCACTTTCACTTGTCTATGAACTGTACATGCAACCCAGAAGTCCTTTACCGCGGACACGGCTATTTGAATAGATCATTTATAACCCTGCAGGGGTGTACTTCTTCACACACGCTCTCGCCACTTACCACCATGTACACGTCATGTATCTCGGCAACCTTCAAGCGGAAGCCTAGCGAGGGAGTCGGCCACGACCTGACTAACCACACAAGTCTCTAGTCCAGGTTTATCACCTATTCGGGTTCCATCCGCGAGGAGATCCGGCCGGGGTTTCGCTCACAGCCCCAAACAATGTGTGCAGGGTTCCCGAGACACCAAACAGGCGCCCGTTACACCGGACCACAGTGTATCTACCGCATCATAGCCCACCCCTACGGTCAGCGCTACGCACAGCCTCCAAGACATATCCTACAAACACCAGAAACTGGTTGGAACTCCTGGACATAGATCAAGGCAGTTAATAAGTCGAGAGGTTCCATTGGTTTCGGGCCCAACGCGTGGTAGTAGCTGTTCATGGATCACAAACGCAGAACTCAGTTCCTAAGGACGGTTTTCAATGAGACAACCCACCATGTACTCCTACATGGCCTCTCACCGCTACCTTTACCAAATCGTGTTGACACACCTAGCTCACACATAGTAGGACATGTTCAACACGATTCTAATTCATTCCCGATGAATCAGACCTGACTCAACTCTAAGCAGTAGCAGGCATGACAAACAAGCATGAATGAGTAGGCACGTCAAGGCTCAAACAACTCCTACTCATGCTAGTGAGTTTCATCTATTTACTATGGCAATGACAGGTCATGCAAAGGAAAAGGGGTTCAGCTACCGCAACATGTAACAGTTGAATCGATGTTGTGCTAATGCAGTAAAAGAGAGCAGGAGCGACAGAGTGGGATTGTATCGGAATGAACAAGGGGGTTTTGCTTGCCTGGCACTTCTGGAGATAGTATAGCTCTTCATCGGTGTCATCGATCACATCATCGGAACCACGTCTACCGAGAGGGGACAATACCGGCAAACAAGGAAGAACACAATCAATGCAATGCACAATATGATGCATGATCATGACATGGTAAAATGAGTGTGTTGGGCTAATGCGGCTACAACCAGATGGGTTTGAGTCATTTTGAACCAAAGGTTCAACTCCAAACTTAAACTATGAATTTAAATTGTGCTTTATCATGTTTTAATATAAACAGCAGGTTTAAGTTGCTTTAACATGCATGAAACCAGTACAGATGGATAGATTGGATTTTCCTGATCGTTTTTCATATATAAATCTTTGCATTTGGAGTTACAGATTAATTTCTATGATTTTTAGAAGTTTAAACCATTTTCTGGAATTTCTTGGATTAGAATAAATCCAAAAAATGATTAACTACGTCAGAATTGCGTCAGGGTGACGTCACTGTGATGTCAACGACCAACAGGACCGGTCCAGGTCAAACCTGATGTGTGGGGTCCACACGTTAGTGACTATCTAACTAATCTAAGTTAATTAGTGTTAAACTACTACTAACTAAAAAATGTCAGTGGAGTTAATTAAACTTAACTAAAAACTAAACTAGGATTAGTTGGGGCTAGGGCCCACTTGTCAGTGACCCAGGGGAGGTCAAATGGTGGTCAAACCAGGGTCAACTGGGTCAAAACCTGCCAGCGACTCGACGCCGGCGTAAGCAGAGGCGGCGGCGTTCGTCGTTCCGGCGACGGGAGCAAGCGAAGCTGGTCCCGTTGGAACGGCCACGACGCGGCACGTCCAACGGTGGCTATGTCTGCAGCTAGGGTGGCCGGTAGCGACGGCGAGGAGCTCGGCCGCGGTGGCCGGAGCTCGGGCGTGAGCGCGGGCAGTGCTGCGGTGCACGACCTAGCGAGCTGAGGTGGGAGACGTGTCCAGGGGCTCGTCGGCAAGCAGGAGGTGGCTGCGCATGTGCCAGCGCGTGGTGAGCACGCACCCTCCTGCCCACTGGCAGGAGGTGGGAGACGACTGGCAGCGCCAGGTGGGCTGGGCCGGCCAACTGGGCCACCAGGTAAGTCCGTCTGGGTCCTTTCTCTCTCTTTATATTTCTATTTTCTATTTTTCTACCTTTGTGTCGATTTAGTTTAACCACTAAATCAATTTGGTAAATTCTGAGAAAAGTAGTGGGTGCAAGATGGACTTATTCCAGAGACCCTCTACAATTTTTCAGAAATATTGGAGCTGTATAAATATTTATAGAAATTTATAGCCCCAACTCAAATACTTATTGATTTAATTCAAAGCCCAAATATGTCCTGCAAAAATGTAAACCGTTTTTGGTAGATGCTTCCACCTTAATCCAGAAATGATGAACATTTTTAAAGGGCATTTTGAGTTCATTGAAAATATATTTAGGTTGAACCTATTTGAATTCCATTTGATGCTAGGGTTTGAACATCCCCATTTCAAAATTTCATGAAAGTTAAACATGATGCAAGCAAGATGCAAACACTAGGTAGACCAGAACTAGGGATGTGACACCTATCCACCGTGGAGCGTAGTGCGGTTAACTCTAGGGCCGAGAGGGCCTCGGACAGTGCCTCGAGGGCCACGGATGCGGTTTTGTTTTCGGGGCGGAGTGCTATGTCCGGATCACTGGCGAGAGTGATAATGTCGTTGGCCCGGGCATCTTGAGCTTCATATACCCGTAATGAGGTATAGCTTGAAAGCGTGTGAATGCATCTCGCCCCAACAGGGTGTGATATCCACTATTGAAAGGGGCCACTTGGAAGGTTATCTCTTTGGACCGATAGTTCTCCGGCGTGCCGAATAGTACGTCGAGCGTAATTTTCCCCGCGCATTGCGCCTCCCGACTCCTGTCTATATCCATTTTATTGAGTGTATCCTCGTAGATGAGGTTTAGTCCGCTGCCGCCGTCCATGAGCACTTTAGTGAGCCGAAAACAATCCACAATTGGATTGAGGACCAAGGCAGCTGGTGCCCGGACTGACCAGAATTTTGGTTCGTCACTAGCATTGAAAGTTATGGCCGTGTCGTTCCAGGGGTTTATTGTTGCGACTTGGCAAACTTCGGCGAGGTCGCGGAGTGCCCTCTTGCGTCGATTGTTTGAAGCGAAAGTCTCGAAGACCGTCAATACTCTGAGGTCATCATCTTCCGAGGGGCGTTGCTCTAAGGTGTTTTTGGTGAGGATATCCTCGCCGCTCTTGGCAACTTGCCGGAGTATCCAACATGCTCTAAGGCTTTGGGTTGGTACGGTATCCGGTGTCGTGTGTATTTTGCATGGCCTATCGAGGCATCCCTCCAGAACGGTTCCACGTCCCGTAGTGGGCTTAGTTTTCTTCACTATGGGGTCGGGTGCCCCGCGAGGGTTCATCCTTTTTGCTCGCCAGAGGGGTTGAGTGGAGACCGGTGGTTCCCAGCGAGCTGTCTGAGTTTTCCAGGCGCTTTCCATTGCGCAGTACTTATGTACTATGGTTGCCAAGTCGGCGAAGTGCAATACACGACGGCAGTTGATGGCGTTGAGGATTCCTTCGTCCGTGCAATTATTGCAGAATACTGAAATTGCGTCCTCGTCGCGGCAATCTTTAATCTTGTCTTTGACAAGGAGGAATCTGGCCCAAAAGTGATGGACTGTTTCCTGAGACCGCTGTCGTACGTACATGAGGTCGCATATATCCGGAGGGCCGGAATTGCTTGGCGAATATTACTTGTGGTGGTGGGTGGCTTTAAATTCAATCGCTGACCCAATTTGGAGTCCGGGGTTTGAAAAACTTCCGAACTTATTAGTTCGGGCTCCGAGATGTTAAATGATTTTCCAGGCCCAACACCCGATTCCTGGTTCGAAGGACTGGGAGTGTCGTTCCGCAAACAGGTATCCGGCTCTTGAGCTCGGAAATCCGAACATATCTCGTCTTCAACATAGAGGAAGACTTGTTGTTTTGCTCCTCTACGACCGCTATCTGATGGGTGATCGGCGGAGATTTGATTTCTCTCTGATCGGGTTTATGCCCAATCTGCATAGTCTGTAGCGACCCCCATGGCGGCGATGCGAGCCAGGAATTCGTTTAAATACGAAAACTCCGTCGGATCCATCTGTTTGGAGTATTCGGAGTCAACATGGAGGCGATTTTCAATGACCTAAGAAGTCATCATCGGCTTAACGCCCGAACGGGCGGTCATGGTAAAGTTGCCCAGCCGGAGCGTTTGGCCTGACGCCAGGGCTGCTCCGGAGGTGATGCTATCCTTGATAACAAGGCGAGCCATCAATCCTGCCTTCGATGTCACAGCGGAACTCTCAATGAAAGCACCAGTGTCGGTGTCAAAACCGGCGGATCTCGGGTAGGGGGTCCCGAACTGTGCGTCTAAGGTCGATGGTAATAGGAGACGGGGGACACGATGTTTACCCAGGTTCGGGCCCTCTCGATGGAGGTAATACCCTACTTCCTGCTTGATTGATCTTGATGAATATGAGGATTACAAGAGTTGATCTAGCACGTGATTGTAATGGCTAAACCCTAGATGTCTAGCCTGTATGATTGTGATTGCCTCTACGGACTAAACCCTCTGGTTTATATAGACACCGGAGGGGCCTAGGGTTGTACATAGTCGGTTTACAGAGGAAGGAATCTTCATATCCGAATGCCAAGCTTGCCATCTACGCAAAGGAGAGTCCCATCCAGACACGGGAGGAAGTCTTCTATCTTGTATCTTCGTGGCCCATCAGTCCGTCCCACGTCACACAGGCCCGACGCCTGAGGACCCCTTAATCCAGGACTCCCTCACCACCCCCAGAAGAAGGTGCCCAGGACGTCCCGGTAGGGCTTGCCGGGACTCACGAGAGCAAAACCACCTCACCCAACTACTCCACCACAACCCGCGTCATCAATCAGTGCGGTGTCAAGCCGTAAAGTGACTTAGTGGCAGCCATTCGCCACATGGCAGCTTTTCTCCACAAAAGATGCCCAAGAACGACACCCGTCCTGCAACGTGTCAAGCAAGTAGGTGTGAAGCTGGCAAAATAGCCCGGCAAAGCTTGCCGGGCAACCAACAACGTGACGTTAAGCAGTGCATTTAATGCACCCTGTCAGCCTGCAGAGTTAGGTATGATAGCACTGTTTGCTATCTTATCAGTGCATAATGACTACTTTGCCCTTGTGGTAAACCCTTAATCTATAAAAGGAGGCCCATGGCAACCGTAGAAAGGGTTAGAAGGTTGGATAGCAAACACGCCCATACGCACGTAGCCACTGTCGACCTTGCCAGACAAGTGTACTGCGCTCCACCACCACTCTTCCACCATCAATCCACCAAAGCAGGAGTAGGGTTTTATGCCTCACGGCGGCCAGAACCTAGGTAAAATTGCCTGTGTGATCTCTGCCATGCTTCCCCACGCTCGTCTGCCCTTTGTGCAACGCGACGTCCCCCTAGCGAACCAACAAGGGGTCTTCTGGTCCCATAGGTGGCTGTGGTTTCCCATGACATCTTTGGTGCACCAAGTAGGGGGGTCGCTTGCACGAACCTGAAGGCGTGTGCAGTGCGTCATCTTCATCACCATCTTCACCTTCGATGGTGCCATCGACCATGGCGCCCAAGAAGAAATCCAGTGCTTCGGCTCATCCATCCACCTCGAAGGCTCTGCCGCCCGCAGCCTCTAATGCTGGGGGGGGGGTTGCGGAGGCACACGCGAGGACGTGGACGCCGCTAGGGATGTGGTCGGAGCAGGCGGCACCGTCACTACTTCCCCCATGGCCGACACAGGAGTAGGAGGCATCGGAGGAGAACAACATCAGCAGCACCCCGACGGCCACATGTGGTGGGAGTAAGTCTGACAGTAAGAATAGGGGGTACGTAGGAGGAGGCAAGGCCCTAGCTACGGTGAGGTTGTGCACGCGAGATTTACGAGTTCAGGCCCTTCTCGGAGGAAGTAATGGCCCTACGTCTAGGTGCCCGGAGGCTTTGTCGATTGGATTATGCGTGAGAGTTAGAAGGGGTCCGAACCCTAGTTCCAAAGGAGGGGGGTGGCTTATATAGAGTGCGCTAGGACCCCAGCCATCCCCCGTTACAAAGGGTTCAATGCGGGTTAAGACAGGGGCGTTATTGATAACACCAGGTATTAATGATCTTAATGACTACGGAGTGAATTCCTGACCATTGATATCTTGAGGTGTCTTTAGACCTTCTATACTCCAAGTGGTTCTTCATATGGTCGAGTGATTATATCCTTGTCGAGTGAAATTGGGGTATCCGAGTGACATAGTTGGTCGAGTGGATCATACTCCAAGGTGTTTCAGTCGGTATCTTCTGTTGTACATCGAATGTCATCGACTCTAGGAAGTTGGGTAGGGCATCCAGGCTAGGCCTATGACCCTACCCTAGGTACATGTCATCGTCATTAGGCCCCGAATGGATTGAGGTCACAGTGAAGTAGGGTTGAAGTTGGTTCCGACTCGATTCCTTGCTTCAGAGGCATTTCACAAGGGTCCGGAAATCATGCTGAAACTTCAACCTTGTTTCAGTTGCCTTGATCGATTCTGAGGTCGTCGAGTGACTTATGCCGACAATCTTCGAGTGAGTTATAGCGCGAAATCTTTGGCGCGATTGGTTGTTTTGCTGTTCCCGGATCTCGCGGGATTCGAAATTTTGAAGAAGCGCGCGAGACGCAGCGTGCCGTAGTAATCGGAGCGAATGGACAGGGACGCCTCGATCCCCGCACCGCCTTTTTTGCCACGTATCGAGTGAGCTACTATTGCGGGATATGACGGGATTGCTCCGGCCCACACGTTAGTCACTCAGAAGTGGTCTCATAAATAGCGCCCGGGCCGACGAGATGCACAGTGCGCCTCAATCGATCTCTTTCTCCTCTGTTTCTCCACCGCATCCTCCTCTACTCTCGCCGTCTCCACTCGGCCTGTGAGCACTCCGCCGCCATGGTGAAAGACAAGACGGCGGCCCTGGAGCACTCGAAGAAGGCGACGACGGTGGCGCAGGGCAAGAAGAGAGGTCGGGGGTTGTCGTCGTGATCCGGTCTGCCGCCTGGATGGATCGAGGGGGACTGGTCTCGCTCCACGATCTCGAAAGTAGACTTGGAGGATCGGGGCAGCGCGGGCCTGATTGTTCACGGATCTTGGAGGCTGCTGGGGAATGAGACTGAACCCTAGCCGCCCGAGGGTGAGTGCGTCCTCCTTGCTACCCATGTCGACCGTGGTTTCTCTCTACCTCCACATCTGTTTCTCCGGGGTTTCTTGAACTTTTTTGGTGCCCAGATTCACCATTTTCCCCCAAACACAATCACATATCTCGCTGCGTACATCTCATTGTGCGAAAATTTCCTGGGTTACCAACCACATTGCGGTCTGTTCAAACACATCTACACTTGCCGTTCCCAATCGGTGAAGAAAGCCAATCCGACTGACGAAAAGACTCACGTGATCCAAATGTGTGGGGGTTTAGGGATTCAGACTAGTGGTAGAAGCACTTTTCCTCCTATGACCCTTCCCAAGTCAGTCAGAGGATGGCAGTCGACCTGGTTCTACTGCAAAGAAATCCTGACTCCTAGTCAGTCCACCGGTCTCCCTCCCTTCACCATGGAGAGGCCCCGACTACCTTCTTCATTGACCGTAGCCCTAGAAGAGAAAGGCGAGGTGTCCATTTTAGTCGACCAGGTCGTTAACTTAGTCTGGGAGGGCACGACAGGTATGGACTTGTTGGAGGTATTCTTCAGTCAACGCATCCAACCCCTCCAAGCATGCGATCATCCGATGTGGATGTACTTGGTCACCCACGACACCGCTCGGGTCCACCCGGAGGAGGTTACCAATGAGACGGTGGCGCAGTGGTTGCGGAGCATCACTGGGAACAAAGATAACCCCACGGGGCCCAGGAGGGTTCTGCCATTTGATCCTGAGCATGAGCTGGAAGAGGTCAGGCTCAAAATACCGAGTGTTTTTTCTCTTTGATTTGCAATTGCTTCTTGAATCTGACTAATTTTTGTTGACTTGTGCCTTAAAGATCTACACCAAGATGTACTCGATGCCCAACGGGGAACAGTTCCAGGAGGGAGGGGAGAGCGCAAGCGAGAGTGCCGACTGGCAGTTTGAGGACGAAAGTGATGAAGACATCGAAGACTCTGACAGCAGTGAGGAGGTCGATTCACCGGCTCGCTCTGAGCAGCGTTCCAAGAAATCACGTGATCCAGCGAGTGGGCGCAGCAAAGCAGCCCAGCCAAGTATGCAGGTTCCGAAGCGCACTCAGACGTCTTCCCCTGAGCCATCAGAGAAGGCTGTGAAGTAGCCCAAGGTCGTGTCATCGAAGCCCCGGAAGGCCCTGCCCAAAATCAAGGTGGATGTCCCTGTTGCCTCTGCGTAAGTGTTTCTCTTCTCCGTTTTGCTTTGTTCGAGAACTTCTATGTTATTGTCAACTCATTCTCTTGTTTGACCGAGTGAGTTTTGGAACTTTCAGCGCTGCTACTTCTGGGACGTCCATGGATATTGAGAAGGGGCAAGATGAAGAGGAAACTGCAGACGCGGCCACCTCTCGAGCAGGTACAGCTCCCACAGTCATGTTCTTACTTTGTCAATTGTTCTGACGGTTGACTGAATGACTTACGGTCGAGTGTTTTGTAGTGCCACCGAATGTTATTGAACTTCCAGATGACGATGACCACGAAGTAGAGACCCAGAAGAATATAGGGAGAAGGAGCAGAACTCTGGGCAAGAAGGTGCCTGCCAGCAAGGTGTCTCACTCGACATCAGCGCTAGACCTAGTCGCTCAGCAACTTGGTGATCCAGTTCGAACTTCTGTTTCTTTTGCTGACCCTGTGTCGACTGTCCAGCCTTCGGCGTCGACTGTTCAGCCCTCTGTTCCGACTGTGCAACTCCAAGCTTCAGTTCCTTCAGCTACCTCGTCAGTTCCACCAGCTCCTCCTTTTACTATTAATCATGTCCCGGAGGACCAAGTAGGCGCTGCCAAGGAAGCCATGATCCAAGCAGGCCTAATGATGGACAAAAGGAAGGTGGTATACGAGACCGGCAAGGCCGCCTATGATGCCAGCTCTGCCCTCCAAGCCAACATCCAAGTAAGTGGGATTGTAAGTCCATTTCTGGGTTGGCTTTTGGAACTTTAATGTGCATCTATCATGAGTCTGCACTTTGCATCCGCTCACCCACTGGGCGTTTCAACTTTTGATGTGTAGCTCTTTTCACTTGGATGCGTCGAGTGAACTCTTGAACTCTGTGAAATGTTTGTTTGTAGTACTTCCACTCGGGCTAGACAAGTCGTATCGAGTGGGAACTGAACCAGTGGGGGCATGCTATGTGCACCCACTGGGTGTAGTCCCCGAGGCCGCAGTCGACTTTGGGCAGTCGGCGGTGGTCTGAGATCAAATGGTTTTTTTACTCCTTCCACTCGTACTGGGCAGACCATGTCGAGTGGGTAATCGAACCAGTGGGGGCACACCAAGTGCACCCACTGGGTTTAGTCCCCGAGATTACTGTCGAATGTTTGATTCGGCGGTACTCTTAGAACTCTTTTGCCATAATAATCTGATCTTTGCACATTATCACTCGGAAGTGACTCACCCTTGTCTCTGTCGACTGACTTGTCATGTCGTTTACAGCTTGTGATCTAGGAGCCAAGTTTGCCGAACTAGAGAAGAAACAGATCCAACTCAACCTCGACCTGGATCTGGCCAAAGCGAATTTGCAGAAGGCTAAGGATGAAGCAGCTGCCATGGGAGGTAATAACTTGTCGACTGGTCGCCTTGTCATCTTTTCTTTTTGTCTTTTGAACCGAGTGACTCCACTCGAACAGATGTGCATAGTGAAAACCGACAACTCCAAGCTCGTCTAAAGAATGTTATTTCTTTAGACAAAATGAAGCAGGCTCTGGAGCAGAAGGACCTCGACCTTGCAGCAGCGCAGGAGATGGCGCGAGAGAAAACTGAACTTGCTGATAAGAAGCTGGCTTCAGTCGGCAAGTTGGAAGAAGAAAATGCCAAGTTGAAGACTGCTGTTGATGAAGCAAACAAAGAAGTTGTGCAGCTGAAGAAGGACAAGGTGGCCTTGACCGACAAAGTCGAAGATCTCACTCAGAGGAGAGACGAACTAGAGACTTATCTGGGAGGCCTTGCCAAGAAGATGTTCCTTATGCTTGAAGGTACTTTCCCTCGTCTGACTTATTTGTAACTGCCGACTCATCATACGACTGCCGACTCGTTATTTTTTCATGCGTGCAGAATGCTGTCAAAACTACGAGGAAGAGACTGGGCGGATTGAGACGAATCTGGACCCCATCAACTCCCCCGTCAAGGCCGAAGCTACGATGAACGTGCTGCAACTCGAATCCCGCCTCGCCAGTGTTATGGACTACCTTGCTCGACTGAAATTGGCGGTGTCGTGGAACGACACGGAGCTCTGGCTAGGTGTGATGTTCCAGAATGACCTCGAGTCTCTGATGACTCGACTGAGTGACATCCCTGGTCGAGTGCATGCGTGGAAGAAGTCATCCGCCCACTGTGGTGCTGACGTGGCTCTGTCTCTGGTCCGTGTTCATTGCAAGGAAGTTAGAGAAGAGAAGCTGGCGGCTCTCAAGGTCGCCAACACCAAGAAGCTTCAATTCCAGTCCTTCATGGAGACCTTCATCGACGCTGCCACTCGCATCGCAGATGGAATCGACCTGGATGAGTCCATCGAGCCGGCTAGTCCTCCTCTTGCCGAGTAAAAAACATGATAACTTGAGTTTAATTGCCTTGGAATGTTGAGTGATTTTGTAATCGTTAAAACCTTTCGGGCCTGACGCCCGAGTACTTCCGTTCGCGGTTCTGAACCTTGCTGGATTTATTGGAACTTGGTTTTTCTTTTGAATGTGGTTGCTTTGTCTTCTGATTTCTTGACTTAGGCGAATCTAGGCCCGTTGTTGAGTCTCCGAGTGAGAGGATTGTTCCTCACTCGGAATAGTCGTTCTACTGATGGCGTAGCTCAGAGTTCAACCATATGTTGTACTGATGGCGTAGCTCAGAGTGCAACCATAAGTTGTACTTGTGGCGTAGCTCAGAGTGCAACCATACGTTGTACTTGTGGCGCAGCTCGTAGTGCAACCATATGTTGTACTTGTGGCGCAGCTCAGAGTGCAACCATATGTTGTACTTGTGGCGCAGCTCGTAGTGCAACCTTACGTTGTACATGTGGCGCAGCTCGAAGTGCAACCATACGTTGTACTTGTGGCACAGCTCAGAGTATGTGGCTAAGCCCCCGAGTGAGAGGGTTTCTCTTCACTCGGAGTATGTTTGTAACTTAGGCGAGTACGGGATCGCGGCTAAGCCCCCGAGTGAGAGGGTTGCTCTTCACTGGGAGTACTTTTGTAACTTAGGCGAGTACGGGGTCGCAGCTAAGCCCCCGAGTGAGAGGATTGCTCTTCACTCGGAGTATGTTTTGTAACTTAGGTGAGTACGGGATCGCAGCTAAGCCCCCGAGTGAGAGGGTTGCTCTTCACTCGGAGTATGTTTGTAACTTAGGCGAGTACGGGATCGCAGCTAAGCCCCCGAGTGAGAGGATTGCTCTTCACTCGGAGTATGTTTTGTAACTTAGGCGAGTAGGGGATCGCAGCTAAGCCTCCGAGTGAGAGGGTTGCTCTTCACTCGGAGTATGTTTGTAACTTAGGCGAGTCGGATTCGCGGCTATGCCCCCGACTGAGAGGGTTGCTCTTCACTTGGAGTATGTTTGTAACTTAGGCGAGTACGAGATCACGGCTAAGCCCCCGAGTGAGAGGATTGCTCTTCACTCGGAGTATGTTTGTAACTTAGGCGAGTACGGGATCGCGGCTAAGCCCCCGAGGGAGAGGATTGCTCTTCACTCAGACTATATTTGTAACTTAGGCGAGGGGGGGGGGTCGCGGCTAAGCCCCCGAGTGAGACGATTGCTCTTCACTCGGAGTATATTTTGAAACTTAGGCGAATCGTGTTCGTGGCTAAGCCCCCGAGTGAGAGGGCTGCTCTTCACTCGGAGAGTTTTTGAAACTTAGGCAAATCGGGTTCGCGGCTAAGCCACCCACTGGGGGATTCGAACACACATGCTTATGTGAAAATAATCATTACGATACAGCAAAAATCATGTCTTTGATAAGAAAGCTGAAGGATTCTTATTACAACTTGTTGATCCGAGTGTTTAGGTATAAAAACGGCGGAGCAGATCCGCATTCCACGAGCGTGGCTCGTCTCCTTTCTTGGCTACGTTGTAAAGGTGATACGCCCCGTTGTGGAGCACCTTGATTATGATGGAGGGCCCTTCCCAGACCGGAGCGAGCTTGTGAGGCCATTTCTGGTGCACTCCAAGCACAAGGTATCCTTCTTGAAATGCTCGACCTCTGACATTTCGGGCATGGAATTGATGCAGTTCTTGTTGATAGATGGTCGACCGGATTAGGGCCATCTCTCATTCTTCCTCTAGGAGATCAACTGTGTCTTGGCGTGCATGCTCTACTTCAGCTTCTGAGAAGAGTTCCACTCAGGGGGCATTGTGCAGCAAATAACTCGGAAGCACAGCTTCAGCGCCATACACCATGAAGAAAGGGATTCGATTAGTCGACCGGTTGGGAGTTATTCTCAATCCCTATAAGACAGATGGCAGTTTAGTCACCCAAGCTCCAGCAGCATGCTTGCCCTTGAAGGATCAAGCCGTTTGCTCTTTCTGCTTGCCCATTCGACTGCGGGTGCGCAATGGATGCGTAGTCAACCCGAGTGCCTTGGGATGCGCAAAACGCTCTGAACTCGTCATAATCAAAGTTGGAGCCGTTATCTGTGATAATGCTATGAGGGAGTCCATATCTAAATATCAGCTCTCTGATGAAACTAATGGCAGTGCTTGAATCAAGATTCTTGATAGGCTTGGCTTCGATCCATTTGGTGAATTTATCGACTGCTACGAGCAAATGAGTGAAACCGCTTCTGCCGGTCTTGAAAGGTCCAACCATGTCCAATTCCCAAATTGCAAAAGGCCAGATGAGTGGAATAGTCTTCAAGGCAGATGCAGGCTTGTGAGACAGGTTCGAGTAAAACTGGCAGCCATCGCA
The DNA here is from genome assembly GCF_018294505.1 of Triticum aestivum. Taxonomy (NCBI): domain Eukaryota; kingdom Viridiplantae; phylum Streptophyta; class Magnoliopsida; order Poales; family Poaceae; genus Triticum; species Triticum aestivum. The sequence continues at coordinate 265,492,151 of NC_057811.1, forward strand.
CTTGTCGACTATATCTTTAGCCATCTCATTTGCACGTGCCCAGTAAAATCCTGCTCGGTATGCTTTGGCCATGATGGTCCGAGAGGACGCATGGTGACCACAGGTCCCCGAGTGGATCTCATTTAGGATCAGTCGTCCTTCTTCTAGAGAGATGCAACGCTGAGCAACTCCGGTAACACTTTCCATGTAGGGTTGTCCGCTTATCACTGTGAAGGCTTTGGATCGATGGACAATCTGGCGGGCCTCATCCTCATCCTCTGGGAGCTCCTGCCTGAGGAGATATGCGATATACGGCACCGGCCAATCGGGGGTGATCACTAAAACCTCCATGATCAAGTCGACTACACAGGGACTTCAATCTCAGTCGGATCGGTTGAGCTTATCGGTTGTGGGGGCTCGTCTGTAAAAGGATCTTGTTGAACTGACGGGGTGTGAAGATGCTCCAAGAAGACATTACCGGGAATAGGTTTCCGAGTGGAACCTATCTTCGCCAGATCATCAGCAGCTTGATTCTTGATTCGGGGTATGTGGTGGAGCTCTAACCCCTCAAACTTCTTCTCTAGCTTCCTTACTGCATTGCAATAACCAGTCATGGCTGGGCTCTTGATATCCCACTCCATCATCACTTGATTGACCACCAAGTCTGAGTTGCCGTAGACCATCAGGCGACGAACGCCGAGTGAAATGGCCATACGCAACCCATACAAAAGTTCCTCATATTCAGCCTCATTATTTGAAGAATCAAAGTGAATCTGGAGGACATAACTGAGCTTGTCACCTCTTGGGGATACCAGGACCACTCCAGCACCAGAACCATTCAACATCTTGGACCCATCAAAGAACATAGTCCAATATTCCGAGTAAATCTGAGTCGGTTGCTGTTGTTCGATCCACTCGGCCAGCAAATATGCTATTGCCTGAGACTTGATCGCCTTTTTTGCTTCGAACTTGATATCCAAAGGGAGAAGTTCAATTGCCCACTTGTCCACTCGACCGGTTGCATCTCGATTGTTCAAGATTTCCGATAATGGAGCATAGCTGACGACTGAAACCGTGTGGTCTGCGAAGTAATGTGCAACTTGCTTCGTGGTCACATAAATCCCATAGACAAGATTCTGGTAATGCGGATACCTTTGCTTGGATGGAGTCAAGACTTGAAAAATATAGTACACTGGGCACTGAACTTTATAGGCTTTGCCTTCTTCCTCCCGCTCGACTATGAGCACTGTGCTGACAACTTGTCCAATGGATGCGATATATAGTAACAGAGGCTCTTTGCTGACTGGAGCAGCAAGCACTGGCTGGGTGAAAAGCAGGGCTTTGAGCCCTACAAACGCTGCTTCGGCTTCGGGAGTCCACTCAAACTTGTCAGACTTCTTCATCAGTCGATAACGAGGCAGTGCCTTTTCACCGAGACGAGAAATGAATCGACTCAATGCAGCCAAACAACCAGTAAGCTTCTGCACATCATGCACATGCACAGGGCGTTTCATTCGGAGAATTGCTCCAATCTTTTCTGGGTTTGCGTCGATTCCTCGTTCGGAAATGAGAAAACTGAGTAACTTTCCGCCTAGGACTCCGAATGTGCACTTTGATGGATTGAGGTTGATATCATATCTTCCTAAGTTGGCAAATGTTTCAGCGAGGTCAGTTAGTAGGTCGGAACCTTTACGTGACTTGAACACGATATCATCCATGCGCGCTTCCACGTTCCGACTGATTTTAGTGAGCAAGCACTTATGAATCATGTTCATGAATGTGGAGCCAGCATTCTTGAGACCAAAGGGCATGGTAACATAGCAAAAGCACCCCGAATGGGGTGATGAAGGCTGTTTTTATTTCATCGGGCCCATAGAGTCGGATCTGATGGTTCCCGGGAATATGCATCCAAAAAGAACAAACACTCACATCCCGCAGTTGAGTCGACAATCTGGTCGATGCGAGGAAGAGGGAAGTGATCTTTCGGGTAGGCCCAATTTATGTGCTTAAAATCAATACACATGCAAAGTGAATCATCTTTCTTGGGGACCATGACAACATTGGCAAGCCACTCGGAGTGGTATATCTCTCAGATGAACTCAACTGCCAGAAGCCGAGCTACCTCATCACCAATTGCCTTCCTCTTCTCCACAGCGGACCGACGGAGACGTTCCTTAACAGGTTTTGCTTTCGGGACGACGCGCAAACGGTGCTCAGCCAGTCCCCTAGGTACACCTGGCATGTCAGATAGTTTCCATGCGAAGATGTCCCGGTTCTCACGGAGGAACTGGATGAGCGCTTCTTCCTATTTGCTATCGATTGTTGTTGAGATGTGGGTCGGAGCAGCATTGGGATCAGTCGGGTGAATATGAATAGTCTTTGTTTCACCGGCCGACTGAAACGCGGACTCTGAAGCGGGCTTCTTTGCTCGCAACAAGTCACTCGGATCTACATTCTTTTGATGTTCTTCCCACTCTACTGCCGCCATCTGCCCATCGACAATCTTTGAGCCCTTTTGGAGGCATTCTTCCGCTCTTTGCCAATTCCCTGTGACTGTAATCATACCTCTGGGACCAGGCATCTTCAATTTGAGGTAAACGTAACATGGTCGAGCCATGAAACGAGCATATGCAGGCCTGCCCAGAATAGCATGGTAAGCACTATGAAAATCCACCACCTCAAATGTCAAATTTTCCTTGCGGTAATTATTTGAATCGCCGAAAACCACATCAAGGGTGCTCTGACTGAGTGAATCTGCTTTCTTTCCTGGGATGACTCCGTGGAATCGCATGTTGCTCTCACTAAGCTTGGACATCGGGATGCCCATCCCTCTGAGGGTCTCAGCATACAAAATGTTCAAGCCACTGCCACCATCCATCAGAACCTTGGTCAGTCGGGTGCCCCCAACAACTAGGTCGACAACCAACGCTTGCCGCCCGGGGGTAGCAATGTGCGCTCGGTGATCAGACTGGTCAAATGTAATGGGAGTTTTTGACCACTTCAAATACATTGTAGTTGCCGGAGAAACCATGTTTACTTCTCTGTTGATAACTTTCAGTCGACTTTTGCTCTCGATGTCAGCAAAAATCACTAAAGTGGCATTGACATTGGGGTAACCATCATCTTCCTCTTTATCTTCCTCCTTATCAGATTCCTTCTCATTTTCACTGGCCTGACCCTCTCGGAAACTTTGAATCAGGAGTCGATACTGCCGAGTGGTAAGTTTCGGCAGAATCAAGTTACCCTCTTCATCTTTTTAAGTGTGTATGTGACACGTAAATCAAGAACGTCGTTTCCCACTTGATCTTTCACTTTCTTGGGGGTCCAGGGACCCTTAGGCTTTCCTTTGAACTTCCCTTGATTCAGAACTGCAGCTTCAGCAGGACCTACAGGTTCAGCTTTGCGCTTCTGCTTCCGACTGGAATTTCCGCCTCCGGCTTCCTGAGCGGCTGGTTTGCTCTTGCCACTGCGGAGTCGATCTTCTTATTCACCATTAGCATACCAAGTGGCTATTTCCGTCATTCGACCCAGGGACATATCCCCAGTCTGACCGAATTACAGGCTGAGCTCTCTGTATCGAACACCCTCTTTGAAGGCGCACACTGCCTGGTGCTCTGATACATTCTCCATAGTATGATGAAGGGTAGTCCATCTCTCAATAAAGTCTCTTAGAGTCTCATTCTGTTTCTGAACGTAGTGCTGCAACTCGGCCAACCCATCAGGTTACTTACAAGTGCCCTCAAATGTTTTGACAAACACTTGGGCCAACTCTTCCCAGCAGAAAATACTCCCAGGGGCCAACTGATTCAACCAAGCTCTGGCTGACCCCTCAAGCATCAGGGGGAGGTGGTTCATGGCCACATCATCGTTGCTGCCACCAATCTGCACTACCACTCGATAATCTTCTAGCCAGGTGTCGGCCTTCGACTCACCGGTGAATTTGCTTACACCCGTTGCTATCCTGATGTTGGGAGGGATCTCTGCAGCTCGGATGGCTCTACTGAAACATTCGGGCCCAGAAACATGCACTCTGCTTCCAGTCGGACAATTTATGTCTTGTCCTTCTCTGTGTGCTCGGCCTCTGTCGACCAAACCTTTACAAGAACTGATCTTGCATCAAACCCAGGCCCTCTTGGGTCAACTGGAACTCTCCGCTCAACACCATGCGGGCACCTGTCATCATACCACCGGGGCGCGTACGATCCGTCCCTCGGAGGGGGCGTAGGCACTCGACGGTGATCATCACGAGAGTATCGATGATCATACTGTCCATGGCCTCGATCCAAGTACTGATCCTGGCGGTGCCCACGATTGTCACCCCGCAGAGGCGATCTTGGGCTGTGTGCCGACTGAACTGTGTCTGCAACTATAGATCTGTTGTGGATTCTGTTGCGCGACTGAGAAACAACTGAGTTTTGTTCACCTGCCGCATGGAGCAGCGCCCGGATTTGCAACCCTCTACCAGCCTCCGAACGGGACGGCTGGATTGACTCTATTATACGGGTTGCAGCTGCAAGATTCTGGATCGGAGTGTGGTATACCTAGGGTACAGGCGGAAATAACTGTTGTTGCCGTCGACTGGATTTGGGGATCCGCTGACGAGCGCGTTCGTCGAGTGAATGCTAGAGGTTCTCCAGACGCGCGCGCTCAGCCAAAGTAGCCAGGCACGCGGCCTCTAAAGCCCGAGCCTCAGAGCTCTCCCCAATGATAGGGGTGTGGAGCGCCTCCATGTTGCGATGATGCAGCTCTTCCCTCTGCTCGGAAGTGAGGGCTTGGGGATGATATTCGTCGTGGCCGTGTGATGGACCGCCGCCGCCATCACCGCTGCCACCGTGACGAAACCCAGGCGGGCTACGCGGTGTGTCGACCATGAGAACTTCTGCTGCAGGGTCGCAACTTCCGCACTCAAAAAGATTATCCGCGGAACCAGTCGACAGATCGAATGGTCCGTAGAGAGATTCGTCTGGCCCAATAGCCGCAACTTGAGGGGTGGCCATTTGGCGAGCCACCGCATGCTTCACCCACCGCTGAAGCCGCGACCGACCGGATCGCTTGCGACAGCGTACAACGGGGAGGGACGCGGGAGCCGACCGATACTGGGTCGACGGATGCCGCAGAAGGACACCGCAGGCACTCGCGCGGAAATGTGCTTCCCCGCGGATCGGAAGGGCCTCAACGTCGAGGGGGGCTTCTTGAAGCCAGGCGGAGTCGTCGGTGACGAAGACGAGCACGCCGAGACGGATCTCGCAGCCTGCAGCCAAACCACCGCCGGAAACCATGTTGATGGAGATCGGAAAAACTGCAACCTCACCGGAAGTCGCTAAGACAACTGCCCCACGGTGGGCGCCAACTGTCATTGGAGCAAGTCTGACAGTAAGAATAGGGGGTACGTAGGAGGAGGCAAGGCCCTAGCTATGGTGAGGTTGTGCACGCAAGATTTACGAGTTCAGGCCCTTCTCGGAGGAAGTAACAGCCCTACGTCTCGGTGCCCGGAGGCTTGGTCGATTGGATTATGCATGAGAGTTACAAGGGGTCCGAAGCCTTGTCCCAGAGGAGGGGGTGGATTATATAGAGTGCGCCAGGGCCCCAGCCATCCCCCGTTACATAGGGTTCAATGCGGGTTAAGACAGGGGCGTTACTGATAATGCCAGGTATAAATGATCTTAATGATTACGGAGTGAATGCCTGACCGTTGATATTTTGAGGTGTCTTTAGACCTTCTATACTCCGAGTGGTTCTTCATATGGTCGAGTGATTATATCCTTGTTGAGTGGAATTGGGGTATTCGAGGGACATAGCTGGTCGAGTGGATCATACTCCAAGGTGCTTCAGTCAGTATCTTCTGTTGTACATCGAATTCCATTGACTCTAGGGCAATACCCTTCGGTAGGGCATCCAGGCCAGTCCTATGACCCTACCCTAGGTACATGTCATCGTCACCACGCTCCACAAGGTACGAGTGAGGGGGTTACTCCTTCCGTGCCTCCTCCTCTCACCGACGGGCACAGCCATAGCAATGGCACTCGGTCAGGGGCAAATCGCCGCCCTCCGGCCGCCACCATTACGGGAGTGACCGCAGCGCGTGCGTCTCCCGCGGGACGGGTCGACCAAGTCCTGCGCTCGACGGAGCCGCTGGCACTCGAGCGTCTTCGCCGCACCACCCTGCCATCCAGGTGGCCGCTTCGCAACAGCGGGGGTGGGGTGATGCCGCCGCTGGCACCATCAGGAGCCGAGCAACGATGCGTTCTACTTTATCATCACCCATGCCAAGTATAGACACGGAAGCCATGGCGCGGGCTCAGCTGCTGCTAAGGTTTCCGCCGGTGGCCGAGCAGATGGACGAATGGTGTGCCACCATCCAATGTCTGCTCGGTTTCACTTAGGCTGGGGGCTCGCAGCGAGCTGGCCCGCCATGGCCTCCCCAAGTGACGACGACAGCTCGTGCTACTGGCCGTACGGAAGGGGCCACCCCCACGGTGCAGTCCCTACCATAGCAGCCAGCACGAGTGCAGCGGAATCAAGACCCTGACGACATCTCGATGGCTTCTTCTGACCCTCGAGCACGTCCAGGCTGACGGCGAGCCCTGGAGGATAGGCGGGGGGCGCGAGTGTCGTCGTCGAGCGACGCCACGACAACCACTGCCGGACCAATGGGTGCGATGGCCCCGATGTCGACGAGCCTACGCTCGATATTGGCGGGTGCCTACCTTTCGAGGATGGGTGCCCTGCCTTTACTCGTGAGCTCCGGCAAGTCCGTTGGCCGTCCATTCGCACGTTCAAGTCAGAGATACCCGAGAAGTACGATGGGAGGCTAAACCCGGCAGAGTTTCTGAGCATCTACACCATCGTTGTTCAAGCTGCCAGGGGAAGAGATAAGAAGGTGTTTGCCAACTACTTCCCTTTGGCCCTCAAGTCCAATGTGAGGTCTTGGCTGATGCACCTGCCGGAGAACTCCATTTCGTCATGGGCCGACCTGTGCCATGAGTTCATTGGCACTTTTACCGGCGGCCATCAAGAGCCAGGCCGACCCAGCCACTTGCAGGTTCTCCAATAGAAGGAAGGAGAGACCCTCCGTAAGTATTTACATAGATTTAGCAAGGTCCATAGGAACATCCCAAATGTCCATCCAGCAGCTGTGATAGCTGCCTTCTAGTCCAATGTGCGCCACCACCGGATTCGTTCCAAGATGAACGTGTGGTTGCCCAAGACTGTGAAGGAGCTCTACACCTTGGTGGATAAGTGTGCTCGAATGGAGGAGGGAAGGAAGTTTACCAGAGAGGAAGATTGCACCAATGTCGATTCAGAGGATGATGATGAATCAACAAGTCAGAAGAAGAGCAAGAAGTGCAGTAAGAAGCGGAAGGATAAGGCAGTGATGACTGTTGAAGGATCGGGTGCACTTAGTACCGGCAAGAAGGCGAACGCTGAGGTCCCCGACAAGGAAGATGCCATGTGCGCTGACTGCTAGGAGGCCGCGGCTGCCGAGAAGGCCGGCAAAGGTGATGGGCCGTATTGCAAGATTCATCGGACCAAAGGCCACGACCTTCAAGAGTGCTATCAGGTTGAGCAGCTCGTCAGGAGACAGAGAGCAGAGTATGAGAAGCGCAACAAGGAAAAGGGTCAGAATGTCGCTGGCGGTAAGGGCTGAGGTGGTGAAGTAAATCACCCCGGGAAACCCTTCAGGAACCAAGGAAAACCCACCAGAGGTCGAGAGAAGGAAACCTGTGATGATGAGAGCGATGGAGGGGATGAAGAGGAAACAAGTGAGCAGGAGTTTCAGAAGGCCACTGACGCCCTGTGCATTGACGGGGGTGCATCTTTCCACACCTCTCATCGACAACTCAAACGGTGGGCACGAGAAGTCAATGTCGTGGAACCAGCACCAGAGGCCCGGAAGCCACTCCAATGGTCGCGCACGCCCATCAGCTTTGACGAAGAGGATCAACCTAACCGTACTACTGCGGCAGGATGTTTTCCATTGTTGGTCTCTCCAACAATTCGAAACCTCAAGGTCACAAAAATGTTGGGTTGAATCTCATTTCCGCGGCAGTCATCAGCAGACTTCAGATAGCAGAAGATGAGTTGAAGGCCACCGCCACGTTTCTAGGAGTTAATCCCAGCAGGAGTCATCCTAAGGGAAAGATCACGTTGCCGGTGATGTTTGGGGGAGAGCTGGACTACCGTACTGAGAAGATTGTGTTTGATGTGGTTGACCTCCCCCTGCCGTACAATGGGATCCTTGGTTGCCCAGCCCTGGCTAAATTCATGGCGGCATCCCACTATGCCTACAACACCTTGAAGATGCTTGGTCCTGTGGGGGTCATTACCATCCCATCAGATGAGAAGGATGTAATCATTTGCGTGGACAAGATGCACAGGGACGCGGTCACGATAGAGGCAGCAGTAGCAGCAGTTCCCGCCAAGGAAGACAGAGGAAAGAAGAAGGGAGCAAGGACGCTGGCAAGGAATCCAGGAAGCGTACCTCTTTAGAGTGCGTTGCGCCTGTTGATGACTTGCCGGAGAGCTCCAACAACAAGAGATCCAAGGTCGCTGCACCCCTAGTGAAAAAGGTCCCGACAGGGCTGGCTAGCGTTGATGGTACTTTCACTATCAGTGCCACCCTTGATGACAAATAGGAAAGCGTGCTTGTTGCCTTCCTGCGGGCGAATATTGATGTGTTTGCTTTGCAACCATTTGATATCCCTGGTATTACAAGGGAGGTAATCCAGCACCACCTTGCTGTCTGCCCACACGCCCGACCTGTCAAGCAGAAAGTCACGAAGCGGACCATGGAGAGGCAGCAGTTCATTGCGGAAGAGATCAAGAAACTTGAAGCAGCTGGTTTGGTCAGAGGAGTGCTACACCCAACGTGGTTGGCAAATCCGGTGGTAGTCTGGAAGGCTAACGGGAAGTGGAGGCTTTGCATAGATTTCACAGATCCTAGCAAAGCTTGCCTGAACGACCCGTTCCCCTTGCCGTGTATCGATCATATTGTGGATTCCACTTCAGGCTGTGATTTGCTCTCCTTTCTGCATGCATATTCTGGGTATCAGCAAATCTTCATGTCCAAGGAAGACGAAGAGAGGACATCGTTCATCACTCCATGTGGTATTTACTATTTTATCTACATGCCATTTGGGTTAAAGAGTGTCGGGGGTCCACTTTTGCAAGGGCAGTCCAGATTGGTTTCGATCCATAGCTGCACAGAAAAATTGAAGCTTATATGGATGATATTCTGGTCAAGACCAAGGATAGAGCAACCCTTATTCAGGATTTGGAGGAGACATTTGCTAATCTGCGCAAGATCAACTTGAAGCTCAACCTGGAGAAGTGTGTATTTGGCATTCCCTCTGGCAAGCTGCTTGGGTTCTTGGTGTCCCATCGGGGATCGAAGCCAACCCCGACAAGATTAAAGCTATCGAGCAGATCCAAGCGCCAAGGACAGTCAAGGATGTGTGGCATCTGACAGAGTGCGTTGCTGCGCTAAGAAGATTCATTTTCAAGTCTGCCGAGCGTGCCCTGCCATTCTTCAAAATCTTGAAGAAGGCAGGGCACATGAAGTGGACTCCAGAGGCAGATGCAGTTTTGCAAGAGTTGAAGGACTACTTGTCCTCTGTGTCCACCTTGGTTGCTCCCAAGCCACAAGAGTCATTGCTGCTCTACTTAGCGGCAACCAAGCAAGTGGTTAGTGCAGCCTGGGTAGCGCAGTGGGAAGTGGATGAAGCAGAGAGTGAGCAAGGACCGGCAGAGCCAGAGAAGGATCAAGACAGTAATAAGCACAGTAGCGAGAGCAACCCCAAGGATACGGCATGGAAGAAAGTGGTGCAGCGCCCAGTGTACTTCGTCAGCCCCTTGTTATAGGGGGCTAGATCAAGGTACTCTGGCGTGCAAAAATTGATCTCTGGTCTCATCATGGCCTCAAGGAAACTGCGCCACTACTTCCAAGCCCACGAGATTACGGTTGTCACTCGTTTCACATTGCAACGGACACTCCGAAACCCTGAGGCTACCGGCAGAATAGTGGAGTGGGCTTTGGAGTTATCCAGTTTTGGTTTGAAATTTGAGAGCCCATCAACAATTCAGAGAAGGGCATTGGCAGAGTTTATTGCAGAATGAACGCCAACCCCTGATGAGGAAGTGCCAGAGGCAGTTATCCCCAGCAAGGAATCACCCCAAGAATGGATTATGTATTTCGATGGTGCCTTTTCCCTGCAAGGTGCAGGAGCTGGCGTGCTTCTTGTTGCCCCCTCTAGGGAGCACTTGAAGTACATCTTCCAGATGCATTTTGTCCGGGAAGAGGCAACCAACAATACAGCAGAGTATGAAGGGCTCCTTGCCAGGCTCAGGATTGCCGCAAAATTGGGAATTAAGAAGCTGATCATTCGAGGAGATCACAGCTCGTGGTGAGACAAGTCAACAAGGATTACCAAAGCCCATTCATGGAGGCATACGTCGAGGAAGTGAGGAGATTGGAGGAACGCTTTGATGGATTGCAAACAGAGCACGTACCCCGTGCGGAAAATAGCATAGCTGATCATCTGTCAAAGTGTGCTACGCAGAAGCTTCCTGTGGAACCAGGGACTTTTGTTCTCCATTTTACTCAGCCCTCCGTATCCCCGGCAACAATGGCTCGGAAAAGGAGAAAGTTGGACTCCGGTAAGCCCCTCCCGGTAGAGCCGTCCACTCTTGGAAGAGACCCTGCCGGAAACAACTCCTCGCCACCTGTCCACCGCACCCTCCAGCCGGGCCCATGGTCCCCGCGAACAGGTGGCGAGGAGTTGTTTCCGGTGAGGAATGTGCCCCACAGTAGAGGAGGTGCCGCTAGTCCTCGTTGCCAAGCCCCAGGCTCCAACTTGGGCAGGGCACATAGTCCACTTCCTCCAAACCGGAGAGCTTCCCGGCGACCAAGATGAAGCTGAAAGAGTAGCCCGGAGGGCTAGTATGCATCAGTTTTTCGATGACACTCTATACAGAAGGAGGCCCAACGGTGTGAAATGGAAGTGCATCTGCCGGGAAGAAGGAAAGGAATTGCTGTCTGAGATACACAAAGGCATGTGCGGCTCCCACATTGGATCGAGGGCATTAGTTGGGAAAGCATTCCGCCAAGGATTCTATTGGCCCACAGCCCTCCAAGGTGCGGTTGAGCTAGTCACCAAATGTGAAGCCTGCCAGTTCCATTCCAAGAACATCCACCTGCCTGCCCAAGCTCTTTAGACGATCCCTGTATCATGGCCATTTTCGGTCTGGGGGCTCGATATCCTCGGCCCCTCCCCCCGAGCAATGAGGGGCTTTGAATTCTTGTTCGTTTCTATCGACAAGTTTACAAAGTGGTCAGAAGTGACTGCCGTGAGAAAATTGACTGCTCAGTCAGCCATCAAGTTCTTGAAAGAATTGGTGTGCTGTTTTGCAGTCTCGGCAAGGATCATTACCTACAATGGCACCCAGTTCACGAGCCGTGCCTTCATGCAATATGTTCATGCCTCAGATGCAAGATCTCATTTGCCTCTGTTGCACATCCCAGAAGCAATGGACAAGCTGAGAGGGCGACTGCTGAAGTGCTGCAAGGACTCAAGACAAGAACCTTTGATACACTACAGAAGCACGGCAGGCGGTGGACCGATGAGCTGCCGGTAGTTCTCTGGTCCCTCAGAACGACACCAAATCGAGCTACCGGGCAGACTCCCTTCTCCCTGGTCTACGGGGCAAAAGCAGTTATCCCCACAGAACTCATTTACGGGTCGCCTCGAGTGCTTGCCTACGATGAAGTAGCGCAAGGTCAGCACCGGCGTGACGACGTTCTTCTACTCGAGGAGAACCGTCTCCGGGTTGCTATGTGTGCTGCACGCTATCAACAAGCCCTGCATCGCTATCATTGCCACACGGTTCATGCCCGGTGTTTTGAGGAAGGCAACCTTGTCCTTAGGCGCGTTCAGTCTGCCAAGGGTACAAACAAGTTGATGCCAAAGTGGGAATGCCCTTACCGGGTAGTACGAGTTACCAGACCCGGCACAGTCCGTCTGGAGACCGGAGATGTCATTCAATTGTAAAACTCATGGAATATTGAGCATCTCTGCAAGTTCTACCCGTAAGGCGCGGCTGTCGGGCCCTGCCCGGCAGCCACCCTTTTGTACAGCCCTTGCCTCAGTTGCATGTAACCCCTTGTACAAAGCCATGGCGATGACCCTGAGCAAGAGAGAAATAAATGAAGCGTTGGGGGGGGGGCGACCAAGTTGCATGCATGCATGAGCATTCCAAGAGCATTGCATAGGCATTTCATGAGCATCTGCATATGCATATAGATAGGATTGCATCTTGCATCATTCCCATCTGCATGAAGCTGCAGGTTCCTGTCGTGGACTTGACCTCTACGAGGGATTGGGAAGATGGACCAACATTGCGATCTCCGGCAAGCCAAACAGATAAGTTCTACCTCTTGTCCATTAGTGTTCTCTAAGCTATAACTTGTGCATGAGAAAACCTCGCCACTCTTTTGAGACTTGGGTGCTCCTATCCTTGACTGTAACGTTGCTTCGGTCAGGATGGTCGCAGTGGCCTTTGGTAAAAGGAAGTTGGCGGGGGGCAGGTCCCTTTATTTTTTGCCCGGTAGACACAGTTCTCCGGCAAACAAAAGGGTGCCGGCAGGAAAGCCTGTCGGGGAAAACTCGTTTATTTACATTAACGAGGCATCCCACCTCTGCATGGACATATACATGCACGGGTTCCCGGCAAGGTTCATCTTTTTCATTAATATGCTGATAATGCAAGTACAAGCATTACAGAACACAAACATGGACTCGAGAGATTACATTATTTGAAATAAAATTTGGCAAGTGCCAGCAAATTTAAGATTGAAAAAAGATAAGTGCCATGTAATCTCCTCTTTTCGTTTTCCCTCCTACCAGGCACCGCGGTGGAAGGAGGAAAAGACGAGAAAGACACCCAAGCAGGAGCCCGTCCCGAGCCGAGCGCAACCTCACAAGATCGGGAGTGGTGAGGCTGCGAAGGAGGGGCACGGAGGACAGAGCGGCGCCCCCTGTTCAACACCTCCAGGGCCGCTAGAAGCCCCGGCTCGGGCACCGGTGGAGTCATCCACCAAAGGCCAAGCCGGAAGACTGCTAGAGGGGAGGCGAAAGCGCCAAGAGAACATCCCTCCCCGGATATCGCCCTATGAGGCTAGTGATGATGGTGCCGGGAGCGAGGGGAAGAACGGAAAGACGAGGCGGCAGGCCGCCGGTCGGAGGTGAAGGCATCCACGCCATCATACTCCAACCTGACCCCTGCCACCCGCCTTCTCCGCCTTCCCTCTTTTTCTCCTCACCATCGTTGATCCCGAGAAGCGCCAAGACTCCAATCCGGCGACTTCTCCGGAGAGACGGCGAGCGACCAAGATGGCCAGCGGGCTCAAGGCGCACCGCTCCCCACCTCGGCGGGCAGGAAGGCGTGCCTCTCATCGACATCAGCCCCAAGACTTTCGGGAGGGGCAGTGCTGGGATTATCAGCAATCTCCAGCCCTGCCTCCCGGGCAAGCCCCGAAGACGCCAAGGGCCTAGCCGCTGAGCTCACAAGCAGCAGAGGCCCAGGGCGGGGTACCACGCTACCTAATGGGTGGCCGACCGGGGCCAGAGGGGCAAGCCTCTCCTCACGATAAGGATAGGTGACATTCCCCACCGCATGGACCGGGCTCACTCCCCAAGCACCTACGTTTGGCGACGCAAGCCTCAGAATGGAGCCCGGGCCTGGCCCAAGGCTCTTTTCCTCAACATAACCAGCAGGAAGCAGAAAACAGAGGAGGCGGAGCGCAAGGATGGATGACTCCAACCTCCCTTCGCCCTTCCTTTTATAGGCAGGCCGGGGAGGGGAGCCGCTCCCTCAACGGGTGACCACCGTCCTCCTCCACCAATTCAAGAAGGCCGGGCCCTTGCCTTGACGCTCTCCTGCGCCACGCGCCTCCGTTACCTACCCCGCGCGATGCATGCAGCATACGTGGTTCATGATAAGGGCATGGTGGGAAGAGTGAATTGGCAATTTCTACCCCTGGCGTTAAAGTCATCCACGGGCCATTACAAAAGTGGCCTCACCACTATTGGCTTTACACAATGCACGGGGAAACCAAAAACTGGCCTGGACCCAAGATTAATGAAGACGCAAAGAAGACCTCAAGAGACCAGCCTCTTCAGCACCCCGCCTGTGCACTTATTAGGCCCTACCCCGACGACGCTCGGCAGCGCTTTCAGGGTAGGCCCGGGGGCTTCTGTCGGTGCAACAAACCCTGGGTCTGTTGCCCAATGTAACGCCCGGATAATCAAGCCACAATAATCCCACGCTAATGGTGCCACATCACCACGATTACTTTGCTAATCTATCGTTAGGTCAAACCGTTTAAAAATTCAAATTCAAATTAATGTCAACGATAAAAGTTTTTCCAAATTTAAAACAAAAATGTTCGGGAGGTGCCATATTTTGCATAAATAAACATGGTGTAATAAACACATTTTTATAAAATGCCTAGATAATTTAAAATGATTAAAAAAAATAAAATAAATAAAAGAAAAGAAATTACAAAACAGAAAAAAAAGAGAAAACCCCCTGGGCCGTGGCCCAACTGGGCCAACCCATCAGGCCCAGCCGGCCACCCACTCCCCCCCTTATCCACTCACCACCGACACCCCCCCCACTCCCCCGAAATATCTCCCCCCTCTCCCCTGATTTGGATCGGGATCGAGAGGAGACCGCCGTCGCCCGCCGCCGCCAGGAGCACGCGCCGCCTCGCCCTTGCCGGCCTGCCTCCTCCTCCTCGCCGGACTGCTTCTCCCCGTCCCCGTCGTCGACCCCGCCGCCGTCGCCGACCCGTCCCCGCCATCCTCCCCATCGGACCTCATCGAGCCTCGCCGCCCCCTCTACTCTCCAACGTCGGTGAGGGCCGCGCCCTCCTCCTCTCCCCTCTGCCCCGTGCGCTACGACCTCGTCCGCCGCGCCCAACCGCGCCGTTGCTCGGGCCAAGCCCCGCTCGCCGCTTCTCCTACCCGACGCCGTGCCCGCCCACTCCGGCCGCTCGTTGCACTCGCACGCACGCCCGCGCCGCAGCTCGCGTCGCCCGCCTGCGGTGGCCTCATCCATCGCACGCCCCGCGCCACCGCGCCACTAGGTCCCCCTGCCGCGGCCCCTGCTCGCCGCTTCGCTGCCGGCAGCGCACCGCTCCGGCCACGTCCTCGCCTAGCGCAGCCGCTCGCCGTCGCCGTTGCGCCCCGCTTTAGCCCGGGCCGCCTGACCCGCGCCGCCTCCGCGCTGTCGCGCTACGCCTCGCTGCAGCGCCCAGCTCGCCCCATCGTCGCCTCCACCGTGACCTCCAGCCCGTCGCTCTGCGCCCTCCCTGCAGTCGGCCGCCGCGCCGAGCCGCTTCCCGCCGGGGCCGAACCCCGCCCTGTCGCCCCCTTGCCGCGCTTCTCCGGCTGCCGCCGTGGCCGGCGCCCCCCCCCTTGGTGGCCTCGGGCCTGCATGTGGGCGCACACACCGCCCGCGCCTGTAACCGCTGCCCAGCGCTCGTTTGGCCCTTGGGCCAATGACAAGGGGGCCCCACCCCTAGAACGACAAAAAAATAAATAAAAATAAATTTAATTAATTTAATTAATTAATTAACTAAATTAATTTAGTTAATTAACCCTGTTTAGATTAATCTAATTTAATTAATTAGTTTAAGTATTAGTTAATTAATCAGTTAACCCTAATTACCCTAATCAGTCTATGACATGTGGGACCCACGTGTCAGATGACTGCTGATGTCAGCATGATGTCATGCTGATGTCATCGCAACACTGTTTCGGATAATGTATATATTAAATAATTAAATAAATTCCAGAAATTAATAAATTCTTTTAAAATCAATATAAAATAAACCGTTGCTCAGATGAAAATACTTTGTACATGAAAGTTGCTCAGAACGACGAGACGAATCCGGATACGCAGCCCGTTCGTCCACCACACATCCCTAACCTATCGAACTCGCAACTTTCCCCCTTCGGTCCGTCTGTCCGAAAACGCGAAACATCGGGAATACTTTCCCGGATGTTCCCCCCCTTCGCCGGTACCACCTACTGCCGCGTTAGGACACACCTAGCACTGCTCATTGTCATGTCACGCATCGTCATGCTTATGTTTGCATTGTATTTACTGTTTCTTCCCCCCTCTTCTCTCCGGTAGACTACGAGACCGACACTGCTGCTGCCCAGTTCGACTACGGAGTTGACGACCCCTCCTACTTGCCAGAGCAACCAGGCAAGCCCCCCCTTGATCACCAGATATCGCCTATTCTTCTCTATACTGCTTGCATTAGAGTAGTGTAGCATGTTATTGCTTTCCGTTAATCCTATACTGATGCATAGCCTGCCCTTGCTTCTACTGTTGTTACCTTTACCTGCAATCCTACATGCTTAGTATAGGGTGCTAGTTTTCCATCAGTGGCCCTACATTCTTGTCCGTCTGCTGTGCTATACTATCGGGCCGTGATCACCTGGGCGGTGATCACGGGTATATACTTATATACTCTATACATAACACAGGTGGTGACTAAAGTCGGGTCGGCTCGTAGGAGTACCCGCAAGTGGATCTTTGTGGCGGAGCGACAGGGCAGGTTGAGACCGCCTAGGTGAGAGGTGGGCCTGGCCCTGGACGGCGTCCGCGGTTACTTCGACATAACACGCTTAATGAGATATTGGTATTTGATCTGAGTCTGGCCATTTGGTCTATACGCACTAACCAGCTACGTGGGAACAGTTATGGGCACTCGACGTCGTGGTATCAGCCGAAGCTCTTTTTGACGTCTGCGACGGAGCGGCGCGCGCCGGATTGGACTGGAACGCCACTAGGCTAGGTCTGCTTCCGGCCGCCCTCGCAACGTGCAGGTGTGCAATGGGCGATGGCCCCAGACCCCTGCGCGCATAGGGTTTAGACCGGCGTGCTGACCTCTCTGTTGAGCCTAGGTGGGGCTGCGACGTGTTGATCTTACGAGGCCGGGCATGACCCAGAAAAGTGTGTCCGGCCAATGGGATCGAGCGTGTTGGGTTATGTGGTGCACCCCTTCAGGGAAGTTTATCTATTCGAATAGCCGTGTCCCTCGGTAAAAGGACGACCCGGAGTTGTACCTTGACCTTATGACAACTGGAATCGGATACTTAATAAAATACACCCTTCCAAGTGCCAGATACAACCCGGTGATCGCTCTCTAACAGGGCGACTAGGAGGGGATCGCCGGGTAGGATTATGCTATGCGATGCTTCTTGGAGGACTTCAATCTACTCTCTTCTACATGCTGCAAGATGGAGATGGCCAGAAGCGTAGTCTTCGACAGGATTAGCTATCCCCCTCTTATTCTGGCATTCTGCAGTTCAGTCCACCGATATGGACCTTTACACATATACCCATGCATATGTAGTGTAGCTCCTTGCTTGCGAGTACTTTGGATGAGTACTCACGGTTGCTTCTCTCCCACTTTTCCCCCTTTCCTTTCTACCTGGTTGTCGCAACCAGATGTTGGAGTCCAGGAGCCAGACGCCACCGTCGACGATGACACCTACGACACTGGAGGTGCCTACTACTACGTGCAGCCCGCTGACGACGACCAGGAGTAGTTAGGAGGATCCCAGGCAGGAGGCCTGCGCCACGTTCGATCTGTATCCCAGTTTGTGCTAGCCTTCTTAAGGCAAACTTGTTTAACTTATGTCTGTACTCAGATATTGTTGCTTCCGCTGACTCGTCTGTGATAGAGCATTTGTATTCGAGCCCTCGAGGCCCCTAGCTTGTATTATGATGCTTGTATGACTTATTTATGTTTTAGAGTTGTGTTGTGATATCTTCCCGTGAGTCCCTGATCTTGATCGTACACATTTGCGTGCATGATTAGTGTACGGTCAAATCGGGGGCGTCACACCCAGACTGTGCACATGCACGGGAACAGGATTGAGGTACCAACCCAAGTCAGAGAACAAGAAACCAAGAGCTTCAAAGGATCAACATTCAGATCAAGAGGACCAAAGTCGACCCAGAGAAACAAGATACCATCAGGAGAAGGGCCTCCCTTGCCGGGCAGACGAGCTCGACAGGGGCGGGGCCACCCCCAGAAGAAGGCGCCCAAGACGTCCCGGCAGGGCTTGCCGGGACTCACGAGGGCAAAACCACCTCACCCAACTACTCCACCACGACCCGCGTCATCAATCAGTGTGGTGTCAAGACGGAAAGTGACTTAGTCGCAGCCATTCGCCACATGGAAACTTTTCTCTACAGAAGATGCCCAAGAACGACACCCGTCCTGCGACATGTCAAGCAAGCAGGTGTGAAGCTGGAAAAGTAGCCCGGCAAGACTTGCCGGGTAACCAACAACGTGAAATTAAGCGGTACATTTAGTGCACCCTGTCAGCCTGCAGAGTTAGGTATGATAGCACTGTTTGCCATCTTATCAGTGCATAATGACTACTTTGCCATTGTGGTAACCCCTTAATCTATAAAAGGAGGCCCATGGCAACCGTAGAAAGGGTTAGAAGGTTGGATAGCAAACACGCCCATACGCGCGTAGCCACTGCCGCCCTTGCCAGGCAAGTGTACTACCCTCCACCACCACTCTTCCACAATCAATCCACCAAAGCAGGAGTAGGGTTTTACGCCTCATGGCGGCCCGAGCCTAGGTAAAATTGCCTGTGTGATCTCTGCTGTGCTTCCCACGCTCGTCTGGGCCTTTTGGTCCCATAGGTGGCCGTGGTTTCCCACGACACCCGTCGTATGCTATTTTTCTCAAGAGAAGCCACTAGTGAAATCTATGGCCCCCGGATCTCTTCTTTATTATATTTGCCTTCGTGGTCTATTTTATTTGCTTTTATTTTCAGATCTATTAAACCAAAAATACAAAAATACCTTGCTGCACTTTTTATTTATTTATTTTATCTGGCGTTCCCGCGAGATCTATTTATCCAATTTACTTAAATTTTATCTATCTTTTTACCCGTGAGGGATTGACAACCCCTCTCTTACGTCAGGTTGCAAGTATTCGTTCTTTGTGTGCAGGAGTTGTTTACGTGGTGTTGCGTGGTTCTCCTACTGGTTCGATAACCTTAGTCTCATCACTGAGGGAAATACCTATCGTAGTTGTGCTGCATCTTCCCTTCCTCTTTGGGGAAATACCGACGTAGTTCAAGCCGCATCAAAAGGAATTTCTCGCGCCATTGCCGGGGAGACATCATCAACATCTACCAAGTTCCTAATCACAAATCTCAACTCCTTGCAATTTACATTATGTTCCATTTGCCTCTAGTTTTCCTCTCCCCCACTTCACAAAAATTTGCCATTTTATTCGCCCTCTTTTTCGCCGTTTTCTCGTCAGATCTATCTTTTGCTTGCAATCATGAGTGACTTTGGTATGGCAGAAACAGATGATGTCCTAACTCCAAAAATTGGACGATCTGGCAATCTGGATGAGAAAACTTTTGTTTTGGGGAAAGGGAATGTTATAGGAAAAGAACATAACCAAGATTTTTTCAATTGTGTAGGAAGTTTAAGTCTTGATGATGTTCCTATAGTTAAGAGGACTATATCTTATGCGTAAGCTATTTCAGCACTAGTTCTGAAGCTTGAAAATAAATTTATCCGTACCCATCCTACCTTGCAAAGATTGTTTTTTGAGTTACCCGTTATAAACAATCATAAGGCTAAAAAGTTGGCTCCACTTGTCCTTATGAATGAATTTGATTACATAATACGGGAAGCTAGGGAGATTTTTTATTTCTATGGTATGAATCGTGAAAAACCGGTGATAGATGAAATTCTTTATAATAGTGATTACGTGCTAAGACATTTGCTTGGGGATAATCAAATCTTTGATGAGAATCTTAAGAAGGAAATCCCTGTTTTAGATATAATCCAACAAGTTTTCAATGATGCCAATCAACATTATTCTTGGATTGTTACCGGAAATCAAAGGGGATATGATGATAAGAAAATTGATAGTGCTAAAGTTTCCATGGATAATGTGTTTTATGTTGTTTTTGAAAAACCTCCTGACAAAGACACCTCTAAGGAAAATGAAACTAAAGATGACAACACTTGAATCCTTTGCATTGTACCTAGCTAGGGGCATAAAACGATAGCGCTTGTTGGGAGGCAACCCAATGAATAAAATTTATTTTTGCCTTTTTCTTTCTTTTCTTGAGTGTTTTCACAATTATGCTACTATTACGATTGTGTTTTTTGTCTTTTAGTTAGTGTTTGTGCCAAGCAAAGCCTTTGCGATCATGTTGGGTGATAGTTAATTTGATCTTGCTGAAAAACAATAACTTTTGTGCTCACGAAAATAATTTCCATTTTTAACAGAAGCGTGATATAATACTAATTCTTTTTGAAGAAGATTAATATACAAATTTTCCTCATTTTCCTAACTTTTCAAAAAAATTGGAGTTACAGAAGTATTCGAAATATCCAGATTGCTACAGACTGTTCTGTTTTTGACAGATTCTGTTTTCTTTGCGTTGTGTGCTTGTTTTGATGATTCTATGGTTTCCTTTGAAGAGTTTTTGCCATAGAAAATTTGGAATACGGTAGATATAATGCAAGAATAAAATATGAATGGGTTTGCAACATTACTTATAGTAGTGATTTGCTTTCTTATACTAACGGATCTCAGGAAGGTTTTGTTGAGTTTTTTGTGATTTAAGTTTTCAAGTTGTGGGTGAGATCTTGATGGATGAAGGAATAAGGTTTAGCAAAAGGCTAAGCTTGGGGATGCCCGAGGCACCCCAAGTTATTATTCAAGAAGTATCAAGCAACTAAGCTTGGGGATGCCCCCGTGTGGCATCCCCTCTTTCTTCTAACAACCATCGGTATTTTTACTTGGAACTATATTTTTTTCGTCACATATTATGAGTTTTGCTTGGAGCATCTTGTATGATATGAGTCTTTGATTGTTTTGATTTTTATTGTGTGTCATGAATCCTTGCTGGACACACCTATTTGAGAGAGCCAAAATTATGCTATGACTTGGTAGAATTGCTCTCTATGCTTCACTTAAATCTTTATGAGCTATGGAATTGCTCTAGTGCTTGACTTATATGTTTTTGAGCACGGCGTGCTTTAGTGTTTTTTGAAGAAATGCTCTCATGCTTCACTTATATTTATTTGAGAGTTAGTAAATTTTTTAGAAATTCTCTCTTGCTTCACTTAAATTTATTTGAGAGAAGAAAAAAAATTATGCTCATGATCTTCACTTATATTTGTTTGAGCTTATCAAAAGCAACATATGAAACTAGTTCCAAAGTAATAGATATCCAAGGAGGATATAATAAAAACCTTCATGAAGATCATTGGACAAAATAAACTTGATTCTTTGTACTAGTTTTGAGATATGGTGATAGTGATATGTGAGTCATGTTGATGAGTAATTATGCTTTAGTAAGAATATTGGTGTTAAGGTTTGTGATTCCCTATGCAAGCATGAAAGTAAATAGTTATGCAATGAAATTACATCCTACTTGTGGTGCCTTATTCGGTGTTAGTTATGCTTAATGCTTGTTTATGAGATTTTTTGTTTCTTGGTTGGATGCTTCTCAATCTTTTGCTAGCCTTCATTTGCACTAAGTATGATCACTACTTGTGCATCCAAAATCCTTTAAACCAGTTTTTGCCACATGAGTCCACTATACCTACCTATATGTGGTATTCTTTTGTCGTTCTAAGCAAATTTGTATCTGCCATCTCTAATTTTAAAATAAATTTCTCTTTTGTGTGCTCGTACCGCTCATGAAACGATAGGGGGTGGCTGATATATTTCCATGTTAGATATGTTATTCTCAAGATGAGTGTTTATTCAGTTGTCATTGCACGAGTACGGCAAAGGTATTAGGGATGCCCAGTCCCGAAATGAAAATGAATTTACTTTATGTTGTCAAATAATAAATTCCTTGGAAAGTGTTGGTATGGAAGGCACCCGTGAATACGGTTAGCCATGGAAAGTGAAAGTATGGTGGAAAAAGTAATAAACTTTATTTTCTCTTTGGGAACCGCCTATGATATATCTAGCATGGAAAGTATTGGGAACTACTCGATCATTTTCGTTGACAGGAAAAGCATGCCACCCAAAATGTTTTATCTCTATCTTTTTCGCTTCGAGCTCTGGCACCTCTACAAATCCCTACTTCCCTCCGCGAAGGGCCTTTCTATTTACTTTATGCAACTTTTATTTTTACTTGAGTCTCCATCTTCTCTTATAAAGCACCAACTAAGGGGCACTATGATCGTACTTGAGCATTGGGTGTAGCTAATATGCGAGTGTGTTTCATGAATAGATCAATGATTGAGCATAATGGGCTAGGGATAACTTGCTTTAGCGTTGATATTTTGAAAGACATGGTTGCTTGTTGATATGCTTGAGTATTAAAGTCTTCATGTCAAAACTAGACTATTGCTTTGAACCATATAAAAGTCCAAATGTCCATGCTACAAAGAAAAGAATATGTGATGAACATGTTAGGCAGCATTCCACATCGAAAATTCTGTTTTTATCATTTACCTACGCGAGGACGAGCAGGAATTAAGCTTGGGGATGCTGATACGTCTCCAACATATCTATAATTTTTTATTGTTCCATGCTGCTATATTATCATTCTTGGATGTTTTACCATCATTTTATCATTTTTTGGTACTAACCTATTGACATAGTGCCAAGTGCCAATTGTTGTTTTTTGCTTGTTTTTTACATCGCAGGGAATCAATACCAAACGGAGCCCAAACGCAGCAAAACCTTTTGTGGATTTTTTCTGGACCATAAGACACCAGATGGGCCGAAGAAGTACCAGAGGGGTGCCCCGAGGGGAGCACAACCCACCTGGGCGAGCCTGGGGGCCTAGGCGTGCCCTGGTGGGTTGTGCCCACCTCGGTGGCCTCCCGCACCACCTCTTTGCTCTATAAATACCCCAATATTCCAGAAACCCTAGGGGAGTCGACGAAAATCAATTCCAGCCCCCGCAAGTTCCAAAACCACCAGATCCAATCTAGACACCATCACAGAGGGGTTCATCATCCTCATTGGTGCCTCTCCGATGATGTGTGAGTAGTTCATTATAGACCTACGGGTCCATAGTTAGTAGCTAGATGGCTTCCTCTCTCTCTTTTGATTCTCAATACAATGGTCTCTTGGAGATCTATTTGATGTAACTCTTTTTGCGGTGTGTTTGTTGGGATCCGATGAACTTTGAGTTTATGATCAGATCTATGTTTTTATCCATGAAATTTATTTGAGTCTTTTGATCTCTTATATGCATGATTACTTATAGCCTCGTATTTCTTCTTCCGATCTTTGGTTTAGTTAGGCCAACTAGATCGATTTTTCTTGCCATGGGAAGAGGTGCTTTGTGATGGGTTCGATCTTACGGTGCTTGATCCCAGTGACAGAAGGGGAGCTGACAAGTATGTATTGTTGCTATTAAGGATAACAAGATGGGGTCTATTTCTACAAATAGATCTTGTCTATATCATGTCACCGTTATTATTGCATTACTCCGTTTCTCCATGAACTTAATACACTAGATGCATGTTGGATAGCGGTCGATGTGTGGAGTAGTAGTAGTAGATGCAGGCAGGAGTCGGTCTACTAATCTTGGGTGTGACGCCTATATAATGATCATTGCCTTGATATCGTCATGATTATTTGAAGTTCTATCAATTTCCCAACAATAATTTGTTTACCCGCCGTATGCTATTTTTCTCGAGAGAAGCCACTAGTGAAATCTACGGCCCCCGGGTCGCTTCTTTATTATATTTGCCTTCGCGATCTATTTTATTTGCTTTTATTTTCAGATCTATTAAACCAAAAATACAAAAATACCTTGCTGCACTTTTCATTTATTTATTTTATCTCGCGTTCCCACGAGATCTATTTATCCAATCTACTAAAATTAATCTATCTTT
Source organism: Triticum aestivum (assembly GCF_018294505.1). Lineage (NCBI taxonomy): Eukaryota > Viridiplantae > Streptophyta > Magnoliopsida > Poales > Poaceae > Triticum > Triticum aestivum. Next base: position 265,516,070 of record NC_057811.1, read on the forward strand.
TTACCCGTGAGGGATTCACAACCCCTCTCTTACGTCTGGTTGCAAGTATTTGTTCTTTGTGTGCAGGAGCTGTTTACGTGGTGTTGCGTGGTTCCCCTACTTGTTCGATAACCTTGGTCTCATCACTGAGGGAAATACCTACCGTAGTTGTGCTGCATCATCCGTTCCTCTTTGGGGAAATATTGACGTAGTTCAAGCCGCATCACCGCTGCCGCCGTCCCCTCTAGAGAGGAAAATGAACCTGTCCCGGCAAAGTCATATGCAGTTCAAGACAAGGAAGAGCAGGGTAGTGGAGGCAGTTCCATGATCGCGGTGAGGAAGAAAGTGGTGCAGCGCCTAGTGTACTTCGTTAGCTCCCTGCTACAGAAGGCTAGGTTGAGGTACTCTGGTGTGCAAAAGTTGATTTTTGGTGTCATCATGGCCACAAGGAAACTACGCCACTACTTCAAAGCCCACGAGATCACGGTTGTCACTCACTTGCCCTTGCAACGCATACTCCGAAACCCCGAGGCCACTGGCAGAATTGTGGAATGGGCTTTGGAGTTGTCCGGCTTTGGTTTGATGTTTGAGAGGACGTCGACTATTCAGAGTAGAGCACTAGCAGAGTTCATTTCTGAATGGACGCCAACCCCGGATGAAGATGTGCTAGAGACATTCATCCCCAGCAAGGAAGCGCCCCAAGAATGGATCATGTAATTTGATGGTGCCTTCTCCCTAGAAGATGCAGGAGCTGGCATGCTTTTTGTTGCCCCCACTGGGGAGCGCCTCAAGTACGTCGTTCAAATGCATTTTCTCCAGGAGGAGGCTACCAACAACACTGCAAAGTACGAAGGGATCCTTGCCGGGCTCAGGATTGCAACAGAACTGGGAATAAAGAAGCTGATCATCCGTGGAGATTCGCAACTTGTGGTGAGACAAGTGAACAAGGATTATCAAAGCCCATTGATGGAGGCATATGTCGAGGAAGTGAGAAAGTTGGAGGAGCACTTTGACGGATTACAAATAGAGCACATACCCCATGCGGAAAACATCATTGTTGATCATCTATCAAAGTGCGCTGCACAAAAACTCCATGTGGAACCAGGGACTTTTGTTCTCCATCTCACTCAACCCTCTGTATCCCCGAAAATGATGGCCAAAAAGTGGAGGAAACTGGACTCCGGCAAGCCTCTCCCGGCAGAGCTCCCCGAAGCCCTCACTACAAGAAATATGTCAACTAGTGACATTCTCGCACTGACCCTCGAAGAATTGGTCATAGATCTAAGACCATTTGAGACCAAATGGTCAAAAGCTGTTCGGGGGGCTCCAAACGCTAAACTATATCGACCATTTTGGTCAGAAAGGTCGTAATTTCCTTACACGAAATGGTCACAAAGCAGACAGCACTGATCCGCTGCCTTATTTCTAGCTGTTCATGACCAATATAGATGGTCATAACCTTGTAAGTTGTGGTGGATTTCTATGACTAGGCGCCACCTCATCTGTTTTGCCTATGTGTCATGTCCATGTCTCAATTTTTTCCCTAGGTTGTGAAGCAACCTATATTTCTGTCATTCCCAAAATTCCCAAAACAATTGGGCATTCTTTACTATCCAAATCATTGCCTCATGACAATATTCAACTCCATTTGCCTGGAAAATCTACCTCGGCAAATTTCCAAAGTTTTTGTTCAACTCGAACTATTGTGAAGGAAGTACTAGCTAGGCATATCCTAATGAGCTGAATTTTTGCCACATCTTCTATATTCCCAAATCATTGCTCTCCACAAAATTTGAGCCCCATCTAACAATACATGTGAGTGTGGCTTCAACATTCATATTTCTGTCCAGTGTGGTACGTTGCAAAGCAAGTGACACCTAGGCTCCTCCATTTGAGCTGCAAATTTTCCAAGATAGTGTCCTTAGTAGATGATCATCCTCAGCCAAAACTCAGGCCCATTGGCCATGTGCATTTCCCGTACCACTAATCAAACACTTGGATGCTAATTCATGTTTGAGCATTGTTCGGTCTCCTCGTGAGATTCTTCTATTGTTATTTTCTTCCAAGCATCTACTTGGGGAGTGCCAAACCTACTAGACATGCCTAGGCTTCCCAGAACGCATGGCAACGCCACGGTCACGCGGTGACCATGCGGCGGTCATGCGAGTCTATGCGTTTTGGAGTTGGGGCCCTGGGCCACCGTCCAAACCTCAACGTATCACCACCAAACCATGTATTTATGCTTAAATAGATACTTATGTACCAAGAAATGATTTTTGGAAAAAATAAAGAGCAAACTATAAGGCAGCTGCAGTTCAAATTTGACCTGCTTCCTACTGAATCGGCGGAAATTTGTCTTTTTCACCAGAGATGGATCAAAGCTTTTGACACCCAACCATTTTTCAATTGTGCATTAAATATGGCCTAGTATTTTATAACATTGATTTGGTCCAATTTTGCAACAAATATATGGTAGGTCCTTCAAAAAAAACTCATTTCGGGCACTCGGAAAATGGAAAATGAATTTTCTGTGCAAAGAAAATGAAAACTCCCTTAGGCAACATTGTTTGGAATTCCAATATGCACCCTTGTGCACAATATGAGATCATTTGAACAAACTATGCCATGAATGTGGCCATAAGATTGATCATTTGGCTTGAAAGTCATGAATCTTCACGCATGATAGCTCATTTCTGAGAACACTTTTTAAAATAATTGTCGTATTACAAGTTTATTATTTTTCCTGGAAACTTGGTCACATATAATGAAACAATGCGAAGGTTTCCCAATTATTTGATTTTTTTTGAATTTTTTATGCCCGTTTGAAAATGCGGTCAAAACTGCGGGCTTGACCGTTCCTAGCTAGTGGTTGAATCTTGGAATTTTTTTGGTGTTTCTATGATTAAATAGATACTTTTGTACCTATAAATGATTTTTGGAAAAAAATAAATAGCAAACTATGAGGCAGCCGCGGTTCAAATTTGACCCGCTTCCTATTGAATCGGTGGAAATTTGTCTTTTTCACCAGAGGTGGATCAAAACTTTTGACACCAAACCATTTGAATTTTTTATGCCCGTTTCATCATGCGGTCAAAACGGCGGGCTTGACCGTTCCTAGCTAGTGGTTGAATCTTGGAATTTTTTTGGTGTTTATCTGATTAAATAGATAATTTTCTACCTAGAAAAGATTTTTGGAAAAAATAAATAGCAAACTATGAGGCAGCCGCAGTTCAAATTTGACCCGCTTCGTGCTGAATCGGCGAAAATTTGTCTTTTTCACCAGAGGTGGATCAAAACTTTTGACACCAAACTATTTCGTCAATTGTGCATTAAATATCACCTAGTATTTTATAAAGTTGATTTGGTCCAATTTTGCAAGAATTATTTGGTAGGTCCTTCACAAAAAACCATATTTGGGGCACTCGAAAAATGGAAAATGATTTTTTTGTCCAAAGAAAATGAAAACTCCCTTAGGCAACATTGTGTGGAATTCCAAGATGCACCCTTGTGCATAATATGAGATCAATTGAACAAACTATGCCATGAATGTGGCCATAAGATTGATCATTTGGGTTGAAAGCCATGAATCATCACACATGATAGCTCATTTCTGAGAACACTCTTTTAAAAGAATTGCCGTATTACAAGTTTATTTTCTCCCTGGTAACTTGGTCACATATAATGACACAATGCGAAGGTTTTCCAATTTTTTGATTTTTTGAATTTTTTATGCCTGTTTCAACATGCGGTCAAAACGGCGGGCTTGACCGTTCCTAGCTAGTGGTTGAATCTTGGATTTTTTTGGTGTTTCTCTGATTAAATAGATACTTTTGTACATAGAAATGATTTTTGGAAAAAATAGATAGCAAACTACGAGGCAGCCGCAGTTCAAATTTGACCCGCTTCCCGCTAAATCGGCGGAAATTTGTCTTTTTCACCAGAGGTGGATCAAAACTTTTGACATCCAACCATTTGGTCAATTGTGCATTAAATATGGCCTTATTGTTTAGAAAAATGATTTGGTCCAATTTTACAACAAATATATGGTAGGTCCTTAAAAAAACTCATTTTGTGCACTCGAAAAATGAAAAATGGTTTTTCCGTCAATTTGACGAAACGTGGATCAAAAACATTTTACATAAAATCATTTGGTCAATTATACATAAAATTTGGTCTAATACATAGAGTTGGTAGGTTCATCACAACAAAACTATTTTTTATACTTCAAAAATGAAAAATGCTTTTCTCCTGCAAATGAACTTATTTTTAATCAATTGCGACCTATTTATATGGTCATAACGTCATCAAGGCCTTTATTGCATTCTGATTGGTCCACGAGCACTTCACGCGCATCATGCATCGACCACTGTTGGATAGGCCCGGATCCGACGGCAGCCCTCTTCCCCCACCCCCTCTACCCCTCATCCCTCTCATCCCCCTCCCGAATCAGCGCAGCTCCCTCTCATCCCTCGTCCAAACCCTAGCCGCGCCCTCCTCCGTGCGCCGCCGCCCCCATCGATTCCGCCCAACACCGCTGTCCCCTTCCACCCGCTCTCCTCCATGAGCCAGATCCCCACCTCCTCCGGCTCCCCTTCCACTCACTCTCCCGTGAAGGCCGAGATGGACGTTCGATGGCCTCGGCTCCCGGCTTCCGCACACCCACTGCGCTCCATATGCTCTGATCTGATTCGATCTCGGCTTCCTCCCCAAGACACGCGACGCGAGACCAGCTCCGGCTCCCGCTCCGGCCATGGCGGCGACAATCCAGTCCGTGAAGGCCGCCAGATCTTCGACAGCCGCGGCAACCCCACCGTCGAGGTACGGACACGCCCCCATCCCCCATACCCCGTCTCCTCGATCTATGCGCCGTTGGTTCGGTTTGGCTCGATCTGGTAGCGGTAGCGGCTAGCGGGTGCCGCGCTCGTGTGTGGCAGCGGCTTGGCTTCGATTGTGCGGCCGATCTGGTCTGGTAGGGGTCCGAGGGGCGCTGTCTGGGGTTTCTGAATTCCCCTCGGCTATATTTTTGGGGGGTTTAGGTTATGCCATATGGATTCCGTGCGAGGTGGCGTTTTGTTCGCTCAGATGCGCGTGCGATTTTCGCCTTGCCTGCTCTAGCATCTATTTTTTGGTTGTATCCACAGATCGGTTGGTTTGTTATGCTTATGCTCGGCTTGTGCTTGCTGAAAGGCGCTGCCAATCTGGGGCTTCCAGACTTGTCACTGACGAGTTGTTCGCCTGCAACCAGAGCGGTCTACTGCCGTGAAGAATCCCAGCAACGAGTATTTACATGTACAGGCTGGAATTATCTAGACAAATGCATGTACGTAGAGGCTAGCAGCCTATAGTACTACAGTAGCAGCTTACTTCTCACAGAGTGCAGTTTACTTATCACGGAGTGCTACATGCATGGAAGCATCTTACTTCTCTCAAAAGTAGTGTGATGTGTGCTGTAGAAAAGAGTGAACATTTTTTTTTGCATGTGACGAAAAGAGTGTATACATGGCAATACTGCTGGTTGCTGAGAGAAATACTCAAAAAAACTAGTAGAATTTTGGTATTTAGATTTTACTTTATTTTTCTTAACATGATGTTAAGTTATTTAACATGCTGTGAGGTCAATGATACACAAATGAAATAGATTTCACAAGAAACTTCTGACTAAAAGAAGTGAAAATTACTGCATCAAACTAATTTACTCCCAGCGGTGCATGAACTGGTGGGTCATTTTGTTATTACATCAATCACGGTTTTACTTTCAACCTTTATAATCAAGTTTGCCTCCCTTCATGTCTAGTGAAGGGACACAATGTTCCTGTCATAATTATTGTCTGAAGCTAATCTTGTCTGAATCATCTCTCTTTTGTAGGTGTCTATGAAGCTTTGGAGCTGAGGGACGGTGGATCTAACTACTTGGGCTAGGGTGTTTCCAAGGTTTACATTCGTTTGACCGAATTATATACCACCGTAGAATTCTACACCATGTGGTGGACTTAAGTATCTTAGTAATTCATTTGATGTGTGTATTTCTGTTAATTTTAAGCTTCTGTTGCTCTGAAAATGTACCTCACTGACCATTTGTCTATTTATTGTGTACTTCTTGCATGAGGATGTGACTAGTGATGCGACGCGCCAAGCAGCAGTAGGGGAAGGGGGTCTCCTGCTCGAGGAGGCGGAGTAGGGGCGTGCCCAGCTAGCAGCCCTGTCCTCCTCGTGGGGGAGGGGCAGGAGGGGTCTGCTCCCCTGCTTCCATTGCGACCGTGGCAGGTAGCTCCTCCATCTCCCTCCCCCTCTTCCTCTGCTCACTACTTCTGCTGCGAAGTTGACGAATATGTGATGCACTTGTCCCAAGGAATTTTAGAGGGATCTGTATGAACAAGTCATGTTTTTATTTTATTTTATTTAGGTTGTTAGTTATCAAACAGAGAGAGAAGATGAGCTCTTGCTTGGATTTTTTTCTGCCAGCACATGATTTGTATGTATGCAATTATCATCTTGCGTGTGCGAGCTGGTTCCTTGCTTGGGCATCGCGTCGATGACCAAGTGTTAGTGCCGATTTGTTGTGGTGGTGCTCATCTGGCCAATGATTTCTTGCTGATAATTAGGTGCTAAAGAATGCTACAGATATATGTTGAATACACTAGTCATGCTCCTGCATACATGTTTTGCTGGACGAAAAACTGTACAATGTTCTGCTCCTTGGGATATTAATTCTTATGATATATCTTGTAATTTACTTTATTGTAAAAGTTAAACCCACTTCACGTGTTGAGTAGAAATTGTTTCAGTTTGTCATACATAATTGCCTATGCTTGTTGGCAGCTATTAAGTGTATAATTCATCATGGAAGCATAGGAATGTGATGGACATCATCAGATTACATTTATGTTCTGAACTTAAAATATTTAAACTCGGTGTTTAATTCTGTATCTGTAATCATAAGGTTCACTTGTAGTCTAGTCATACTTAAACATATTATTGTTTGAGTTAAGTTCACCGAACAATACTTAAAATTTCAGGAATCAATGATGCCGACCTCATTGCTGGGCACTGTGCTTTTGGTGTATGATATGGCTGGGAGAAAACACACAGTTCCCTGCTGGTTTATTACATATCAGCCAGTACTGTACGGAGTAGTATATAAGGACGTCTTACTGTAGTATGGCTGAGGCAGTGACCAGCTTGGTAGTTAGTACTAGCTGAGAAAATTCATGATGCTAGCTGGGAGCAAAAAGTTTATAGGCTTAGTTGCTGTATTGGTTCTGTTGTTGTATGGGTATATATGCATAGATATGTAACATGTGGGTTCCAAGCATGCTTCTGAGAAAAAGTAAAATTATATATACAATTTAAACATTGTACATCTGTCGTTCTTGTGGAATGCAAGTTATTTTAGGTGCGTGTTCTGACTTCTGACTGCTTACTAGATGGATACATGCAGCTAGCTAGCAACCTAGCAGTAATAGTAAGAATACATGTGACTAATTCCCTCCCTATACCTTGTGATTGATTCCAGGTATATACAGATGGCATCTCTGTCTGGCAACATATGCACCTGATTACATTCTGGTGCATACAGTATACTTGAACAGTGTAAACATATAGTATACTTGAACAGTGTAAACATATTCTGATCTGAATCTTGTTTTGAAACTACTGTATTTCGTAGTGATGCATGAGATCTAAGCAGACATATAGACAAAGCAGTTTGAACTATTTCATTTGAGGGTACTGCTTAGTTTCAGTGACATCCTTAGCCACAGAACTGTATCTGATGAAATGACATAGTACTGCATTTGTATGTTAGACTTACAATTAATGTCCTACATTTAGATCGACCTATCATAGAAATCTGCTTAATTTGAACTGGAAGTACATTGTATTAACAGTCAGATTGTCTTCCAGTCAATGTCTTTTATGTACACCTGCTCTGCTGTTATTATTTGTTAATATACAGATAAAGATGTAGGTTTACCTTTATTCTAAGGTTTAGATCTTCCACTTCACATTGCTTCATACTTTGTAGATTTATTTGTATACGCCTCTACCATGTTGATTTATTTTGCTTTGTTTGCAATTTCCAACTATGCGTATCTGTTGCAACTTGCAAGATTTATATTATTTATGTTCTTGTCTTGTTTCCTTCTTGATTTGTTCATATATGCCTAACCTGTCCTATTTTCTCAACTATTCAGATATAGGACTTTGTGAAGACTCTCACCGGGAAGACCATCACACTTGAGGTCGAGTCCTCTGACAGAATTGACAATGTCAAGGCAAAGATCCAGGACAATGAGTGGCCCGTCTGCTGGTGCTGCTGATCCTGCTTGGATGGACATGCTGCCTCTTCCACGTCGGCCACATGACAGCCATGGTGAGCTCTCTGCTGATCCTTCTTGTTCTCTGCTCTACTTTCAAGTGAACTTATTTCAGTTGGCAACTGTATACTGAATTTGAGAGTATGGGTGCTTGCTTGTGAATTGTGATGTTGTTCCCATTAGATTAGATTAGGTTAATTACAGCCACAAGTATAGTAGCTTCTGTCCAAGTGCTCTTCATCTTGTGTGTCATCTACAAGGCAATCAAGTTAATTAGATGTTGCTCTTTTCATGTTCTGCTTCATGCAGGCTGCTGGTGGACGTGGTGGTGATCCCCCTATTGAAGGAGACGAGGTGGCGCGCCTCCTGTGAGGAGGTAGAGGATGTGAGCTGGGCTGTTGTCTGGTCGAGGAAGAAAGTCGCTGTCTTTACTAGCAAAACAAACTGCTGCGGCAGCCATGCTTGTGAGCTTATGATGTGCCTCTAGTTTAGTTTGTCGGTTTCTGTGAATTGTTCTCTGTGATGTATGATGTATTGCTGCTGTTAGCTATAAATGTGTTGTATGATGAGTTGACTTGATGGTTCGTTTGAGGCTATCTTGTGAAGGTTACTGTTAGTTATCATGAGTTAAACAAATACATACACTTGCTGCTGTTAGCTGTAAACATGAGTTGACTTGATGGTTCGTTTGAGGCTGTCTTGTGAAGGTTACTGCTAGTTAACATGAGTTAAACTATTACATGCACTGTGACCCATTTGACTAGTGGACCCATTTAATAAAAAAGAAAAATGTAACTGTTTAGACAAAAAGGCCACGACCCGACAATAAAAAAGGCTGCAAGGTTGGGCTTGGCCCATGAAGTCGACCAAAAATTGACAAAAAAATAAAAAGGCTGAATTGTTGGGCTCGGCCCATCTAAAGCAGTGAAATGGACCGGGCTGATTCTTATCAACGACCTTTTTCATTTGGTCACAATTTTGCAACGTCAGATTGCCACGTCGGATCCGACGTGGCCTGGGCAGAGAGCTAGCGACCAAAACAGAAGGTCATAGAATCAACGACCTTTTGTTTTGGTCATGGAATTCCACGACCTTCTCACAGAGAAGGTCTTTAATTTCAGTTTACGACCGCCAGCTTTTGACCATCTGTTTTTGGTCAAAAAAAGGTCGCAAATGAAAATCAATGACCTTTCAGTGACCAATAGTGAGGGTCGCAAGTTGACATATTTCTTGTAGTGCCTCGGCAGAGACCTTGGCGGGAACAACCCCCCTTCAACCGGAAAGCTGCACCCTCCCGCCAAACTACCAACCTCTGCGGTTGAGGCGTGCGCTCTCGTAGATGAGGAGGTGCCGCTGGTCCTCGTTGTCGAGCCTCATGCTTCAACTTGGGCACGGCACATCGTTCGTTTCCTCCAAACAAGAGAACTTCCCGAAGAGCAAGAAGAAGCTGAAAGAGTAGCCCAGAGGGCTAGTATGTATCAGTTCATTGACAACACGCTATACAGAAGAAGGCCCAACAGTGTGAAATTGAAGTGCATTTGCCGGGAAGAAGGAAAGGAACTGCTGGCAGAGATACACAAGGGTATGTGTGGCTCGCACATCGGGTCAAGGGCCTTGGTTGGGAAAGCTTTCCGGCAAGGTTTCTACTGGCCCACGGCCCTTCAAGACGCAACTGAGCTAGTCACCAAGTGTGAAGCCTGCCGGTTCCACTCCAACAATATCCATCAGCTTGCCCAAGCTCTTCAAACAATCCCTTTGTCATGGCCATTTTCGGTCTGGGGGCTCGACATCTTGGGCCCCTTCCCCCGCGCAACCGGGGCTTCGAATTCTTGTTTGTCACAATCGAGAAGTTTACAAAGTGGCCGAAAGTGGAGCCCGTGAGGAAGGTGACCGCACAGTCAGCTATCAAGTTCTTGAAAGGATTGGTGTCCCACTTCGGGTCCCTTCCCAAAGCATCACCAACAATGGCACCCAATTCGCAAGCTGCGCCTTCATGCAATACGTACATGCCCTCAGAAGAAAAATCTCGTTCGCCTCTGTTGCCCATCCAAGGAGCAACGGACAAGCTGAGAGGGCGAATGCTGAAGTGCTGCGAGGACTCAAGACAAGAACATTAGATAAGCTGCGGAAGTGTGGAAGGCGATGGATCGACGAGCTGCCGGTGGTTCTTTTGGTCCCTCCGTACGACATCAAATTGAGCTACCGGGCAGACTCCCTTCTCCCTAGTCTATGGGGCAGAAGCAGTTATCCCCATGGAACTCATATACAGGTCACCTCGAGTGCTTGCCTACGATGAAGTAGCGCAAGAATAGCACCGGCGTGACGACGCTGTGCTGCTTGAGGAGAACCGTGTCTGGGCTGCTACGTGTGCTGCATGCTACCAGCACGCCCTGTGCCACTATCACAGCCGCAGGGTTCATGCCTGGAGTTTTGAGGAAGGCGACCTTATCCTTAGGTGCATTCAGTCCGCCAAGGGTACAAACAAGTTGACATCGAACTAAGAAGGCCCTTACCGGATAGTACGAGTCGCCAGACCTGGCGCACTCCATCTAGAGACCGGAGATGGCATTCAGTTGCAAAACTCATGGAACATTGAGCATCTCCATAAGTTCTACCCATGAGGCGTGGCTGTAGGGCCCTACCCGGCAGCCACCCTTTTGTACAAGCTTTGTCGAAGTTGCATGTAACCCTTTGTACAAAGCCAGGATCAGACCCTGAGCAATAGAGAAATAAACGAAGCGCTGGGGGCCCCCGAAGAAGATTGCATGCATGCATAAGCATATCATGAGCATGAGCATAGCATGATCATGTAGATAAGATCACATGTGGCATCCTTTTCATCTGCGCTAAGCTGCAGGGTTCCTACTATGGACTTGGTCCCGAAGAGAAGAAATGAAAACAAGCCTCTATAGTGATCCCGAGCAAGCCAAACAGATAAGTTCTTTCTTATCCATATGTGTTCTGTAAAGCGAAACTTGTGCATATGTGTCGGGGATATACCCCGCGGTATGACCCGGCCGGATATATGACCCGGCCGGACTTGGCGTTTCATTAGCAACCCGCTAGAAGATTGGCGACTCATGTGTCTGGCGGTTCACTGGTGTGACGACTCACGAGCCTGAAGACTCATTGGTGACCCGGCGGGTTTTTCAGATGGATGACAAGGCCCAAGGCCCAGAAGGCCGGCTCATGTTATGGTGGGCCGGCTTAAGAGGAAGACATAAGGAATATTATTCTACAAAGGAAGCAAGACTAGGACTCCACTTGTAATAGAGCAATCATAATCCTACTAGGACTAGTCATGTAACCCGCCCCTTCAACTTATATAAGGAGGGGCAGGGCTCCCCAAAGAGGGGACAAGCAAGAAGCAATAATCTCAAGGGCTAGACTCAATTAGAGGAGAGCCGGCTTATGCGGCGACTCCCTCATGAGCATAATAAGATCTAGCCACAAACAGCATGTAGGGCTATAACCGGATGATGTCTCCCGGGGCCCGAAGCTGTCTAAATCCTTGTCTTGTGTGTTGCGTCTCTCATTCCGATCAACCCCTCTCAAGCTACCGCATAGATGCTTTGGCCTCGCGACTAAGTCCTGACACTAAGGACATCTGCCGTGACAAATCCAGGACAGTTGGCGCCCACCGTGGGGCCTGCGCACGGTGGTGTTGAGTTCTTGGAGGGATCTCTCCAGGGATCGAGAAGTTTGCAATTTTCCGGATGAGCCGGTTTGAAAGGGTGTGCATCAACTTCAGTTCATCAAACTAGATTTTAGATCTGTAAGATTTAAGGTTCAAGAAAATTAGAGCTACAACTTGTCCATCGCTGTCGTCGAGCAATCTGCCGATATAAGAGGCGAACAGGAATCTAATCCTCGCGTCATTGTGCAATCGGAGGGACGTGATCAAATTTTCTCGGGGATTGTTGTGCATGGCATCTAGCGATCCATCAATCCGTCAAGTCACCAATGATCTAAAGCCAAATCGATGTTGGAAGTACCACGTGCAAGAGACCGAAACCGACATGAGTTGTGTACGCGTACCAGTCACCGAGTTTGCTGCTCTAATATCCTATATATTTTTCTACTGTCAATACATTGACCTAGTCCAGACAGAGGACAAGCTAGATCAGCTGGGTTTGGAATAAAATAAGAAAGGAAAGGATACGCTAGGAGATAGATCCACCGCTAGAGCAGTGTGTCCAGCACAGTCAAAACCAAAATAGCAACAAGCATTGTTTCCGATCTGAAACAGGAGGCATGTGATGCAAGAGACAGCTGGGGAAAAATACTATTACTAGTAGTATTAATCCAGTCAGATCTAAGCACAAGTTCAAAAGGCAAAGTCAAATTTGTGTGGCCTCACGTGGAGCATCACCCATGAAACTATGTCTCCGCCTCCACTACTATTACCATCAAAATAGGGTCATCATCACTTCCGCCCCGAGTCACCCGGATTGGGCCCTGCTGCGACCCGCCTCGCCTGTTTTGGCCTGTCTCCATTGAGACCCGCCGTCGAGCCTGCCTTCACTGCCACTTTGGTTCAATGCACCCGCCTCGGTTGACCCGTCTACCGTCGTCACAGCTGTAGCGTGTTTTAAGCTGCCCTCACCAACGCGCACTGAGTTGCTGAAAGCCTTGCCGGGCCTGACTGCTGGCTCGCCGCGCCTGTTTCTTTTTGGATACATCCCGCGGGTGCGTTGACTGATCAAAGGACTCCTGCGGTGGTGAGGGACAATGGTAGCCTCGTTTATCTGGTCTACATACGTTTATATAAAGTGCACCCGAAGGCAGACTTCAAAACACTGGTGTTGTGGATACATTATATAGTACTGCTAGTACTACATGGAGAGTAAAAGCTACTGCCGTTTCTTCATCTCATCAAGACAAATGAGTTTTTATGGACGGAATAAAAAAGCAATGAATCATTGCGGCAGTCACGAAGGCCACATGGGGTGCTACTTCTACATCTGGTAGACGTACATGCAGACAGTTTATTTCCTGACCAACTACGTCCAGCATTATTCACCATCAGTGTCCGTATTCATCCGATAAAAATACCAGGTGCTATTTACCCTATTTATTTTTAAAGCATATATTAATTCATTCGAGCACAACTACTCTGCTCTACGGTGTTTTTTATATGCAGGGTAACCATTTACTACAAAAGTGGCATTATACCGCGGATACGGACCACACCGGCTTACAACGCCGTGGCCATCTCTCGCGACCGCACCGGCTTAAAACACCGTGGCCGTCTCTCGCGACCGCGCCGGTTTACAACGACGAGGACAATTTGCCCGTTTGCACCGGCTTACAATGCCACGGCCGACTCATCCCTCTGCTCCTGCGGGCGACTCATCCCTGATTGATTTTAGCTTCACCGTGGCGATCATTATGGCGCTAGAAGGAGGGCTCGAACCTAACACATCAGGTGATATCCATCCAGACTATTTTAAATAGCACATATTAACTTTTTTCTTTTGAAGAACAATTACTCTGGCCTGCGATGTTTTTTTGATGCAGGACAATTATTCACTACATCAACACGACGTGGTTGACTCGCCTGTCCGCGCGGTTTACCGCACCCGCGATTGACTCGACCGTCCGCGCCGGCTTACAACACCGCGGCCGATTCATCTGTCTGTGCCGCCTCTCATGCAACGGTCGTCTTTACCATCCATCTCTCGCGGGTTGGTCTATATCAACACACCGGGCCGCACATGTCTGCATTAGCTGTTTATTCAATATGAGCGAGTCACTGCTTGGGAAGCCCGTTTTTCTTCCAACGAATTGGAGGCGAATTATCATTATTAGCCGCCGTCTGCACTGGATGGCTCAATGGGCAGGCGCACAAGTCGCCGCCACTACAGTTTGGTTAAACTTCAAACAGCCAGTTGGAAGGAACCATTGGCCGAGTTGCTGGCACGGCTCATACGGGATCATTTGTAAACCCGCCGCAGTCATATCAACCTTCTGTGGATTCACATCGCGCTATCAACTCCAATGATATACACCTTATGCTATGGTCAAATATGGAGAATCTCAAGTCAACACCTCGAGTCGTCTTGAGACTCGGGGGTTACAATGGTATGACTCGGCCGAATTGACCGGTTTCAATGCATTCAAGAACTCTGCGTCATTGGAGGGAAAGGTAACCCGGCCCCGGAGATTACTTCTCTATCGATGAAAATTTAAAAGGCCGTCAGAAAAATTCCGGCTCACAATGATGCTTCCGGTTTAAAAATCCGGCTCAAGAGACATATTTCTCCCACAAAGCACTGAAGCTCTTAATATCCGGTTTAAAAACCGGTTCAAGGGAAATTTATTTACCACAAAGCTTTGAAGCTCTCAAATCCGGTTCAAGGTAAATTTATCTCTCACAAAGTTTTGAAGCTTTCAAATCCGGTTTAAAGTTCCGGTTCAAAAAGAATTAATCTCTCGCAAGTTCGAGTTCTCAAAAAGATTAAAGGGTGCCAAAAAGAGCCTGCTGCCATGATGCACGGTTCAAACATGGGTATCCTGCCTTACGGCTTATCTTATTATGGTCACTTGGGGGCTTCCTCTTCAAACATAGGTCGTATTCGAACCAAAGAGAACATAGCTGTCAGTACCCTTTTGATCGGCACACTACCAAACTCACTAGGGGGCTTCTTGATCGTATTCGAATCATAGCTCAACCCCTTTGGGTCTGACATGGATCGTATTCGAATCAGCGTCGTTAAACAACTCCCAAGGTCATTTGGGGGCTTCCTGTTCAAACATATGTCGTATTTGAACCAAAGAGAACATAGCTGTCGGTACCCTCTTGATCGGCAACGCCAAAGCCACTGGGGGCTATATGATCGTATTCGAATCTTAGCTTAACCCCTTTGGACCGGGTTTTTGATCGTATTCGAATCAGAAGCCTCAAAATTTTTGGAGTCTCTTTTTTGCGAACAATTTTTTGGATTTTGTCTTGAGACTTTTTTGATCATATCTGAAGCATATATGAGTAACTTCTATTTAACCCGGCTTGACTTTGGACGATAAGTCGCCAGTATATGAGAATCATAAACATTTGGAAGTTTTTGCTTCTAAAGATTGGGTTATCACCCTTACTGCATAGGTATCATAAGCCGGCAGTACGATTCAATATCACCGGTATGATATTGTTTATACATGATTATGTTTAAGCCGGCCCTAGATTTTGACGTTAAGTCGCCAGGGCATATGTTGTTTAAACTCTGTACATGATTCGTAGAACTATGACTTGTATAAATGATTAAGTTCAAGTTCATCATCAAAATTGATGCTTCAAAAGGGTTATCCATTCCGGATTTTTTCAAAGGCTATAAGCCGCTGGGTTACAAAAATTCTGGCTTACAATGAATGCGCATTAAGTCGCCATCAGCCAAAAGCCGCCGAGTATTTAAACTCTGAATTTACTTGTCAACTGATAAGGTATTCACATCTTTCATAGCCAAAATTGGCTGGATTTTCATGATGATATTGAATGATTGAGGTTTTCATACTGGATTATATTATTCAAATCTTAAATAGTCAACATGGCTGGATTTTTTATGGTTATCAATAACCAGTATTATGATTGAGGTTTTCAAAGTCACTTCAGCGTAATGGCTATTATTTTATCAATGGATATGGTTTATTCTACAATGGAAGGAATAGTCTCGAGTCGCTGCAGGCTTACGACCCGGCACTTGGGGGCTACATTATTCAAATTGAGATTACATCAAATATGCAAGTCCCATGTCACTGCCAGCATGCACCACGGCACTTGGGGGCTAATATAAAGTAACTTTTTGTTCAACTTATTGAAGACCCGACTCATCACATTGTAATGAGCCGACCCTTGGGGGCTACCAATTGCTCCTGTCAAAAATTCAAGGTACACAAGCATTAATCCATTATATTGAACGGTCCACTATTCAGTTGGTAGAGTACAAAACTCTTAACCTTGTGGACGTGGGTTCAAGCCCCATGGTGGAGATTATATTATATGATGTTATTATCAATAAATTATATACAAAGTCCCAGCTCAGTATTATCTTACTAAGCCGGCCCTTGGGGGCTACACGTTGCTGTTCAAGTTTACATGGTTATATTTACAAAGTCCCTGCTCAATATTGCATAATGACCCGGACCATGGGGGCTACATTGGTTGAAGTTTTTATGAGCATAAGGCAATTACAAGTTCCAGGTTGCTGCAAGCATGACAACCCGTCACTTGGGGGCTACAGGTGATATGCATATAAGGAAGAAAAAAACTTCAAATTCTCAGTTTGGAGTAGACCAGATTAACCCGGTGTCTGCAACAATCATGACCCGACATCATTTATTTATAACCCGGCAATTTTGGCAATCATAAATTGGCAAGATCTACATCTTTAAGCCGGCTGAATATCAGTTGAATATTTCAAGACCAATATTTTTGTCAAGTCAGAGCATTGAAGGCCGAATCAAATGGATTATTTCTTATAATATTTCTTTACAAGAGCCAATGTCAGAAAATGGATTATGAAGCTGGCCCATTGACCCGGATTTTCCAGGAGAAAATATCAAGGACTTAAGGATGATCAAGTGCCGGCTTACCAGAATATTTAACCCGGAGCACAACCTGTCAAATTTGTTCTTGTGTTTATATTGCAGATTAGTTTAACATGGATAAATCCAAATTAAACTGGGGGCTAATGTCGAGGATATACCCCGCGGTATGACCCGGCCGGATATATGACCCGGCCGGACTTGGCGTTTCATTAGCAACCCGCCAGAAGATTGGCGACTCATGTGTCTGGCGGTTCACTGGTGTGATGACTCACGAGCCTGAAGACTCATTGGTGACCCGGCGGGTGTTTCAGATGGATGACAAGGCCCAAGGTGCAGAAGGCCGGCTCATGTTATGGTGGGCCGGCTTAAGAGGAAGACATAAGGAATATTCTCCTACAAAGGAAGCAAGACTAGGACTCCACTTGTTATAGAGCAATCATAATCCTACTAGGACTAGTCATGTAACCCGCCCCTTCAACTTATATAAGGAGGGGCAGGGCTCCCCAAAGAGGGGACAAGCAAGAAGCAATAATCTCTAGGGCTAGACACAATTAGAGGAGAGCCGGCTTATGCGGCGACTCCCTCATGGGCATAATGAGATCTAGCCACAAACAGCATGTAGGGCTATTACCGGATGATGTCTCCTGGGGCCCGAAGCTGTCTAAATCCTCGTCTTGTGTGTTGCGTCTCCCGTTCCGATCAACCCCTCTCAAGCTACTGCATAGATGCATTGGCCTCGCGAAGTCCTGACACTAAGGACATCTGCCGTGACAATTCCACGACAATATGAAAATCTCGCCACCTTCAAACTTAGTGTAACACCAACGATGCGGCTATAACTCCCACTTGCCGAGGGATGACTTAGAGGGCATAACCGCATGGTGGTTTTGTCGCAAGAAGGGTCATCTTCACACAATCCCATGTAATGAACAAGAATGGGATAAAGAGTTGACTTACAATCTCCACTTCACACAATACATAAATAAATTCATACATCATCCAAAATACACACATAGACCGACTACGGTCAAATCCAAAAGAAAAGAAGATAACCCAACTGCTAGATCCCCGATCGTTCCAACTGGGCTCCACTACTGATCATCCGGAAAAGAAACATAGTAACGACCAAGGTCCTCGTTGAACTCCCACTTAAGTTCGGTTGCGCCACCTTCACTGGTCTCAACGGCACCTGCAACTGTTTTGATAGTATCTGTGAGTCACGAGGACTCAGCAATCTCAAGACCCGCGAGATCAAGACTATTTAAGCTTATGGGTAGGATGGGGTAATGAGGTAGAGTTGCAGCAAGCACTATGCAAATATGGTGGCTAACATACGCAAATAAGAGCGAGAAGAGAAGCAACGCAACGGTCGAGAAGCTAGAAGTGATCAAGAAGTGATCCTGAAACTACTTACTGTGACACCCTCGATTCAATCGTACACTAATCATACACGCAAATGTGTACGATCAAGATCAAGGACTCACAGGAAGATATCACAACACAACTCTAGACACAAATTAAAATAATACAAGCTTTATATTACAAGCCAGGGGCCTCGAGGGCTCGAAAACACAAGAGTCAGCGGAAGAAACAATATCTGAGTTAGACAAGTTTGCCTTAAGAAGGCTAGCACAAAAGCAACAACGATCGAAAAGGCAAGGCCTCTTGCCTGGGAGCCTCCTAACTACTCATGGTCATCGGCGGTCTCCACGTAGTAGTAGGCATCGATGGTGGCATCTGGCTCCTGGGCTCCGACATCTGGTTGCATCAACCGGAAAGAAGAAAGGGGGAGCAAAGTAACCGTGAGTACTCATCCAAAGTACTCGCAAGCAAGGATCTACACTACATATGCAACATTATCAAAGGAAGGTTGTATATGTGGACTGGGCTACAGAAATGCCAGAATAAAGGGAAGAACCTAGTCCTATCGAAGACTAGCATCTTTTGGAAACCACCATCTTGCAGCAACAGGAGGGAGTAGAGTAGCATAAAGTAAAGTAGTAGTAGTGTTATCAACCTCGGCCAGAGATCCTTTCTCGACTCCCTACGAGAAAGCAATCCCAGAGCCATACTATCCATTTCTCTTATACATGTCTCATCTCAAGTATCCAGTTCTAGTTGTATCGATCGGGATACAACTCCAAGTGTCCGTTACCGTAGGACAGGCTATCGATAGATGTTTTCTTTTTCTTTTTGTAATTTTGTTTTACTGTTTTATATTTGTTTCCTATTATTTTAGTTTCTGTAAAATACATACTTAGAATCTAATTTAGTATTTCAGTTTAGTACACTGTCACAAAAAGTCTAGTCCCTAGATAATTTAGTTTGATAATTTATTAATTAGTGAAGGCATTTAAATAATTAGGTTTGCTACTATTTAAATCATTTTAGTGTAGTTCAGCATCTCATAAAAGTTTGGTTTCACCACCATAATCACCTATGTATTATGTGGCATGATCTGAACATTTTAGTTTCAATGTTTGAAAACTTTTGTTGTTTGCCGTGATTTTGAATTTGAATTTGAATCGGTTTCGAACTAACGCGAGATTAGGAACAGTAACCATGGTGACGTGGCATCATTAACAGAGGTTTACTGCAGCTTGATTATCTGGGCGTTAGCATTCTCCTCCACTACAAGAAATCTCGTCCCGAGATTTAAGAGGTGAAGTAATGGGGAAAGATCTGGTTACGAAATTCTGACGATCCTTCTCGGTCTTGGTTGCTCTTCTCGAAGAGATCGATCCATTACATTGATGTCTTCATTCCACCGCTTCAGGTCATCATGATGAAGTCATTATCCTTTCTTCAGAAATTTCATCGTACTTACGAAAAGACAAGGGGTAACTTCGGAAGAACGGACCTTACAAGGTTGACTATCTGGCAGATAACCCAGGGAATGTGGTAGAAAGTAACTCTCGGATAGATACTTAAGAAAATATCGAGAGTAAAGTAAGAAGGTACCATGAGAAGTTTCAAACGGATAGGCAATTGTTCGATGTCTGAAACAACATGCGAAAGGGGTCCAGAGCAACGAGATTGAATATTGTGTTTGTTACCAGAAAAGATCACTAGGACGGTGGCCCGTGAATTACATACGAGGCCACGTGCGAGGAATAACTTTGGGAATAGGGGGTGTACAGGAAGATTTCCTCATGGAAGAATCAATAACCTTGTTAAGAAGGGAACTATAACAATAGTGTCCTCCGGCCAGGTGTACTAGGCATGACACCACCTTACCGGGTCATATAACGACCAATGTTATAACTCTTGAAAATATGTTCCAACCATCATATCTGACCGAGATTCAGATCTGGTTGGTGTCAGGATAACTCAGACTCAGGATGCCTGAGAAGAAAGGTGCAACACAAATTGTCGAGATGGAATTGTAATATTCTCGAGAATTGAACTATGGAAGCGAATTCTGAAACAAGAGTTCATCATTAAATCAAGGAGGTGACGAGGTGGCTGATTGACTCAGCGACAATTCATTGAGATTTCCAAAAAGATGGATTCCCACAATTATCTGAACAAGGAGATAACATTAGTCAGATCAATGATATAATGATGTATGCTCGAGGAAAACATACACCATCAATCATTAGTTGAAAGGTGTGCCCGGAATATGAACTTAGGCAGCAAGATCAATGTTAGAGTGACGATTCAATAACCAACAGTCTAAGAACGAACTGTCGATTGTTCACTTCAAAGCAATAGGGTTGCTAGAAGTACAGAACTCAAACATCATCTTTAGTATATTGGTATCCTAGTTAAGAACAACACGGGGACCAAGGAAGAATGGTGATGGTGAGAAGTATCATCATACCGAGAATTTCTAAGAGGTGGAGAAATCCCCACAACATTCTCGATAGAAAAGACAGTAACACTTCAAAGCAGAACACAAGACTAGCTGGAGAGCAAGTTGTGTTCATAATGTGGACAAGTTCGCGATGAAAGGAAGTCAAGGGTGTTGTCGATGATAATAAAAAATATCGAGGGCAAGGAGGGTAGTTCAACCTTGCCAAAAATAGACGGGGCACTGGAATGAATTCCCATCAGATATATTAGATCAGGACATCATGGTCGGAACCATAACTGTACGGAATCAATTTCAAGAATACCGAAAGAATCATACAGCTAGATAATCATTTTGCAAGAAGCTTCTGAGATGGTCTACATCATTTTCATGGGCATGAACACAAAGTTCAAGGTCGACTCCCACTTCTTTAATGCATATCATTTCATTCACCTCTCGCTTTGATAAAACTGTAGTGTTGGAATTTTATCTGGTAGAACACCGGAAGAGTATGACTTGTGAAAACTTTCGGGTTCTCACGGATTAGGGGAAGGCATAGGTTCAACCCATCGGGCATCTTAGTAACATCTACCACAAGTTTCAAAAGTAAATACACAAGCTCGAAAGCAGAGCATGGTTGGCCAAGCAGATGATACAATTTACCAAAGGCACTATGTATCAGGGGAAGAACTCACAAGGTGATTTAATATGAAGGACACTGTCGGATAACAATCCAACAATGCATCGGGCGATCCACAACGGAGCTGATGTGAATATTGGTACTCACTCAGAGGAAGAAAGAATGCAGAGGCATCAGATTCAAGACTCACCTGACTAGTCTGATGCTTAAATAGAAAGAAATTATGGTTTCCAAAACGAAGGATCAGAAGCAGACGCTCTGATCAAGGATGGATAAATTGATAACACTTAGTTGGACAATCAATAAAGGTTTGAATTAACGAGAACCAACTCATGTCCGGAATGACGTCTGAGTCGGAAGATAATTTTAAAAAGGATAACCTAATGACTGCGTGTGTATGCACATATTGAATCAATAGGCTCAAAATGACTAAGACAAGGGATGTTATCGAGGACTACTAGTCATATGGAATTAAGCATAATGCAAGCAGGCAAGAATTTCAAGGATAACAGGCTGCACAGGATTTTCAAAAGATCGAAAAGTATTCCAAAGAATTTTTTTGAGACACATGAACAATTGAGAAGGACGGATCCTCGATAAATGTGAGAAAAAAACCATAAGGGTTTTCATGCAAAATAAAACTGCAAGACAATAAACTCAAAGGATTCTCGGGACAACGGAGAATAGTTTGAGACATCTTGTAACAACAAGAGCAACGAGAAATGATCATGAGAATGACAAGTGCATGCAGATATCCATAGGGATATATCGGTGGCAGTGAATTGCAAAGGCGATGAGCACAAGGGTCTCGGGAAAATATCGAGGGATATCCTCAGAATCTTCTGACGAAGCAGGTGATCTTCCGGAATGAGGGCTCTCCGGGAGAAATAGTTACGAGAACCTAGAGTTAGAGTTAGCAAAATCATTTAACCCGAATAGAAGATAGATCAGAGTCCCAGAGTATAGACGAGGAGTAAAAGATCCTAATACCACCCAATGGCAACGTGGGCCCGTAAGCCGCACAGCCAAGTTAGTAAAAAGCTTTGCAATGTCTAGAATCGACTTCGGCCAAGGAGTGTGGAAGGGGGATTCCTACAGGCAGTTGGCTCCGATACCAACTTGTGATGCCCTCTATTCAATCGTACACTAATCATACACGCAAATGTGTACGATCAAGATCAAGGACTCACGGGAAGATATCGTGATCTTCCGGCTTACGCACAACCATAACACAAGAACCGTGTTCACTTCCCGGACTCCGCCGAAAAGAGACCATCACGACTATACACGCGGTTGATGTATGTTAATTAAGTCAAGTGCCAAGTTCTCTACAACCGGACATTAACAAATTCCCATCTGCCACATAACCGCGGGCACGGCTTTCGAAAGTTTATACCCTGCAAGGGTGTCCCAACTTAGCCCATCACAAGCTCTGACGATCGATGAAGGATATTCTTTCTCCTGAAAAGACCCGATTAGTCTTGAAATCCCGATTACAAGACATTTCGACAATGGTAAAACAAGACCAGCAAGACCACCCGACTGTGCCGACAAATCCCGACAGGAGCTGCACATATCTCGTTCTCAGGGCACACCGGATAAGCTAAGCGTACAAGTACCAACATAACCCAAGTTGCCAAGGGACGGTCCCGCACGATGCTCTAGTTTGGACCAACACTCAGAGGAGCACTGGCCCGAGGGGGAGGGGGGTAAATAAAGATGACCCTCGGGCTCCGAAAACCCAAGGGAAAAAGGCTTAGGTGAGGCATTGTTGGAGGAGTTTTATTCAAAGCGAACTGTCAAGAGGGTCCCATAACCCCAACCGCGTATGGAACGCAAAATCAAGGAACATAACACCGGTATGACAGAAACTAGGGCGGCAAGAGTGGAACAAAACACCAGGCATAAGGCCAAGCCTTCCACTCTTTACCAAGTATATAGATGCATTAATTAAATAAGAGATATTGTGATATCCCAAAATCATCATGTTCGAACATGGAGCAATCTTCAATTCACCTGCAACTAGCAACGCTATAAAAGGGGCTGAGCAAAAGCGGTAACTTAGCCAAACAACGGTTTGCTAGGAAGGATGGTTAGAGGCTTGACATGTCAAGATGGGAGGCATGATAAACAGGTGGTAGGTAGCGCAACTTAGCAATAGAGAGAACAACTAGCAAGCAAAGATAGAAGTGATATCGAGTGTAATGGTCATCTTGCCTGAAATTCCGCTAGGAAGAAGATCAAGTCCATGAAGTAGACGAACCAACGTAGTCGAACGGGTCCTCACAATCTCAACGTAACCGGAACTATCGACAAGGAGTACACCCGGAAAAGAAGCAAACAACATGATAAACCAACAAGCATAAGCATGACATGATGCACAAACAAGTATGATGCATGTCCAGTTTAATGAGGCATGGCACAACAAGGTGCAACAAACAACACTACAAATTAAGTGGAGCTAAATATGCAACAAGTTGCATATTGACGAAACACCACATTCAAGTTATTTAATTCGCTTTCGTTTATGTACCCAAAAATATTAAATGTTGGTTAACATGGCAAGAGGTGGAACATAATAAAACTACCTATCTAGGCAACTTAAATAAGGCCGCAGACAACAAACAACAATTCCGAAAAATCCCGATATGCATATTTAGAGTTTGGTACTGTTCTGCCCTAAACCATATTTTAGAGTTGTTAAACATGCAAATTAATGGCACCATGTTAAACTATGCATTTTTCCACCCCATTTACATTTAAAGTTTATTAAATTTGAAGCTACGGTTATTATGTTATGAAATAAATCATTTTAACATGGCATTTGAGCAAATTAAATGCAAACAACATTTTTAACATGGATAAGAGTTGGAAAATATGAAACTAGATGAAATTCTAAGCATTTTACATATTTAAATCATTTTAAACTGCACTCTCTAGAAAATTGTTGAAATTCTAAGCATGGTTAATTAGTTATTACATGCATGAACATGAGGGTTTTTTCTGTAAAACTGCACTCTCTGGAAAATTGTTGAAATCGCAGGTAGGAAAAAAACACATGGTGGGCTGAAACTGAACAGAGATTGGGGGCTGCTCACCCATGAGCCCAGCCCAGTCGGTGGAGGAGGCCGGGTAGGCCGGCTGCTGGGCTGCACGCATCTGGCCGATGCGGTCAACGCGACTACGAAGCAGAGGAGGCAAGGGATCGAGGCTGGCGCGCCTCCTTCGCCTGCTCGAAGCAGAGGCGAGGCCACGGCACCGCTCGGGCTTGGACGTGACGAGAAGCAGGGGACACAGCGGCGGCCTGGCGTTGCTTGGGACTCCGGCGAAGGGCAGTGTGACCGGGAGGTTGGAGGCGCTGGTGCCCGTGGTGGCGATGAAGCACAGGAACGAGCGGACGGCGGCTTGGGCGCGAAGCAGGGCTGCGGGGCGACGCTGCTGGTGAACTGGGGACGCCGGGACCCGAAGCAGAGGAGCGGGCGCTGCTCCGGCGGTGAGATGGCGACCCGCCGAGAACCGAGGCGAGGCAGGGGCGCGAGCATCCTCTTCTGTTCGACCTGAAGCAAAGCAGCAACGGCGACAGCTTGCAGGAGGGTTCGTGGGGCTCCGGCAGCAGGGAGGCGCGTCCATGGCGAGGCAGGGGCGCGGACGACGCGGAGACGGCCCGATCCGGGCGGCGACGAGGCAAATGGCGACTGGGCTAGGACGGCATGAGGACGACGCCGACGAGCTCCATGGCCACGGTAGACGGCGGAACTTGCCAGTCTTGGAGGAGATCGAGGCACGGTAGGAGGGGCCTCGCTGGAGCTAGATGGATGGATCGTTGCGGTTGCGGGTTGGACGCGCCGTGGGTCGTGGGGACTTGGTCGCCGGAGCGGCGCGGTGACGAGGCCAAGGCTGACTCCTTTCGGTCCCTGGCGCTCCTGTGGCGTGGAGCTGCGGCCGGAGATGCTGCCGGCGGGGACACGCAGCCATGGTCGAGGCAGCTGCTCGGGCGCGGGCGCCGATTGGGTGGACGGGACGCGTCCAGGGAGGACAAAGGGAGCTGGTGATTGGAGCGACGGGAAATCAAGGGAAGAGGGTGGAGGCAGTTGCTGGTTGGATCGGGAGGAGATCCTGAGGTGGAAGAGGACTGGCGGCGGTGGCTGGGAGGATGTGACAAGGCTCCTAAATTTTAGGGTTAGGCAATTAGGTGGTCTATTTATAGATAGAGAGAAGGTTTAGGGGTATTTGGTCCCTTCGATTTTAAATCGGACGGTCGAGAATAAATAGCTTAGGTGAGTCCAACGAGAAATCGATGATGATTTAGGGATATTTGGGGATGATCCGAATCCAACGGTCATGCCTGCCCGAGTTGGGTCCGGGAAGTTTCAGACACACACGCAAAGGGGGTTAGGCTGTCACGGTCAAGAGGGAAGCGAAAACCCGATTGGTCTGGAACGGTCAACGAAGGCAAAGCGGTCGAGGGAAGGTGATAAAGGCAAAGGGAGAAACGGCAACGACGGGCGAATGCAAGCTTTTAAAAAAAATGACGGCAACAGAGTGCCGATGCCATGCGAATGATGCAATGATGAATGCAACAAATAAATAAATAACAGAGCTGACACGCAAAACATGGAAGGCATCTAGAGCGCCGGTCTTGGGGTGTCACACATAGGTGCTCCCATCCTTTGACTCGAACGTTGCTTCGGTCGGGATGGTCGTAGCGGTGTTTGACTGAAAATGTTTGATGGGGGGTTGGTCCCTCTTTGTGGTTTCATGCCCAGCGGCAACAAATCGAGGGTACTGGCAGGATAGCCTGCCAGGGAACACTTGTCTACTTGAAAGTATAGAGGCATTTCACCTCTGCATGGATGTGATACGTGCACAAGTACCCGACAGAGCTTGTCTTTTTCATTAATATGCTGATAAGCAATACATGTTTTACAGAACACAAACATGGATAAAGAAGATTACATAATTTAGAATAAAGTTTTGCCAGTGCCTACAAGTTTTAGACTAAAAAAGATATGTGCCCCGTGATGCCTTTGCTCTGTCCCTCTCCTCCTCGAGACCGCGGGGGTGACGAAGAAGATGGAGGGACGGTCTGGCTAGGATTTGGCGCCGCCCCAGGATCAGGATGGCGTCGTTCCAGGGCTGGGAGGAAGAAACCGGAGGGCAGGTGCAGATGGTGGCACTGCCGAAGGCCCAGCCAGTGATGATGGTGTTGCCGGCGACCACGCCGCGTCGAAGCGGTCGACTTCGCTCTTGATGCGTCATGGGTTGCCACCATCCTCCTCGTCGCTTTTGCTCAAGGAGGCACGCCAGCCGTCACTCAAGCCCCCGCCGTGGGGGCCAGGATCGGCACCGGGCGCTTCAAGAGGCTCCAAAGAGAGCATGGTCGTCTCCAATGGCCCGAAGCTAGGAAGATGCCGTCCCCTGAAGAAGCATACACGGGCACAAGGACCCCGCGCACACGCAAGATGAGCAGTACCTCGAAAGGGGAAGGGGGTCTGCCGTATTCAATGGCAAACCGCTTGCACGGTCTTCCTTCGACAACGCGGGAGAAGGGAGAATAGGCCGCGGTCGGGTACGGCGCTTTCTGTCCCTGATGGATTTCAGCGTGGTGTCGCCCACGTGGCCCCTCACTAAGATTGGGGCCGCGGGCGGCCAGGCAATGAGCGCGCCGGAGTCGATACCTCTGGCGCTACCGTCGCGCCGCCCGTGCACCCACCTGAGGCCTTTCCCACCCGCACTAAGCATCGAACCACCACTCTAGGACGGGTGCTTTGTGCAAAGACGGGAAGGGGATCCTACCCCAACAAAGGCATGGATGCACCCTTCCTCCCCTCCCCGCACCATAACAGAGACACAACACCAAAAAACCGAGGGGCGAGATTCGTGTCAGCCTGCAACCCCGCACACATCCCCTTTTATAGGAAAAACGAGGCTGAGGGCTGGTCCCTCGATGGGTAACCGTCGTCCTTCTCCACCAACCCAAGAATACTGGGCCTCGGCCATGGCACACTCTCCACACCACGCGCCTCCGTTACCTACCCCACTCAATGCATGCAGCATAGGTGGCAAAGGATAAGGATGTGGTGGGAAGAGTGAATTGGCAGTTACTCCCCCGTGTGTTAAAGTCATTCATGGGCCATTACAAAGATGGCACACTACAATTGGCGTTACACGGCACAAGAAAACTGGAAACTGATTCAAGCTCAGATTAATGAAGAAGCAAAGAAGATCTCAAAGGACAAGCTATCACCACCCTCTCGCCTGTGTACTGAACAGGGTCAACCCCGACGACACCCGGCAGGGCGTTCAGGCCAGGCCCGAGGGCTCCTGTCGGTGCAACAAACCTCAGGTGTGTTGCCCAGACTGTGCACAGGCTTGAGAGTAAGATTGCAATGTCCAATACAAGACCAACCAGAAGAGATCAGCCCCTTTGAGAAATCAAGGGGCGGATCAAGAAGACCAAGACCAAGTTAAAGGAGCAATATTCCACTAAGGAAAATCCTCCCTTGCCGGGCAGGCGAGCCTGGCGAGGTCGAGGTTGCCCCGAAGACAAGTCTTAGGACTGCCCCGGCAGGCCTACCGGGGACGTTGAGGGCGGACTACCCCGCCAAGGCTCCACCGCTCCACCACACAGCAACGCAAGTCACTTATCGGTGCGGTGGCGAGCCTCCAAGTGATTAAGTGGCTGTTATCTGGCACGTGGCAGCCATTTCCTTCAGAAATCACCTCCAAATGACACTTGTCCAGAGACATGTCATGCTGCATGCGAGAAGGTGGTCGAACGGCCCGGCAAGGCTTGCCGAGCAGCGCTACGATGTGACACTAAGCGGTGCATTTAATGCGCCTTGTCCTGTCGGCAGAGTTAGGTATGATAACACTGTTTGCTATCTAATCAGTACTCAATGACTTATTTGCCATTGTGGTGACCCCTTGATCTATAAAAGGAGGGTCGTGGCAACCTTAGAAAGGATTCGGACCCTTGTACACTCATACACGCGTAGCTGCTCTCGCCCCGAGGCAACCTTGCCGGGCTAGAGCGTTGCGTCTCCACCACGATACTCTCATCAATCCACCAAAGCAGGAGTAGGGTTTTACGCCTCACTGCGGTCCGAACCTGGGTAAAACTGCGTGTGTGATCGTTGTCGTGCTGTTCTGCACCCCCCGCTCTTTGTGCAATGTGCTCTTCCCCCTTGCCGAACCACAAGGTGCTGATGGCCCCATAGGTGGCCGTGTTTTCCCACGACAGCTGATTACAATGAAAAACTAAGAAAGAAAGTTCATACCGATGTTTTGATTGATAAAATTTCTGAGCTCAACAATAATGGAATGGGTTAGGGCTTGTTCTTAAGGATAAACTTAGGACTTTTAATCAAAGGAACGTTTACAAAGAAGAAATAGTTATCAATTACGAAGGGACAAAGGAGGAACCAATTCCTCCCAAACTTGATCTTTCAGATCCGTACCCTATCAAATTCAGCCCTTTTGATTATTTTTGTTTGCCACAAAGAAATTCGCTGCCGAGAGGAGGGAATATGAGATGAGCATGGACGATCTCCCTCACTTCTATTATAATACCTAGATCTATTTTTTATGCCTAGCTAAAGGCGTTAAACAATATCGCTTGTTGGGAGGCAACCCAATTTTATTTTTGTTCTTGCTTTTTTGGTTCTTTTTTCAATAAATAATTCATCTAGCCTCTGGTTAGATGTGTTTTCATGTTTTAGTTAGTGTTTGGGCCAAGTAAGACCTTTGGGATGGCTTACCGTGATAGTTGATTTGATCTTGCAGATAAACAGAAAGTTTTGCGCCCAGTAAAATAATTTTCAAAAATCACATAAGCGTGCTTTTAACTGAATTTTTTACACAAGATTGATATACAGATTGCCCAGGTTGTCCTAATTTTTCAGAATTTTAGGAGTTACAGAAGTATTGTTTTCAAGTTTTTGGTAAAGATTTGATGGACTATGGAATAAGAAGTGGCAAGAGCCTAAGCTTGGGGATGCCCAAGGCACCCCAAGATAATATTGAAGGACAACCGAGAGCCTAACCTTGGGGATGCCCCGGATGGCATCCCCTCTTTCATCTTCGTCTATCGGTAAATTTACTTGAGGATATATTTTTATTCACCACATGATATGTGTTTTGCTTGGAGCGTCTTGTATGATATGAGTCTTTGCTTTTTAGTGTGCCACAATCATCCTTGCTGTACACACATTTTGAGAGGGACACGCATGAATCGTGATTTATTAGAATACTCTATGTGCTTCACTTATATCTTTTGAGCTAGGCAATTTTGCTCTAGTACTTCACTCATATCTTTTTAGAGCACGGCGGTGGCTTTATTTTATAGAAATTGTTGAACTCTCATGCTTCACTTATATTATTTTGAGAGTATCTCTAAACAGCATGGTAATTTGCTTTGGTTATGAATTTAGACCTAATATGATGGGCATCCAAGAGGGATATAATAAAAAACTTTCATATAAAGTGCGTTGAATACTATGTGAAGTTTGACTCCTTATGATTGTTTTGAGATATAAAGATGGTGATATTAGAGTCATGCTAGTGAGTAATTGTGGATTGTATAAATACTTGTGTTAAAGTTTGTGATTCCCGTAGCATGCGCGTATGGTGAACCATTATGTGATGAAGTCGGAGTATGATTTATTATTGATTGTCTTCCTTATGAGTGGCGGACGAGGATGAGCGATGGTCTTTTCCGACCAATCCATCCCCCTAGGAGCATGGGTGTAGTACTTTGTTTCAATGACTAATAGATTTTTGCAATAAATATGTGTGTTCTTTATGACTAATGTTGAGTCCATGGATTATACGCACTCTCACCCTTCCACCATTGCTAGCCTCTCTAGTACCGTGCAATTCCGCCGGTGCCTTACACCCACCTTATACCTTCCTCAAAACAGACACCATACCTACATATTATGGCATTTTCATAGCTATTCTGAGATATATTGCAATGCAACTTCTACCATTCCATTTTATTATGACACGCTCCATCATTGTCATATTGCTTTGCATGATCGTAAGATAGCTAGCATGATGTTTGCATGGCTTGTCCTTTTTTGATGTCATTTTCTACGCTAGATTATTGCACATCCCGGTACACTGATGGAGGCATTCATATAGAGACCTAAAATAATACCTTATCGAAAATGGGGATCGAAATCCAATCATCTCGCCCGGCGAATGGGAAGTCTTGGTTGGTATCTTCATTCGAGTTGTATTGATGTCCCGGATAGCCAAGAAAAGACACTTCTCTCGATCGGTCTCCGCCCCCCATACCTCCTAAGACAATGGTAGTTTGCTACTTTTCCTTCAATTGTGTCATGTTCTAAGTATCAAGTTGTAATTTTTCAGTTGTAAGTAAATAAAAGTGTGATGATCATCATTATTAGAGCATTGTCCCATGTGAGGAAAGGATGATGGAAGCTATGATTCCCTCACAAGTTGGGAGAGTCTCCGGACTTTACAAAAAATAAAAGAGGCCAAAGAATCCCACAAAAAAGAGAAAAGAGAGAAGGGGCAATGTTACTAACCTTTTTCCACACTTGTGCTTCAAAGTAGCACCATGATCTTCATGATAGAGAGTCTCCTATGTTGTCACTTTCATATACTAGTGGGAATTTTTCATTATGGAACTTGGCTTGTATATTCCAATGATGGGTGTCCTCAAATTGCCCTAGGTCTTCATGAGCAAGCGAGTTGGATGCACACCCACTTAGTTTCTTTTTGAGCTTTCATAAACTTATAGCTCTAGTACATCTATTGCATGGAAATCCCTACTCACTCACATTGATATCTATTGATGGGCATCTCCATAGCCCGTTGATACGCCTAGTTGATGTGAGGCTATCTCCTTCTTTTTGTCTTATCCATAACAACCATATTCTATTCCACCTATAGTGCTATATCCATGACTCACGCTCATGTATTGCGTGAAAGTTGAAAAAGTTTGAGAACATCAAAAGTATGAAACAATTACTTGGCATGTCATCGGAGTTGTGCATGATTTAATACTTTGTGTGATGAAGATGGAGCATAGCCAGACTATATGATTTTGTAGGGATAACTTTCTTTGGCCATGTTATTTTGAGAAGACATGATTGCTTTATTAGTATACTTGAAGTATTATTGTTTTTATGTCAATATTAAACTTTTCTTTTGAATCTTATGGATCTAAACATTCATGCCACAATGAAGAAAATTACATGGATAAATATGTTAGGTAGCATTCTACATCAAAAATTCTGTTTTTATCATTTACCTACTCGAGGACGAGCAGGAATTAAGCTTGGGGATGCTTGATACGTCTCCAACGTATCTATAATTTTTTATTGTTCCATGCTATTATATAATCTTTTTTGGATGTTTTATATGCATTATTATGCTATTTTATATTATTATTGGGCCTAACTTATTAACCTAGAGCCCAGTGCCAGTTTCTGTTTTTTCCTTGTTTTTGAGTTTCGCAGAAAAGGAATACCAAACGGTGTCCAAATGGAATAAAACTTTACGATGATTTTTCTTGGACGAGAAGACACCCAGAGGACTTGGAGTCCAAGCCAGAAGAGCCACGTCGCGGCGGCAAGGGTGGAGGGCGCGCCCTAGGGGGGGCCTACCTTGTGGCCACCTCGGGACTCTCCTGACCTACCTCTTCGTCCTATATATTCACATATATTCTAGAACCCTCAAAGAGAGCGACGAAAATACTTTTCCTCCGCCGCAACCTTCTGTTCCCGTGAGATCCCATCTTGGGGCCTTTTCCGGCATCCTGCTGGAGGGGGATTCGATCATCGAGGGCATCTACATCAATCCTATTGCCCTTCCGGTGAAGTGTGAGTAGTTTACCACAGACCTACGGGTCCATAACTAGTAGCTAGATGGCTTCTTCTCTCTCTTTGATTCTCAATACCATGTTCTCCTCGATATTCTTGGAGATCTATCCGATGTAATCTTCTTTTGTGGTGTGTTTGTCAAGATCCGATGAATTGTGGATTTATGATCAACTTATCTATGAATATTATTTGAATCTTCTCTGAATTATTTTATGCATGATTTGATATCTTTGTATTTCTCTTTGAATTATCGGTTTGGTTTGCCAACTAGATTGGTTTTTTCTTGCAATGGGAGAGGTGCTTAGCTTTGGGTTCAATCTTGCGTGATTTCACCCAGTGAAAAAGTAGGGTAGCGAGACACGTATTGCATTGTTGCCATCGAGGATAAAAAGATGGGGTTTTCATCATATTGCTTGAGTTTATTCCTCTACATCATGTCATCTTACTTAAGGCGTTACTCCGTTCTTTATGAACTTAATACTCTAGACGCATGCTGGATAGCGGTCGATGTGTGGAGTAATAGTAGTAGATGCAGGCAGGAGTCGGTCTACTTGAGACAGGCGTGATGCCTATATGCATAATCATTGCCTTGGATATCATCATAACTTTGCGCTTTTCTATCAATTGCTTGACAGTAATTTGTTCACCCACCGTATTATTTGCCTTCAAGAGAGAAGCCTCTAGTGAAACATATGGCCGCTGGGCCTATTTTCCATCATATTTGTTTCTGATCTACTATTTTGCAATCTTTTATTTTCAGATCTATAAACAAAAAAAATTATCTTTTATTTACTTTTATCTATCGCTATCAGATCTCACTTTTGCAAGTGACCGTGAAGGGATTGACAACCCCTTTATCGCGTTGGGTGCAAGTATTTGATTGTTTGTGCAGGTGCATCTATTGGGGAGTTGCGCATTTCTCCTACTTGATTGATACCTTGGTTCTTAACTGAGGGAAATACTTATCTCTACACTACAAGAAAAATACACTTCCGTGATGATACGTCTTTACACAATAGGTCATGTTTTCTGTCATGCATGTACATCCATGACGATTTTATGACAGAATCAAGATAGTCATACCTGTGCCATCGTAGAAGTGTTCCACGACATTACCAAAATTATCATCACAGAAGTGTCCACTTCCATGACGATAAATTGCGCATCATAGAAGTGCTTTCGCCAAGGGTGACCGACATGTGGCATCCACCATAACGGGTTGCCGTTAAGCTATCGGGTTCCGGTTTGGATCCAATAACCCGTTAACAGCCCCGACCAATGGGTATTTTCCACGTGTAAAATTGTCATTGGCTATAGCAACCACGTGTCAGCACCCAAAAAGGACAGTGTCAACCGCCCAATGGACAGGAGGCGCCTATGATACGTCGACACATGGCAAGGCCCAACAGCAGCCCATTTAGGTTAAAAAGGCTGGCCCAGTCAAAATTAGCGGCCTGGCCTAGTCAAAATTATGGGCTTGCCCCTTAACGGCCAGCTTGCAGACGGCCCATTCGCAGTTAAGGCCCGTACGACTATTGTCAAATCGGCCCATCAACGGCCCGTTCTAAACTTGTCATCATCGCGGCCCACGGTCACTTCTGGCACGTTAATAGTCCGCTAAGTATTTGGGCCAAATTATAGCCCGGTGTGTTTCCGGCCTATTAAAGGTCCTGCTTCATTTGGGCCCATTTTTTGGCCCTTGAAACTTTCGGCCCATAAACGACCGTGAAGGATTTGGGTCATATTCGGCCATGTCTGACATTCGTCCTGTTAGAGACCCACTTTAGATTTCGGCCACTTCCAGATTGTTGTGATTTTCGGCCTATTAACGTCGGACGAAATCCATGGGCCATATGTGGCCCAACTTCACACTGGGCCTATTAACGGCCTATATAAAACTGATACTAATCAAGCCCAACCGAACTTCCGGCATGTTAAAGGCCTGTGTAGTAGGTCGGTGCACTTACGACCCATCTGAATTTCGGCCTGTGAACGATAAGCATTGTAAATGGGCCACCACGAGCTGGGATACATTTCGGCCTGCTAATGACCAGTGGGTTATTTGGCACAATCAGGGCCCAATCTCACTTTCGCCCTATTAAAGGCCAATGTTATTTATGGGCTAGAGATATTTACACATGTTAACGGCGTATTGTTACTGAGGGCCCAAATTATGTTTATGCCTGTTAAAGGCCCACTAGGTGCAAAGGCCTACCAAAAATATGAAAGCTTATGCTGATTTAGGCCCAAATATTTTTAGTGGGCTACATGCAAATTATGGCCCATAATCGTTTTTAGCCCAATTGGAATGGGCCTAACGAATGTTGGCACATTGGGATCCTACGAATCTTTTGGCCGAATACATTACTAAGATAAACCTACACTATACAAAAATAGCGTCATAATTTCTATAGCCTTTGGCAGCATGATAAATGATGTATCACAACAAAATAAATTCCAGCCATACAACAAAAGGCCTGTTGGCATAAAGTTTACAGTCCTTGCGGATAAAAGCACCATCAGATGTATTGAAGCACATATCATTTGACCTGAGTGCTAATGTTTTACGCTATAGTATCTGACGGAGCAGCATGATCATCCCCTTTTTTCCGCTATTGCTCTTGAACAATGAAGCAAATGTCTGATAGCCTGGTTTGAAAACCATTCATATCTTGACGACTTTTGTCAACCATTATCTTGTTTCCGAAATGATGTCCATTAGGGATTGGACTTGTGTCTCGAGCACAGATATATCACTCTGTCTTCCAGAAGATTTTGTTCAGTAGGCCATTTGGTTGAGCTTACCTTGGCAACCAACCCAGAATTACGCAGGAAGATGCTTTTTGCATTGTTAGTGGAGAGATACTGACGCACTGCAGCAAGAGGTGACATTGTGCCTGTGGTAGCCTTGTCACCTTCAGGTGGTTGTGGCTGTTCAATCATTTGTTCCATAGGTTGCTCAAAGTTTGAACTTGTAGATTAGTGTACCAGATAAGTCACTAATGAGACAAAACAAACAAAGTAGGTTTCACGTTATACATATATAACTTATTTTGGTGAACTATTGTAATACATCAGCATGTATTGTAGTGCCAACTACATAATAAAATCACATTCGGAACATATGGCCATGTAGCATGCCTACTGTATTGTATATTTCCTCACATTCGTTGACATGTAAGGATAAAGAGACATGGTTTAAAGTAGGATGAACATAGTATGACATCATTCATATCATGGGCAAACAGATATAAAACAAACAGGCTATTGTATCATTGTGTGGGCACGTGAACATCACAACTAGATTACGGATCAAGAACAAAATAATATCCTTCATCTCTTTTAAACCGTGTAAGGTGAAATGATACGTTAAGACAACTGTGTATAAATGTAAATAGAGTAACTAACCTTGGTTGCAAACCAAGCAGTTAAATGAACATGTCACAGTAACAAGAAGTTCAAAGGCAGGAGGAGTAAGGACTTACAACCGCGGCTTGAATTGGTGTGCTCATGCCCTTCATCTTGCTAGTGTGGCAATCTTGAAGATTTGCACTGCACTCGGTTCAGGTTCTTTTTGGTCCGCACGGGCCTTCCTATGTATTTGGAACAAGTCAATATAGATATGATAATATGGCACAGAAAAAAGAAGGAAGTAGCAGCTATTTACAAGAGCCTCACAGTGTGCAATATAGCTACGAGATCCTGTTGTCTGCCGGAATTTCACTTTAGAATGGTTGGTCTTGTTCTTCAAATAGTTAGCCTAGAAGAAGATACACTTGTAAGGCACATACGTAAATACAAGTTCAATATGTGATCTGATCAAATACATATACCCTACCTGATACTTTGGATCAAACCAGTGTTTAACAAGGGTTGTCCAGTCTTCATCTGTAATATATTCCACTAGAGATGTTTGGGCAATTTCATTATTAGCCTTGCCTTCAAAGTGAGTTTTTCTAAGGTGATACCGATACTGTCGCAGAGCAGACTGAAAAACATGAGTGCATGCTTGTTTAGTTGCATCATCTTTCGGATCCAACTTGAACATCATCTGTTGAAAAAAGAATGTGAGTCTTATTAGGAGGAAGCTAGAAAGTATGGGACAGAGCAAGACAATATTACAAATTGCGATGAATAACATTACTTACGGATAAATGATCAAGGAAGGTGTTAAACTCGGTATCGTCTTACTCATTCCTGTACTGGATCCACGTTGGGAGGATACGTGCATGACACCTAATGGCAACGACTACCTCTGACACTAACTTGGTTGACTCTATAGCATCACGTGGCCTTTTTAAACCTGCCTCAAAATGGATCTCCATTCTTCCTCCTTTAGATTTTGTTAATCTGTCAAGCATTATCCCTGATGTCTGTTTCTGCTTGCGCTGTGGTGCTAGTTCAACAACATATATGGAAAGTGTTAGTGCACATCAAACTGTGAGAGTACATATAAAGGAGCATGCAAGTGCAACTTGACTCGGTCAGGTACCGTCTTGTCGTTGATGATCATGAGGTTCATCTGATCTTGCCAAGTCCTATTGTGTCGGCAGTGCTTCGGAAGTAGTGTTAGGTGTGAAGGCAGCTTGGGAACTGGCCAGTTGCGGAGCAAACAAACGAGTAACTCGTTGAGATGCCGGTACAGTTGAAGAGGATGCTGCAGCTGGTGGAGCAGGTGATATTGTGTTTGTAGATTTAGCCGGTGGACTTGGACCTTCTACTGCACTATAAGTACCAGCAGAATCTCGAGGGAAGATCCTTTTCCATTGCACCCAACGAGTAACACCATTCCCTACTATATTCTTTTCCTTGCTCTTTTTTGACTTTGCCATGTCAAGTCGTACCCACAACACAAAAGAATAAAATCGCTCTTCAGAACTCATTGATGCATGATACAGACAAGCAATACTTTGATGTAAGACAACCGCATGAGGATGGAATATGTAAGAAAAATAGGACGGCATGACATACTCACAGCTACGATGTCTAAACTAACCCGGAGGATTTTCAAGAAAATAGAAGTAATGCAAGCTAGACACCATATGAAAGATGCAACCAATATCACTCTGCCAAGTTAAAAGTGTCTTGTCATAAGTGGCATTTCAAAAAATTAGAAGCGGTACAACCTAGAAATCAATGCAAGATGCAACCACTATCAAACTGCCATGTTAAAAGCGTCCAATAATGAGTGACTGATGCGGGATACACAACAACAGTACTTTGATGTAAGAACATGGTATGATAGATAGATGCAGCGTATTCTAGACACAAAAAGGAATGTCATATGCACATGTATAATGTATATACTCAGTAGGTGCAATTTAATCAAAATAGAAGAAATACAGGCTAGACAACATATGCAACATGAAACCAATTATCACATTGTCAACATAGAGCAAGCACCTGTGATGCTGCAGTACGGGATATGAACTCATAGACTTGGGACTTCAACTACATTAGCAGTAGCAGTGGAAAATCTAGAGAGTCTTGATAACCCACAAGTATAGGGGATCGCAACAGTTTTCGAGGGTAGAGTATTCAACCCAAATTTATAGATTCGACAAAAGTGGAGCCAAACAATATACGAAGGTATTAGCAGCTGAGTTGTCAATTCAACCACACCTGTAGATTAATTATCTGCAGCAACGTGATCAGTAGCAAAGTAATATGATAGTTTTGATAGTAGTGACAGCATCAATAGTAACGGTAACAGTGATAGAAGTATTTTGTAGCAAGTGCAATAGTAACGGTAGCAGTAGTAACTTAGCAAGAACAATATAAGATAATTTCGTAGGCATTGGATCGGTAATTTGTTGGATGATATTCATCATGTGACAGTCATAACCTAGGGTGATACGGCACTAGCTCCAGTTCATAAATATAATGTAGGGATGTATTCCGTAAATAGTCATACGTGCTTATGGAAAGAACTTGCATGACATCTTTTGTCCTACCCTCCCGTGGCAGCGGGGTGCAATTGGAAACTAAGGGATATTAAGGCCTCCTTTTCATAGAGAACCGGAACAAATCATTAACACATGGTGAATACATGAACTCCTCAAACTACGTTCATTACTGGGAGTGGTCCCGACTATTGTCACTCCGGGGTTGCCGGATCACAACATGTAGTAGGTGACTAAAACTTGCAAGATTGGATCTAGAACATGGATATAATGGTGATAACATAAATGGTTCAGATTTGAAATCATGGCACCCAGGCCCAAAGTGACAAGCATTAAGCATGGCAAAGTCATAGCAACATCAATCTCATAACATAGTGGATACTAGGTATCAAGCCCTAACAAAACTAACTAGATTACATGATGAATCTTATCCAACTCCTCACCGACTAGCGAGCCTATGAAGGAATTACTCACTCACAGTGGGGAGCATCATGGAACTGGCAATGGAGAAGGGTTGGTGATGATGAAGAACGAAGATCCCCCTCTCCGGAGCCCCAAACGGACTCCAGATCCGGCCTCCCGATGAACTACAGGAGGTGACGGCGGCTCCGTCTCGTGGATCACGATAATTCTTTCTCCCTGATTTTTCTCTGAAAATAGGATTTTATAGCGTCGTTTTCAGGGTCTACGGGGCCACCAGGTGGGGACAACCCACTTGGGCACGCTTGGGGGGGGGGGGGGCAGGCGCGCCCTGGTGGGTTTTGCCCCCCCTCAGGTGACTCTTGGCTCCAGAAATTCTCTTTATTGATATAAAAAATCCTCGCAAAGTTTCGTTCCATTCCGATAAGTTTTATTTCTGCACAGAAAGAACACCATGGTAGTTCTGCTGAAAACAGCGTCAGTCCGGGGTTAGTTTCATTCAAATCATGCAAATTAGAGTCCAAAACAAGAGGAAAAGCGTTAGGAAAAGTAGATACATTGGAGACGTATCAACTCCCCCAAGCTTAAACCTTTGCTTGTCCTCAAGCAATTCAGTTGATAAACTGAAAGTGAAAAAGAAAAACTTTTAAGAACCGTGTTGCTCCTATTTGCATAAATAAGCTTAAACAGCACCCAGGTTTTGAGCCTCTACTATAACTAACCATGCCGACAATAACTCTTAAAGATTATATTAACTCATATCAATGACATAATCAGGTAGCGAGCAATAATAAGATATCTTGAATAGCAACACGTTATCAAAACAACCATGATATAATATGGAATAGTGGTATCTCGCTAGCCCTTTCTGAGACCGCAAAACATAAATGCAGAGCACCTCCAATGTTCAAGCAGCGACTAAACATTGTAATTCATGGTAGAAAAGATCCAGTCATGATGCACCCAACATTAGCTATACACAATGCATAAGCATGACAGCAGTGCTCTCAGGTTCTGGCGCTTGTTTTAGAAGGTGATGACACAACATAAAAGTAAATAGATAGTCCCTTCACAGAGGGAAGCAGTGATTTGTAGAGGTGACAGAGCTCAAAATTTTAAAACAGAGGTAAATGATATTTTGAGACATGCACCCTTCTTGTTTACTTCACGACTATCAGTTATCCATATCTTCCATGCTAAGCACGCTAGTGGCGGTTCCCAAGCGATAAAAGTAAAGGTTTTGACTCCATTGGGAGTCTTTGTTTGATTATTTGTAAGCTTTTTCCGGTTTGCAGTTTGGGACTGGGCATCCCTATTACCGCCCTTTTCTCGTGTGATGGCGAGTGAATAAACACTCGACCTGAGAATAACCCGCTTAGCATGGAAGATACCGACCACCTCCTGTAGTTCCATGAACGATCCAGGCACACAAAAAGGATATTTATTTGAAGTTTTTAGAGGTGGCACATGCAAATTTACTTAGGGCGGCAGGGTAATACCGCATATAGGTAGGTATGGTGGACTCATCTGGAATAACTTGGGTTCAAGGTTTTTGATGTACAAGCAGAATTCCCACTTATTACAGGCAAAGGCTAGCAAATAGATTGAGAAGCGTCCAGCTAGAGAGCAACACCGGTCATGAACATGCATTATGCATAAGTAACATTGGACACTAGCATGAGTAGGATATGAACACCATGAACATAAATATCATATAGGCTATGATGGTTTATTCAACTACATGCATGAACATGTGCCAAGTCAAGCCACTCGAATATTCAGAGGAGGATACCATATCATCATACTACATCATAATCATTTTAACGCAATGTTGATATCCAAGATAAATCATTATCCACCCCTAGCTACTTATGCATGGCATGAGAAACTATAATCTCTAATTATCATTACAAACATGTTTAATCATAATGGGCTGAATCATGGATACTAGGTTAAACATATTTACAAAATAGTACAAGTCGAGTTCATACTTGTTTCTCTCTGCCACAGCCAGTTCATCGAATATTTTCTTTATTTCCTTTCACTTGCACGACCGAACGATATGAAAATAATAATAGTGCAAGAGTGCCGTGGACTAAGCTGGAATCTGCAAACATTTTATTCAACAGGAGAAGACAAGGTAAAATGGGCTCTTTGTTAGATCAACAATTATGCAAATGAGAGCCACTCAACATTTTCATTGTGGTCTTATCCTGGGTATGACTCGAATAAAAAGAAAATAAATTCCGAGAAACACACTGAAATATTTTTGGAATTTTTGGTTTTCTTGATCAAGCAAATAAAAGGGAAAAGCAAAAACGAGAAAACTATTTACGCGGGAAAGCTCCCAACAAGCAAAAGAAGAGCAAGGAAATCTTTTTGGGTTTTGTTTTTAGTACTAAACTAAAGATGCATAGAAAGTAAACTAACTACAACTAATTTTTTTAGGTTTTTCTAAGGTTTTTCAAACACATAAGAAGAAAGCGAGAAAATAAATTTAACATGGATGATACAATGAAAAAGTGTGGACACCGACGACTGGAATGAAATGTGCGAGCATGAATGTAATGTCGGTGGGAAACACGTACTCCCCCAAGCTTAGGCTTTTGGCCTAACTTGGTAATCAGTTAGTAGTCTGGATAGTAGTCGGGGTGCTGAGGAGCGGGCATCCACGGATCCCACTGCTGAGGCTCCTCCTCTGCTGCAGTCTGGTCGTTCCGGTAGGGGATGATATCCGCAGGCATAATCTATATCTGCCCCTGGCAACAGGATCAAACAAAGAAGGAGCAAGCAATGGAATAATATCAGGAGTTCTCACACTAAAAACCAGGTTATATGGAATAGGGATATTAGGATAATCAATAGCAGTAAACTGGTGATCATGCATGGCCGTGCGATCTAAGTGGACCTCGGGCAGAGGATAATCATGACAGCGTATCTCAACATTAAAGCGAGCCGCCAAACGAGTAGGGAACATACCACCATGTATTTTACCCTTGGACTTATTAAAGTGGAGCAGGGTGGGCACAAAACCGACCAACCAAATACCGAACCGATGCTGAAACCGAAAAAACCAATTTTTTGGTTTTTGCTGCTGGCATATCAAAATTCGGTTTTTATGTTTAATAACCGAATTGAAATCGGTAGATTCGGTATTTAACCGATAACCAAAGGAAAACTGAAGTTCACGCAATTCCTGTACCAGGCTGCAGCACACCCACACATCTCTCCAAGCTCCTAGCCCGTCGTCCATGCAACTCCATGACCCCACGTCTTGCCAGATTTTTCTAAGGGGTTCCGCACGTCCCGGCAGCGCCAGAAGCCAACCATTCATGGTTGCGCGCGTTTGTGCAGGGAACATAGCATACGAAGAGCCTAGCTAGCTAGACCTGGTGTGATAGGGCCCGTCCACCAAAGGCCCAAATAGGATAACTAGTACTGCTTCTGTTGGCCGAGCAGTGTACAACGACAGGAGCTTGTTTAGTCCCACATCGCTCAGTTAGCTTCATGGGACAAGGTGCTCAGCTATATAAGAGGCTGGGGTGCGCCCGGAAGTAGCGTTCATTGTAACGTCTCAGCGACGACACAATCAATCAGTATAAACTGAAAACCGAACCGAATTGATCGGTTAACCGAATTCTTGGTTAGTTGTTTTGGACTGCCATTTTCGGGTTTTGGTTTTGCTAACCGAAGGTGGAAAAAACCGAATGGTATAAATTGGTTTTTTGGTTTCTACCGAATGCCCAGCCCTAATGTGGAGGCGACGTGCCACAATAGCTCCCAAGCTATAAGTGTTGTCGCCCTCTAGTGCACAACGTAAAATAGCAAGGTCTGGTGAACTGAGTGCACCCACCTTCTCTCTAGCAAGCAAGCATTTTGCAATGAAAAGAGCAAAATAATGAACAACAGGAAAATGCAAGCCAGCGGTAGTGATACTCGACACCCCTCTCTCATCTCCCACTGTCAAGGTACGATAAAAGGCCTCAAACTCTACCAGCCTAGGCTCTTCCAAACCACCATCAGCAGGAAGCAACCATATTTCACAAAATTCAGTAAGAGGTATCTGACGGGGTTCAACATATAAATTGAATTGCACCTCAAGAGGATTATTCCTAGGAAGGAAATTAAAACTTTGAACAAAGGTGTTTGTGAGGAGATGATATTGTTCACATTCAGCTGCAATGAAGTCGGTGAGGCCGGCATTAGCAGCATATTGTGTAAACTCTTGCAGGATTCCAGCCTCTTGCATGAACGGGATATGCGGTCATTCGCACGGCCATACTTCCGCCAACCACCGGGTATGGAGATCACTGTCAGACGACTCCCCAATAACTCCCTTGGAGTTCTTCTTGGAAGCAAACTTCCTAAAGATATTCATCATTTTCCTATGAACAAAATTCTGAAATTTTTAGTCCACCAAATTTTCTCGACAAAACCTTGCAAGATTGATAGAAACTACTCATAGGGATACATAGAGGCCATAGCAAGCATTCAAACTACTTAGAACTATAAGAATTCAACATGCAAGCTCATCTACAGCAACACCAAGAGTAGCTAACTATTCAAAATATAAACCGCTAAAATAAAAACTAATTGGACAAACGGTGGAGTTACATACCAAGCAACAATCCCCTAAAACAGTTTTAGAAACGGAGCTTCGAGCAAAGAGATCGAAATCCGTGGGTTTGAGAGCAAGAACACGAGAGAGAGAGAGAGCAATGGAGAATTTTTTCTGGAGGTAGGTGATGATGTGGTGTGAAGAGATAAGTGAGGGGGCCACGTGGGGACCACAACCCACCAGGGCGCGCCTGGGGGTCCTGGCGCGCCCAGGTGGGTTGCACCCACCTGGTGCACCTCCCACTGATGTTATTTGCACCAAAAATTCTTAAATATTCAGGAAAAAATCGTATTAAATTTTTAGAGCATTATGAGAACTTTTATTTTTGGGTCATTTTTTTATTGCACTGGAAAATTCAGAAAACAGACAAAACATGGCATTTTATTTTACTTAACTAATAAAAACAGAAAACAAAAGATAGGGACACAAGGTAGTGCTTACTAAATTCATCAACTTCATACCTCTAAAAAATGATCCATTAATAAGGTTGATCAGGTCTTATTAATAACCACTTTCGATTAGCATGAAACCGACGAACTTCTGTAAATCACTAAGTTACCTCAATGGGGATATGAATGTCCCCAACAATAAGCATTTCATATTTCATTTTGACAGTAGGTAGAGGTATTTGAAAACTTCCAATAGTGATTGTCGGAGATTTTCCAATAACATTAATACCATTCACTTGAAATTGTTTCTTCGGAAAGTGCACCGTATGCTCATTACCATTGATATGAAAAGTGACCTTGCTTTTATTGCAATTAATAATAGCCCCTGCAGTATTCAAGAAGGGTCTACCAAGGATAATCGACATGTGGTCGTCCTCGGGCATCTCATGTATAACAAAGTCAGTCAAAATAGTAACAT
Source organism: Triticum aestivum (assembly GCF_018294505.1). NCBI lineage: Eukaryota > Viridiplantae > Streptophyta > Magnoliopsida > Poales > Poaceae > Triticum > Triticum aestivum. The sequence continues at coordinate 265,559,999 of NC_057811.1, forward strand.
TAGCAACAACAACGGGCACATCCTCACAAATGTCGATAGGTATGGTAGTTGATTTGTCAGCCATTTGCAAAGATACTTCAGTAGGTGTGAGTTTATTCAAATCAAGCCTTTTATATAAATAGAAAGGCATACCACTAACACCAGCTCCTAAATCACATAAAGCAGTTTTCACATAATTTCTTTTGATGGAGCAAGGTATTGTTGGTATTCCTGGATCTCCAAGTTTTTTAGGTACTCCATCTTTAAAAGTGTAATTAGCAAGCATGGTGGAGATTTCAGCTTCCGATATTTTTCTCCTATTGTTGATGATGTCTTTCATGTACTTTGCATAAGGAGGCACTTTTAAGGTATCAGTCAAGCGAGTACGCAAAAAGACTGGCCTCAGCATTTCAGCAAAGCGTTCAAATTCTTCATCATCTTTCTTTTTAGTTGACTTGGGTGGAAAGGGCATAGATTTTTGAACCCACGGTTCTCTTTCCTTACCGTGTTCTCTAGCAATAAAGTCTCTTTTATCATAATGTATATTCTTAGGTTGAGGGTTATCAAGACCAACTGGTGGTTCTATCTCAACATCATTATCTGGTTCTTTATTATTTGTTTGAGAGTCTTCATGAACCTCATCATTATCTTTTTCATTATCAGAAGGTGAGTGTCCATTACCAGATTGAGTTTCAGCATCAGAGATAGAAATTTCATTATCATTATCAGGAGGTTTTTCTACTTCAAGTTCACTAGAAGCATGCAAAGTCCTATCATTTTTCCTCTTCTTCTTCTTCTTTTTAGAAGGACTACGTACATCAGTGTTAACTCTTTGAGAGTCTTGTTCAATTCTTTTTGGGTGTCCCTCAGGATAAAGTGGTTCCTGAGTCATTTTACCTCCTCTAGTTGCTACTCTAATAGCAAAGTCATGTATGTCATTGTTCATTTCATCTAGCAACTCTCTTTGAGATTTAGCAACTTGTTCTAACTAGGTTTGAAACATAGAAGCATGTTTTCCAACACCTCTAACATAATTTGAGATTCTAAATAACAAGTCATTCAAGCGAGCAATCATATCAGAATTATATTTCAATTGTTTCATAACATTTGCATTGAAGTGATCTTGTTTTCTAATGTAGTTTTCCAACTCATAAAGGCATTGGCTAGGGTACATATTGTGAGGATTTTCATTATCATTGAACTTATTAGAGAATTTACCTCTACCACCTTAGGCAGCGGTGGTGTATTAAGCTCATGTATTTATTCAATATGAGGTAAATTTTTGACATCCTGAGCTTTAATACCTTTTTCCTTCATGGATTTCTTTGCCTCTTGCATATCTTCAGGACTGAGATATAATATACCCCTCTTCTTCGGAGTGGGTTTAGGCGGTGGTTCGGGAAGAGTCCAATCATCATAATTTTTAATATGTTATTCAATAATTCTTCAGCTTGCCAAATAGTTTGTTCCCTGAAAACACAACCAGCACAACTATCTAGGAAATCCCTAGAAGCCTCGGTTAGTCCATTATAGAAGATATCAAGTATTTCATTTTTCTTAAGAGGATGATCAGGCAAAGCTCAAAGTAATTGGCAAAGCCTCCCCCAAGCTTGTGGGAGACTCTCTTCTTTAATTTGCACAAAGTTAAATATTTCCTGCAAGGCAGCTTGTTTCTTATGGGCAGGGAAATATTTTTCAGAGAAGTAATATATCATATCCTAGGGACTATGCACACAACCAGGAGCAAGAGTATTGTACCAAGCTTTAGCATCACCCTTTAATGAGAACGGAAATAATTTGAGAATATAGTAATAGCGAGTTTTCTCATGATGAGTAAAAAGGGTGGCTATGTCATTCAACTTAGTAAGATGTGCCACAACAGTCTCAGTTTCATAACCATGGAAAGGATCAGATTCAACCAAAGTGATTAACTCTGGGTCGACAGAGAATCATAATCCTTATCGTCAATAAAGATAGGTGAAGTAGCAAACTTAGGATCATATTGCATTCTAGCATTCAGAGATTTTTCTTTATAGTTGCATAATAATTTCTCTAGATCATCTCTATCCTTACAAGCAAGAATGTCTCTAGTTGTCTCTTCATTCATAACATATCCTTCCGGTACCTTAGGCAATTCATATCTAGGAGGGCTAGTTCTAGTAGGTGTTTCAAGATTTTCAATTTCAAGCACATCATCAGATTCAACAACATCATGTTGTCTTACTCTAGCAATTTGTTCATCAAGAAAATCACCAAGTGGCACATCATTATCATCAAGCAAGGTACTAGCATCATCATAAGTATCATTCATAGCAGAAGTAGCATCATCAATAACTTGCAACATAACAGCATAAATAGCATGTGGTGGTGTTGCAAGTTTACTTGTAACAGAAGGTGAATCTAAAGCAGAACTGGATGGCAGTTCCTTACCTCCCCTCGCTTTAGAGGGATAAATCTTAGTCTTAGCATCCTTCAGATTCTTCATAGTGATAAATTGATAATAATCCCAAGTGACTCAACAAATATATTTATGCTCCCCGGCAACGGTGCCAAAAAAAGGTCTTGATAACCCACAAGTATAGGGGATCGCAATAGTTTTCGAGGGTCGAGTATTCAACCCAAATTTATATGATTCGACACAAGGGGATCCAAAGAATATTTGAAGGTATTAGCAGCTGAGTTGTCAATTCAACCACACCTGGAGATTAATTATCTGCAGCAAAGTGATCAGTAGAAAAGTAATATGATAGTTTCGATAGTAGTGACAACAACAATAGTAACGGTAACAGTGATAGAGGTATTTTGTAGCAAGTGCAACAATAACGATAGCAGTAGTTACTTAGCAAGAACAATATAAGATAAATTCATAGGCATTGGATCGGTAATTTGTTGGATGATATTCATCATGTGACAGTCATAACCTAGGGCGATACGACACTAGCTCCAGTTCATAAATATAATGTAGGCATGTATTATGTAAATAGTCATACGTGCTAATGGAAAGAACTTGCATGACATCTTTTGTCCTACCCTCCCGTGGCAGCGGGGTCCAATTGGAAACTAAGGGATATTAAGGCCTCCTTTTAATAGAGAATGGAACAAAGCATTAAAACACGGTGAATACATGAACTCCTCAAACTACGTTCATCACCGGGAGTGGTCCCGACTATTGTCACTCCGGGGTTGCCGGATCATAACACGTAGTAGGTGACTATAACTTGCAAGATCGGATCTAGAACATGGATATAATGGTGATAACATAAATGGTTCAGATCTGAAATCATGGCACCCGGGCCCAAAGTGACAAGCATTAAGCATGTCAAAGTCATATCAGCATCAATCTCATAACATAGTGGATACTAGGGATGAAGCCCTAACAAAACTAACTAGATTACATGATGAATCTCATCCAACTCCTCACCGACCAGCGAGCCTACGAAAGAATTACTCACTCCCGGTGGGGAGCATCATGGAATTGGCGATGGAGATGGGTTGGTGATGACGAAGAACGAAGACCCCCCTCTCCGGAGCCCCAAACGGACTCCAGATGTGCCTCCCAATGAAGAACATGAGGTTACGGCGGCTCCATCTCGTGGATCGCAATAATTCTTTCTCCCTGATTTTTTCTCCGAAAGTAGGATTTTATAGTGTCGGATTCAGGGTCTGCCGGGCCACCAGGTGGGGACAACCCACCTGGGCACGCCTGGGGGGGCAGGCTCGCCCTGGTGGGTGAGGGAGTCCTGGACTAAGGGGTCCTCGAGCATCCGGCCTGTTATCCATGGGCCGGACTGGTGGGCTGTGAAGACATGAAGGCCGAAGACTGTACCCGTGTCTGGATTGGACTCTCCTTGGAGTGGAAGGCATGCTTGGCGACCGACTATGAAGATTCCTTCTTATGTAACCAACTCTATGCAACCCTACATCCCTCCTGTGTCTATATAAACTGGAGGGAGTAGTCCGGATAAGATATTCATTACCATAGTCATACAGGCTAGACTTCTAGGGTTTAGCCACTATGATCTCGTGGTAGATCAACTCTTGTAATACTCATATTCATCAAGATCAATCAAGCAGGAAGTAGGGTATTACCTCCATAGAGAGGGCCCGAACCTGGGTAAACATCGTGTCCCCCGTCTCTTGTTGCCATCGACCCTAGACGCACAGTTTGGGACCCCCTACCCGAGATCCGCCGGTTTTGATACCGACATTGGTGCTTTCATTGAGAGTTCCACTGTGCCATCGACGAAAGGTTCGATGGCCCCTTCGATCGTCTATAGCGACGCTGTCCAAGGAGAAACCTTCCTCCCCGGACAGATTTTCGTATCCGGCAGCTTCGTACTGCGGGCCAACTTGCTTGGCCATCTCGATCTGGGGATACTTCATCTTCAATGGATTTGAGACCACGGCGATCGCCCCCTCGCTCCGGTGGACATGACTTAAATCTATCATCGGACCAGATTCAGGAGATGGTTCCGGCAACTGCTACGGCCCTAGATCCGGAGCAGATTGCACCATCTGAAGCCACAGAGTCCGCGACGTTGGAGCCGCGCACAGACTCAATACCAGGCAATATCAGCGTCAACGGAATTCCGGACTCGTCTCCAGCTATAAGTTCCAAACCGCGCACACCCCCGGACATCGAGTTCGATCGGTTATCAATCTTAGAGTTCAGCGCCGCAGATATCTTCCAACACTCGCCCTTTGGCGATGTGCTAAATTCATTAAAAAACCTGTCCCTGGCGGAGGACTCGCGGCCGAATTGGGCCCCGTTTGAGCCAGAGGCTGATAATGGAGAATTTCGCTTCCCACCCGCAACCCACTTCATAGCCACTGTCGAGGACTTAACCGACATGCCTGCTTATGGCTTCGAAGACATTGACGGTATAGACGACGATGCCGACAAGGAGCAAGGCCAAGACCCGCCAGTCACTAGGCTTGGGACGGCCATCCCTTCATATGATGTATACATGGTTGGTACACTTAAAAAAACTCGCGACAATGACAAAGGAGATCCAGTTGAGAATAAACCTCCTGAGACACAGTCTAAGTACTGGCGCCCTAAACGCTGCTCCAAGTCACATCGCAGCAATGATGGCACCGGAGAAAAAAGTACTCCGGACGACGCCGAAAACAATGAAGACCCTGCTGGAGCAAGATCTGAACAGGAGGAACAGGAAAACGGACAAGCCAGCCCCGATGAATAGGCCCTGCCCAGCGACGATTCGGGGGACGACAACTACCTTCCGCTCTCCGAAGATGAGGTATGCCTCGGCGACGAAGACTTCATCGTACCTGAAGAACCCCTCGAGCAGGAGCGCTTCAAGCGCAGGCTCATTGCTACTGCAAGGAGCCTCAAAAAGATGCAGCAACCGCTTCAAGCTGACCAAGACCTACTCAACGATAGATGGACCCAAGTCCTGGTTGCCGAAGAATAAGGCCTTAGTGGCCTAGCCAAAAGCTACCCGAAGCATAGATTGCTACATCAGTTCGATGACGAGGCGGTGGAGCCCGTACCATCATCACGCAATGCGGCTGGTCGCCGACAACTCTGTCCGGATAAAGAAGCAACTCAAGCCGAACACCAGACCGCCCACCTCGCCGTAAAGGCAAGAATAACGCAGCTCACGATTGTCCAGACGACTTGCAGCGGGACTTGGACAGTAGTGCAGGACACGCAAGACCGATCTAAGGATCGCGAAGGCATGCCTCGACATGCGACGACAGCTACCTATTCAGATGTGACAAACTGAGCTACGCCCGAGCTGAAAACCGCAAATGGACTCCTTCGAAGTTACATCGTAGTGTGGCCCAACATAGAGGCGCCGCACACCCGCTTTGCTTCACCGGTGAAGTAATGGATCATGAATTCCCCGAAGGATTCAAACCCGTCAACATTGAATCATACGATGGAACAATAGATCCCGCGGTATGGATAGAAGATTTTATCCTCCACATCCATATGGCTCGTGGGGACGACCTCCACGCCATCAAATACCACCCACTAAAGCTAAAAGGGCCAGCTCGGCACTTGTTAAACAACCTGCCTGAAAATTCCATAGGCAGCTGGGAGGACTTGGAGGAGGCCTTCCTTGACAACTTCCGAGGAACATATGTCCGGCCACCGGATGCCGATGACCTAAGTCACATTGTCCAGCAGCCCGGAGAGTCAGCCAGGAGGCTCTGGACTCGGTTCTTAGTCAAAAAGAACCAAATCGCCGACTATCTGGATGCGGAAGCCCTTGCGGCTTTCAGACACAGTGTCCGGGACGAATGGCTTGCACGCCACCTCGGTCAAGAAGGACCTAAATCCATGACAGCCCTCACTGCTCTGATGACCCGCTTTTGCGTGGGAGAAGACAGCTGGCTCGCTCGTAGAAGCAGCATTGCCAGCGACCCGGGCACTTCTGAAATCCGAGACGGCAATGGCAAGCCATGACGAAGCAAATACAACAGTCGCAATGATAATGAAAGATCACGCGACACAGCGGTCAACGCCGGATTCAGCAATCCCAAGCCCGGTCAATGGAAGAAGCCATTCAAGGCAAAACGAGACGGACCATCCAACCTAGACAGGATATTGGACCGACCTTGCCAGATTCACGGCCACCCCGACAAACCAGCTAATCATACTAACAAAAATTGCTGGGTCTTTAAACAGGCCGGCAAGCTCAACACCGAACACAAAGGGAAGAGGCCGCCAGGCGACAGGGACGACGGAGAGGTTCACCAACGAAATACCGGGGGCCTGAAGCAATTTCCACCCAAGGGTCAACTACTCCGGAGCGGAAATAGCAGTCCGGCTTCCGCCGCCCACCTCGTACACCTACAAAATTTGTGACGCGCATACACCACTACGCACTCAAGATACCATGGGCATTGGCGGAGGCACACTACGGACAAGCCTGCAAGCATCCCAGTAACATTTTTTATCCATTTTCTTTTTATTTCTTCCTCCACTATCCCTTAGAAACAGGTGACGAACAGGACAAACATCTGAAACTGGCTCTATCGGAGTTCGGATCCGTACGCTCACCTAAGGGGCTATCTCCGTCAAGGATTCCCCCCGCCGAGGACTGGCCGCACAGACGTGCGAGAGGAGGTCCAAAATAACTTTTTGCAGACCGCACTCTCTATTCCGAGCCTGTACTATGCCTGTTCCTCCGCCTCTGACCATGACCATGTCAAATAAGCCGGGAGGATGGCTTTTATATATATAATAAATAAATCATTGGCATATCGCTCAGCTCCCAGTATCTGAATTAATCATCCATGTTGTTTCATCACTAAATACGGCTTCCATGGTTGTTTCACAGACATACCTTGGCATAACCTGCCATGGGCTCGGTATGGGAATAAATGAGTTGCCAGCAAAAGCCCGAACAACTCTACAGCGTACTTCGGCGTCGCAAGTTTGGCATTATATGCATCAGATCTGAATCATTGTCTTGGGTCAATAGTTGGGTTGCCCGGCTCCTGTGCTTGCTACCCTACGTTCTGCTCTATCGGCTAGGGTAGTAAAGGGAGAAGTACCTCAGTAGAGAAAGCCGAAAACTGACTATCATGATGCGGCGAGATCTGGTCAACCACTTGGCGATTTCTTGGAATCTTTAGCGATTCTCCGTGTCACACGAAGGATCTTTTTCAGATCAAATATGTAAGGCACCATACGCTGCATACATATCAGGGGCTATGTCGTAGTCCCACCATAAAACTCCTATGGCTAAGTGAAAGTGTTAACGCCCTATAGTCCGATTGCCTGGTTCGCTGCATTATCACCTCCTTTATGGACCAAGACTTTGGATAAAGAGTGATTAAATGCTTTTCCGAACACCCCCATAATTCCTACGAGGGGGCTAAAGCCGACGACTGGAAAACTTTTAGATTATATTAAAACGCCCGCACAGGAGGAATTCAAGATTTCAAAGCAAGACATAAAAATAGATTAACTATTAAATTGTCTTTTACAATTATCATACACCTTACTCGAACATTATGTCTTTCGAGCATTGACCCTCTATTAAGCGGGCAGCCTCTAGGACGTCTTGAAAATAACGCTCCGGTTCAAGACGGTCCTTGCCCTTGGGTGGACCCTTAGCCGCGACATCGGTGGCCTTCATCTTTCCGCAGAATGTCTTGACTCGGGCAAAAGCCATCTGTGCACCCTGAATGCACGTTGACCGCTTCACAGCGTCGATACGCGGCACCGCGTCAACAAGCGTCTGCACCAAACCGAAATAGCTATTCGGAACAGGCTTGGTTGGCCACAACCGGATTATGACATCCTTCATGGCAGCGCCGGATATCCTATGAAGTTCGGCCCATTGGGACATCTGTTCATTGAGCAACAGAGGACACTTCGATGCGCCAAACTATGACCAAAAAAGCTTCTCCATTGCATACCCATCTCGCGCTTGGTAATACTGCGCCGCATCGGAAGAACTCTTCGGCAAGTCCAAGAACTCGTCCGGAGAACTCCACACTTGGTTAAGCTGAGCATAGTTCGGGTCACCGAACTTAGTTTGCAGCAGAAAGGGCTTTCCAGCCGCAATCTCCCTAGCCTACCGAACCTCCTCACGGGTTGCTCTGGATTCCGATCGCGCTTCCTGCGCCACTTGTAAGGCCTTGTCCAGCTCAGCCATTAAGGCTTTATTCTCCTTCTCCAGAAATTCGCAGCCGCCAGTGGCATTTTCCAGTTTGAGCGCCACCGTGGACATCTTCTCCTCGTCTTGGCGCCGTGCAGCTTGTTCGGCTTTTAGCTCAGCCGATGCCTTTTTGGTAGCAGCATTGCTACACCGGGCCTGCTCCTTGGCCCGGGCCAGCTCCGCTCGAAGAACTTCAACGGCGGCAACACCATCTGCAGCCACGCATATTCCAGCATACAGATTTTAGCATCATGCTTATACCACAAAAAATGTAGGGGGATTGCCCTGAATACATACCTTGCGACTCGTCAAGACGCATATTGATTAATGAAAGATCATCCCCTAGCACATCAAGCTTCCGCTGCAGCTCGACAATATCCATAGTCGGGGAAGTAGCTAAGGGGGAAACAGCCTTCATTAGAATTCATCAGGTCCCTCCTTGATTAATCCTTTTTGATCCTCCGAGTCGCTTCCCAGTGGAAGCCAACCCGAGTCTCAAGGGCTACTACTGATACACAGGTGCATCTTTGCAAATAAAACATAGCTGAAAATATTACATCACAAACCTCGAAGCCTTTTAGCAGGCTCATGAAGGCTTCATCCAATCCGCTCTTCACAGACAAAATCTTCTCAACCACTGTACCCATCAAGGTACGCCGTTCCCCTGAGACAGATGCTTTTCGCAACATGTCCTGCAATATATCCGGAGCCTTCGGGTCTCCGGAAGCTGCTCTAGGAAAACCACCATCCTTTGAAGGAATCTGTTCACCCATCTCCAGAATCACTGTCGGCTGCGAGCCAGACAGTCTGTGGCCTTTGTTATCATCAGCCCCAGAATCCCGGATGGTCGGAGATCCACCTTCGGGTGCTGCCTCTTTTGTCCCCTGCATAACTTGTAGATTAAGAGGGACCCTCCGCGATGAAACTTCAGAGTCATCCGCCTTATTGGGCGAAGAAGTTGGAGGAGGCGTCTCGCTCTCCATCATCTCTAGGAGGAGACTTCCTGAAGAAGAGGATTGCCCAGAAAAACTCTGTGCCGACTTGTAAAAATGCATGAACGCGTCACATATATCTTCAGTAAATAGCAATGGAGCGGGACGCTATGAAAGTACTCCGGATTCACTTACGGTTTGGCCGAGGGCTTGTCCCCTTGTTGGAGCTGTTCAACGGCGTCGCTTTCCAAACCCAAGCCGCTGGACGGTGGCATCTTGCCCCTCTTGGAAGACCGCCCCTCCCAATCTTCGGAGGCGGCCCTTTCCTCCTGCTTGGAGAAGGGATATTGGGTCCTTTTTGCGCCTCTGTCTTCAGGCTACGAAAGGTCGATTTCTCCGGACTCAGTGTCCAACTTACCTCCGGAACCAAGGTCATCTTGGGTCTTCTCACTCTCCTCTTTACCCTCCCTTGCCGGCGCCTGGTATGGTGCCGAGGCCAGCATCCTTGTTAGCACAGGGGTAGCTGAGTCTTCGGGAAGGGGAGCTGGACACCTAACCCGTTCCACCTTTTTTATCCAACCCTGAAAAAGGATGATTTTGTCAGTATCTTGCCACTGGGTATCTAATTATGAGGTATTCGGCAAACGGGTACTTGCCGGGGTACCCAGACGGTTACAGTCTAGGCCGACATCTTCGATGGTGTCTGGCCATTGCCTTCATTTCCTGAAGAATAATCTCCACATTCCTTCGTGTGTAATGCCGAAGAAGTGCTGAAGAGTCCACGACCCTTCTGGATTGAACTCCCATAGACGGAGAGGCCGTTGCTGGCACGACAGGGTCCGACGAACTAACATTACTTGAACGACATTGACGATATTGATGTTCCTCTTAGTGAGGCTTCGGATGCGACTTTGCAGAGTTCGCACCTCGTCCGCTCATCCCCAGTCCAGCCCCTTATCAATCCATGATGCAAGCTGAATTGGGTGGCTGGATCGAAATGCAGGAACAGCTGCCCACTTGGGGCCACGGGGCTCGGTGATATAGAACCACCCCTGCTGCCATAAATCGGAAGATTTGGCGAAGGATCCTTTCAGCCAAACGTCGCTAGCAAGCTTGCTCACTGCAGCACCGCCGCACTCAGCTTGCTCCCCCTCTATCACTTGCGGCTTCACATCAAAGGTCTTGAGTCACAAGACGAAGTGCGGAGGAGTCCGGAGGAAGGCTTCACACGTGACGATAAACACCGAGATAAGAAGAATAGAGTCCGGGGCCAGATCGTGAAAATCTGGCCCGTAATAGAACATGAGCCCTCGGACGAAGGGGTTAAGTGCAAACCCTAACCCGCGGAGGAAGTGGGACACGAACACGACCCTCTCACTGGATCTGGGGGTGCGAATAACTTGCCCCTCGCCAGGAAGCCGATGGTGGATTTCTGCGGTCAGATACCTCGCCGCCCGAAGCTTTGCAATATCTCCCTCCGTAATAGAAGAAGCTACCCACCGGCCTTGACGGCTAGACCCGGACATGATTGGGGGTTGTGGCAACTGAAACCCGGGTGTTGGAACTCGGGGGAGCAAGGGTTGAGGGGGAAGCAAGCGAGAAAGAAAAAGACGGGTTTGTACCCCTATATAAAGACTGCGAATATCAAACGTCTCCTCCTGGGCCTCAAAACTTTCCTATTCCCAAGGAGCTGTACACAAACGACGGTTGGGTTACCCACGTCCGGTTGACAAGTATCCCTTAAAAAAGGGAGACATGATCTCCGCTTGGATAAGACAGGCCAATAAAACCACGTCTTGAGACGTGGGACGACGGGCCAGCTAACGGTTCGAAAATAATGGCCGAGTAGGCGTGATGTTATATTACCGAAAGATGTTAGCGGGTTGAACTCGTGAAATATTATATCCTCTGCAGTTGTGTATACAAGTCCGGATACAATCATTACTTCTGAAGACTACCTTGGAGTTCGGAAGGGGGAACCCACCTTGTAATGCCGAAGATAATCTACGCGCCGGACTCCTCGTCATTGAAGCCAGGTTCAGGGGCTACTGAGGGAGTCCTGGACTAAGGGGTCATTGGGTGTCCGGCCTATTATCCATGGGGCGGACTGGTGGGCTGTGAAGACATGAAGGCCGAAGACTGTACCCGTGTCCGGATTGGACTCTCCTTGGTGTGGAAGGCAAGCTTGGCGACCGACTATGAAGATTCCTTCTTATGTAACCGACTCTATGTAACCCTAGATCCCTCTGGTGTTTATATAAACCGGAGGGAGTAGTCTGGATAGGATATTCATTACCATAGTCATACAGGCTAGACTTCTAGGGTTTAGCCACTATGATCTCGTGGTAGATCAACTCTTGTAATACTCATATTCATCAAGATCAATCAAGCAGGAAGTACGGTATTACCTCCATAGAGAGGGCCCAAACCTGGGTAAACATCCTGTCCCCCGTCTCCTGTTACCATCGACCCTAGACGCACAGTTTGGGATCCCCTACCCGAGATCTGCCGGTTTTGACACCGACAGTGGGTTGTGCCCACCCAGGTGCCCCCCTCAGGTGACTCTTGGCTCCAGAAACTCTCTTTATTGATATAAAAAATCCTCGCAAAGTTTCTTTCCATTCCGAGAACTTTTATTTCTGCACAAAAACAACACCATGGTAGTTCTGCTAAAAACAACATCAGTACGGGGTTAGTTTCATTCAAATCATGCAAATTAGAGTCCAAAACAAGAGGAAAAGCGTTAGGAAAAGTAGATACGTTGGAGACGTATCAAGTCTCTGTTTGCGTCGGTCCGGAGGACCACCAACATCCCCTAACTTACTCTTTTCCTTCCTCTTTTCTGATATTGCCTTATGAAGTCAAAACCACAAGAAGATGAATAAAATTAGCTCTGCATAACTGGTTGATGCATGATACAGACGAACACTACTTTGATGTAAGGCAAGCGCAGGATAGGAGGATGGAATATATACAAAAAAGACAGCATTGCATATTCACACGTACGATAGGAGGATGGAATATGTATGAAAAATAGTAAGAAGAAGGCATTTCAAAAAAATGAGAAGAAATGAAAGCTAGGTACCATATGAACATGCAACCAATATCACTCTATCAGGTAAAAAGTGTCTCGTCGTAAGTGCCATTTCAACAAATTAGAAGCAGTACAAGCTAGAAGACAATGCAAGATGCAACCTACATCACACTCCCAAGTTAAATGTGTCTTATGGGTAAGTGATTGTTGCAGGTATAAGTTCTAAGCTACACAGATGCAATTCAACAAAATCAGAAGCAGTACAAACTAGACATCATACGAAACACGCAACCACATATAACAGTTGCGAGTTAGAGCAAGCACGTGTGATGGTGGAGTAGGGGAGATGTGCTCATCATCTACACGCTATGTTGACTGTCCAGCCTTGTGTTGTCTTGCGAATCTTGTTGGGAGGATGGCGGAGTAGAATCTGTAGACCCTCTGTTTGAGTTGCTCCGAAGGACCACCATCATCCACTGTTGTACTAATTTCCTTCAGCTGTATTGATTTTGCATTGTGAAGTCAAACCAATAAGAAATAGGAATAAAATTCGCTCTTCAGAACTCATTCATGCATGATACTGACGAACACTACTCAGATGAAAGGTAAACACATGATACGAGGATGGAATATGTACGAAAAATAGGACGGCGTGACATATTCACACCTATGATGTGGTAACTAAGCAGAAGGCATTTCAAAAAATTAGAAGCACTACAAGCTAGACACCATATGAAAGATGCAACCAATATCACTCTGCCAAGTTTAAATTGTCTAGCGTTTCAAGAACTTAGAAGCAGTACATGCTAGAAATCATATGCAAGATGCAACCAATATCACAGTGGCCACTTAAAGGTGCCTTATCATAAGTGACTGATGCAGGATATGCAAGAATAGTAGTCTGATGTAAGAACATGGTGTGATTAGATATAATATGTTCTAGAAATAGGAACACGTGTCATATTGATAACCCACAAGTATAGGGGATCGCAACAGTTTTCGAGGGTAGCGTATTCAACCCAAATTTATTGATTCGACACAAGGGGAGCCAAAGAATATTCTCAAGTATTAGCAATTGAGTTGTCAATTCAACCACACCTGGATAACTTAATATCTGCAGCAAAGTATTTAGTAGCAAAGTAGTATGGAAGTAACGGTAACAATGGCAAAAGTAACGGCAGTAGTTTTGTAGTAATTGTAACAGTGGCAACAATAAAGTAAGTAAGCAAAGAGCAATATGTGAAAAGCTCATAGGCATTGGATCCGTGATGGATAATTATGTCGGATGTGATTCCTCACGCAAAAGTTATAACCTAGGATGACATAGAGCTAGCTCCATTTCATCAATGTAATGTAGGCATGTATTCCGAATATAGTCATACGTGCTTATGGAAAAGAATTTGCATGCCATCTTTTGTCCTACCCTCCCGTGGCAGAGGGGTCCTATTGGGAACTAAGGGATATTAAGGCCTCCTTTTAATATAGTACCGGACCAAAGCATTAACACTTAGTGAATACATGAACTCCTCAAACTACGGTCATCACCGGTAAGTATCCCGATTATTGTCACTTCGGGGTTAACGGATCATAACACATAATAGGTGACTATAGGCTTGCGAGATAGGATCAAGAACTCACATATATTCATGAAAACATAATAGGTTCAGATCTGAAATCATGGCACTCGGGCCCTAGTGACAAGCATTAAGCATAGCAAAGTCATAGCAACATGAATCTCAGAACATAATGTGTCGGTGGGAACGACACCTATGGGATCACTGGAATCCCTTCTACGGCCGGCGGGCGCGAGGTCGTAAGAAGAGCAGGTCTGACAAGAAGCACACGGGTCGTTTACCCAAGTTTGGGCCGCGAGGATGCGTAAAACCCTAGTCCTGCTTTGGTGGATGTATTTGAGTGTTCTTGTGTTCTTGAGCTAGATACGGGGTGCAACTTGCCCAAAAGAGCCGAATCCCCCTCCTGGTCGCCTCGGGCCTCCTTTTATAGGCAAAAGGGGTTGCCACAGTGGCACACAGGAGGTGGAAAGGTCTACAGTGCGCGAGCTTATCGCCCGGCATCACGGAACAAATCGCATTAAATGCGCTACTTAGGTGTCCATTAGCTTTATCGGGGACGGGAACGAGGCCCGTCTCGTCCGTCGCCGCTACGCCTCGCTTCGACACGCGCCTGGGCTAGCGATGCGCACGGTGCCAAGTAGGCAGGCAGGCAGCTGAGGTGGCGCGGTGGCAGGGCCTTCACGAACATCTGTGCGACCACGCAGGTGCTTGCTGAGTTGGTGTAGAGGCCGCCCGTCGTCACGCAGGTGCCTGCCCAGCTGGTTGAGCTAGTAGCTGCTTGGGGACGGCGGTGGAGTCTTGGCTGGTGCGGGCCTGGCAGTGGTCCCGCTGATGCCTTCGGCAAGGGTCTTGCCGTGGCATTGCAGTCGATCCCCGGCAAGGCGCTTGCCGGGGGTCTCGTGGATTTCCTCGGCCAGGATCCTGCCGAGGGTCGCCGTCTTCTGTTCCTCATCTGATCTCACATGTTTATGATCTTGACGAAGATCTGCATGCCACCTCAGAGGCGCCTCCTGAGCCTTGGTTCCAATGTAGTTGGTGGTGGCATTTGGAACTCCTGGGCTCAAGGGTGGCTTGCTCTGTTGGTGATGGACAAGCTGCCCCGGCAAGGTTCTTGCCGGGGCCGCGGAGGTCGCCCCGGCAACGGTCTTGTCGGGGGAGTCCACCTCGCCCCTCTGCTCTCTGCGTCTCTGGTTTTGGCATTGCTTTGGTTTCTCTCCGGCTTCCCTCCTCTGCCCAGCTAAGTGTGGCCCCGGCGCGTGGTTCTGACTGCCCGTGCACAAGTAAAGGGTCAAAAGGAGAGCCCTTACTTTTGTACACTGACAGGAGCCCCCGGGCCTGGGCCACACATAAGCGCGACGCATTGTTGGGCCAGGCCCAGAACAGTGCGTGGGCAGTCGGGGCGGGATTTTTACTGTGGTAACTTCTCGTCCGTTGAGCTTCCCCACGACCCGCGTTGAACGCGCGACGTGAGGGTCGTTCGTGACGTGGGGGTCATGCGTGGGGCGGTTCCCGCATGCATGCGTCACATCGCAGTTAATGGGAAAGGAGGCGGCCCGCGCCTTTCCCGTAAAAAGGAATAACCGCGGGCGCACTGCTCACTTTACCCCCTGCGTCTTCTTCAATCTCGGAGCCGTCGCCCCCTTCTTCCTCCTTCTCGAGCTCTCGCCTTCGCTCGCCGCTGCTGCGTCTTTGCTGTCCTTCGCCCCTCGCCTTTTGCAGCCGCCATGGCCCCCAAAACCAGCAAGGGCAAAGGGGTGGCCAAGGACGCCGGAGTGGCGGAGCCGTTGGAGAGTGAGTTGGTGGTGCGGTGGACGCAGCACGCCTACTTCCCCTCGACGGTCGACGTGTTCGAGCTCCGGGACTGCTTCAGGCCCCTATGGGGGTGCAAGACGGGGGGGGGGGGAGACGGCAGGGCATCTAGCCACGCACGTCATCCCCGCCAATTGCGCCAAGATCGCCCCGAATCGGTACCCGTTCTTAGTCGACTACTTTTCTTGCGGCCTTTGCCCCCTTTCTCCGATTTCTTCAATGATATCATGCACACATTTGGCTTCCACCACCTGTATTTCACTCCAAACGTCGTGGCGTGCATGGCTCTCTTCGCCTATCTCTGTGAGGGCTTCGCCGGAGTCATTCCCAACACGGTGCTCTTCCGCCATTACTTCTATCCTCGTATCCAGAAGGGAGGCGCCATCTCTGGTTGCGTCACTTGGATCCCAAGGTCCAAAGGGACGTACCCGGAGGGCGCCCAGAAGGAGAGGTGGGAAGAATGGCGGGGCCGGTGGTGCTGGATCGAGGAGGACGACCCACAGGAGTTCTGCCGGGTCCGCCTGGCGCCGCCGGTTCGTAGGATTGACTAGGGCGACGTCGACACCCAGGATGACAAGTTCAAGATTGCCACCACCAGGATCCTCTGCCTCACCCTTGCCGGGCTTACCCTGGAGATGATTGGGGCGGATTTCCTCCGCCGCCGAATTGCTCCTTTGCACAACAAGGGGAGGCCGGCCTGGCTCTTCCAGAACGCGGCTGACATCATGAGGCTTCACCCTGGCCTCCATCACAACTTCACGATGTTGGGGCATGCCCACTTCTGCCAGCGGATCTTTCAGCTCGACGTGAACTGCGAAGGCAGGGCCGAGAGGTCCGGCAAGGTTGCGAAGGCCGACGCGAAGGCCGGCAAGGTCGCCAAGGGGCCCTTGTTTGGGTTGCCGGCGGGGGTGGTCCCGCTGAGCAACAACTCGCGCCAGACCGACATCATCGCCATGATGCCAGACTTCAACGCGCACGGTCCCGTCCCGAGTTGGGCCTCGCCGCCGAAGGAGCAGGTGCAGGAGTTCTTCGACAACTTGGCGGAGGTGTATGTCCGCAACGAGCCGCTGCTCATCCAGGACACCACCCAGGCCGAGCTGGATTACAGCACCGCCAGGGCGGCGGAGGTGGAGCTCGCGAGGCAGGCCGACAGCGCTGGCGCTGTGGAGGACGAGGCCGCAGCAGCCGCAGAGGAGAAGGAGCTCGCCCAATGGTCAAAATCTGCTGGGGAGGTCAGCAGCGCCGGCACCAGGGCCCCTCTCATCAAGGACGTGCCTGACGAGTCGTCGGAGGATGAGGTCGAGGCCGTCGACCCTCCGGCCACGGGAAGGGGGCGAGTCCTGCGGCGGGCCACCTCAGGTGAGCCGGTTCGGCCCGGCAAGGCCGTATAGCCACAGCAAGCCCAGGAGATGTCCGCGCGCCAAACGAGGGCCGCGTCAGCGAAGAAATTGGTGAAGGCCGCGGTGGCGAAGAAGAAAGCATCTGCCTCTTCTTCATCTAAGCACGCTCAGACTCCACCTTCCCCTCCTCCGGCAGACATTGACGCGGAGGTTATTTTTGACTTCGGGTCCCTCAGCCCAAGGAGGAAGAGGAAGGCGGCAGAGGAGGAGGTGGAGGACGAGTAAGTATCTCGTCCCTTTCTATTATCTCCATCCCCTCAGTCCGTGCCACTTATCTTGATTTGTTTTCATCTTGGCAGGTATGTGGAGATGCTAGCCCAGAGGGTGAAAAGGGCCAGATCCTCAGCAGGTGGCCAGCCCCTAGCGGGTACTTCGAGGGCGCCACTAGTGGTGGTGAGCAGCCCGAGCAGCAGCCCCCGGAGCAGCCCCCAGCGTAAGTCCGCCACTTGCCCCTCGTCAACGTGTGTCGAGGGTATGATCCATTGGCGCTGATCTTGCCGAGATCGCAGGAGGGGGACAACAGCGGGAGGAGCCACAGAGGGCCACCCCCGACGTGCCGCCCCCATCGACCACGCCGCCCCGAGGGGCGTCCCCGGCAAGGGCGCCGAGCACCGAACCCATGCACACGGAGGAGGGGCAGGCGAACTTGGGTGCTGGAGGCTCCACCTCAGCGCCAGATGGTTGCGATGGAGGGGCTACTTCTTCCCAGCCCAGCACGGGTACGTCTCTGGCCTTCCGTCCCTGTCCTTTTTCTTCTTCTTGGATCTTGGTCTTGGCTTCACTTTACCCCCTTCTCGATATCCAGATCCTCCCTCGACGGGCTAGGAGGACATAGACACCGTTATTGAGGATGTCGCCAAGGCCGCCGAGGCGGAGGCCAAGAAGGTCGCTGTCGATGAGGCCGCCAAGGGCGCTGCTGAGGACACCGCCAAGGGGCCTGCCGGGGAGCCCGACAAGGCTACTGCCGAGGAGGCCGACAAGGGGCCTGCCGGGGAGGCCGGCAAGTCCGCTGCCGAGGAGGAGGTGGTTGATGACCAACCTTCCTCCTCCGCTGCCTCTGGCTCCGACAGGTATCTGAAGGTGGGCGACGACCTTTTCATCCACCTCCCAGGGACATCGAGCTCCAGGGCGCCCATCGAGGGAGAGGTGTTTGACGAGGAGGTGCTTGCCGCCGCCGGGCTCGAGGTGGTTGACGAGCCGAGCGCCGGTGGCGACGGTTCTCAGGAGGAGCGGCTTCTCCAGGCCATGGGCACCAGTTTTCGGAAGCTCCAGGCACTCCACCGCGCCCGCCTGGACAAGGTCAAGTCCAGGACGGCAACGGTGGACAAGGTGGAGGCGGATCTCAAGGGACGCGTCGCTGAGGCGCAAACTTGGTTCCGCCAAGCTTGTGAGGAGCTGAAGGCCGCCCAGGGCGAGCTGGCCAAGCGTGAGGTGGAGCTCACCATGCAGCGGGCCGACATCAAGAAGGCCCAGGAGACGGCGGAGAACTTGGGCACTGCGACCGAGGCCGCTCGAACCCAGCACCAGGCCGCGCTAAACTCCCAGGAGGAGGACCTTGCCGCGCGTGAGGAGAAGCTTGCTGTAACGCTCCACGGCAAGGATGAGGAGGTGGAGAAGCTCGTCGCGCAGCAGACCCGGGAGCTGGAGCAGAGGCACAAAGAGGCACTCCATGCCCAGGCTCTGGTTCACGCCGGAGGGTGAGGGAGCTGGAGGTGGAGCGGGATGAGCTGAAGGACCCGGCCCTGAAGCTGTCCAAGGAGAAGGACACGCTCAACGGCGCTCTGACGGAGGCGCAGGGTGCAGCCGTCAGCAGGGCCGGGCAGCTTTCCGAGGCCAACAACTCTATCAAAGACCTCAAGCTAAAGTTGGAGTGTCCCGAGGGGATGCTGTCGGAGACCCAGGCCCGGGAGGGGACCCTGGCGAAGGACCTGGAGCCCGAGAAGCAGCTGTGGAAGAACGAGACCGCCAACCACAAAGACTTTGTGGAGGGTGAGAATCGTTGGATCGGGCGCCTCGAAGGTGTCGCCGGCAGGATCACCACGCAGCTGGCTAACATGGGGATGCCAAACGTGAGGTATACCCCGGAGCACAACGTGAGCCCCAACGCCAAGCTGACCATCTTCTTCGAGGGTGTCCTCGGGGCCCTGGAGCATTTCCACTCCAATCGGACGGCCTCGCTGGCCGACGAGGCCCGGAGGCTTTGCCAGGGTGCCGTGACCAAGGTCCTCACCAAGATGGCATACTGGAACCTCGACCTCAACTTTGACGCTGCGCTGGACAGCTTGCCGGAGGGTGTGGACCTCGCGCCGCTCAAGGAGCGTATCAAGCCCGTCATCAGCCGTATCGGCAGAATCCAGAGGATAGAAGGCCAGCACCGGGATTAGGCACCCCGTCTCGCACTGCCGCTGCAGGTTCATGACCAAGACAATTTTTATCTTTAGTTAGAACCACAGCCACAATTGATGTAATATAACTCTGCAGCACTTTTGATATGATGCATGTTATCCTACTGTTCGATCTTTCCTTTGTATGTTCACCCTACGTTAATCGGGTAGGCTTGCCAGCGCGTAAACCCTGGGCGGCACCTTGAGGACGGATCCCCAATGGCCTGCCGGGTGTGCGTGCTGCCGAGCGAACCACCTTCCCGCTCTCAACGCGGCCGCTCGAAATGTCGAGCTTGACTCGAGTCAGAATCGAGAGCGTTGCCAATTGCGGAAGGCTACCCTGCCACTCTCGATGCGGCCGCTTGAGATGTTGAGCGGACTCGAAATAGAACAAGGGCGTTGCCAATTGCAGAAGGGCCCCTTTGCGTGCATGCTTTCATGCATAGGGCAGGACCTTCGAGGACAAAAACCTCATATATAAAAAGGAAATTGCTTCAAGTTTTGCATGACTTAGCTTTTCTGTCGTCGCATAGGCGCCCACCGCATGTGCAGATGGTGCCGTCAAGCTCGGTCGTCTTCTTCCTTGGGACGACGGCCGCCATGAAGCCGCTACTTCGATCAGACTAGATTTTCACAACTGCGCCCCCCTACCTAGCGCGCCAAAGATGTCGGTGGGAACGACACCTATGGGATCACTAGAATCCCTTCTACGGTCGGCGGGCGCGAGGTCGTAAGAAGAGCGGGTTTGATAGGAAGCACACGGGTCATTTACCCAGGTTCGGGCCGCGAGGATGCGTAAAACCCTAGTCCTGCTTTGGTGGGTGTATTTGAGTGTTCTTGTGTTCTTGAGCTAGCTACGGGGTGCAACTTGGCCAAAAGAGCCGAATCCCCCTCCTGGTTGCCTCGGGCCTCCTTTTATAGGCAAAAGGGTTGCCACAGTGGCACACAGGAGGTGGAAAGGTCTACACTGCGCGAGCTTATCGCCCGGCATTACGGGACAAAGCGCATTAAATGCGCTACTTAGGTGTCCATTAGCTTTATCGGGGACGGGAACGAGGCCCGTCCCGTCCGTCGCTGCTCCGCCCCGCTTCGACACGCGCCTGGGCCAGTGATGCGTGCGGTGCCATGTAGGCAGGCAGGCAGTTGAGGTGGCGCGGTGGCAGGGCCTTGACGAAGATCTGCATGCCACCACCCAGGTGCTTGCTGAGTTGGTGTAGAGGCCGCCCGTCGCCACGCAGGTGCCTGCCCAGCTGGTTGAGCTAGCAGCTGCTTGGGGACGGCAGTGGAGTCTTGGCTGGCGCGGGCCTGGCAGTGGCCCTGCTGATTCCTTCGGCAAGGGTCTTGCCGACGGCCCGGCAAGGGTCTTGCCGTGGCATTGCAGTCGTCCCCGGCAAGGCGCTTGCCGGGGGTCTCATGGATTTCCTCGGCCAGGATCCTACCGAGGGTCGCCGTCTTCTGGTCCTCATCTGATCTCACATGTTTATGATCTTGACGAAGATCTGCATGCCACCTCAGAGGCGCCTCCCGAGCCTTGGTTCCAATGTAGTTGGTTGTGGCGTTTGGAACTCCTGGGCTCAAGGGTGGCTTGCTCTGTTGGTGTTGGGCAAGCTACCCTGGCAAGGCTCTTGCCGGGGCCGCTGAGGTCGCCCCGGCAAGGGTCTTGTCGGGGGAGTCCACCTCGCCCCTCTGCTCTTTGCGTCTCTGGTTTTGGCGTTGCTTTGGTTTCTCTCCGGCTTCCCTCCTCTGCCCAGCTAAGTGTGGCCGTGGCGCGTGGTTCTGGCTGCCCGTGCACAAGTAAAGGGGTCAACAGGAGAGCCCCTACTTTTGTACACCGACATAATGGATACTAGGGATCAAACCCTAACAAAACTAACTCGATTACATGATAAATATCATCCAACCCATCACCATCCAGCAAGCCTACGATGGAATTACTCATGCACGGCGGTGAGCATCATGAAATTGGTGATGGGGGAAGGTTGATGATAACGACGGCGACAGATTCCCCTCTCCGGAGCCCTGAACGGACTCCAGATCAGCCCTCCCGAGAGAGATTTGGGCTTGGCGGCGGCTCTGTATCGTAAAACGCGATGAATCCTTCTCTCTGATTTTTTTCTCCCCGAACGTGAATATATAGAGTTTAGTTGAGGTCAGTGGAGCACCAGGGGGCCCACGAGGTAGGGGGCACGCCCAGGGGGTAGGCGCGCCCCCCACCCTCGTGGACAGGGTGTGGACCCCTGGTCTTGATTCTTTCGCCAGTATTTTTTATTAATTCCAAAAATATTCTCCGTGAAGTTTCAGGTCATTCTGAGAACTTTTATTTCTGCACAAAAATAACACCATGGCAATTCTGCTGAAAACAACGCCAGTCCGGGTTAGTTCCATTCAAATCATGCAAGTTAGAGTCCAAAACAAGGGCAAAAGTGTTTGGAAAAGTAGATACGATGGAGACGTATCAACTCCCCCAAGCTTAAACGTTTGCTTGTCCTCAAGCAATTCAGTTGACAAACTGAAAGTGATAAAGAAAAACTTTTACAAACTCTGTTTGCTCTTGTTATTGTAAATATGTAAATCCAGCATTCAAGTTTTCAGCAAATATTATGAACTAACCATATTCACAATAACACTTAGGTCTCATATTTGCTCATATCAATGGCATAATCAACTAGCGAGCAATAATAATAAATCTCGGATGACAACACTTTCTCAAAACAATCATAATATGATATAACAAGATGGTATCTCGCTAGCCCTTTCTGAGACCGCAAAACATAAATGCAGAGCACCTCTGAAGATCAAGGACTGACTAAACATTGTAATTCATGGTAAAAGAGATCCAGTCATAGTCATACTCAATGTAAACTAATAGTAATGTAGGCAAATGACATCAGTGCTTTCCAGCTCGTGCTTTTTAATAAGAGGATGATGACTCAACATAAAAGTAAATAGATAGGCCCTTCGCAGAGGGAAGCAGGGATTTGTAGAGGTGCCAGAGCTCGATTTTGAAATAGAGATAAATAATATTTTGAGCGGCATACTTTCAATGTCAACATAACAACTGAGAGATCTCAATATCTTCCATGCTACACACATTATAGGCAGTTTCCAAACAGAATGGTAAAGTTTATACTCCTCCACCACCAACAAGCATCAATCCATGGCTGACCCAAAACAACAGGTGCCTCCAACTAACAACAGTCCTGGGGGAGTTTTGTTTGCAATTATTTTGATTTGGTTTGAGCATGGGACTGGCCATCCCGGTGACCAGCCATTTTCTCGTGAGTGAGGAGCGGAGTCCACTCCTCTTGAGAATAATCCGCCTAGCATGGGAGATACAGACAACCCTAGTTGATACATGAGTTATTCAAGCATACAAAACAGAATTTCATTTGAAGGTTTAGAGTTTGGCACATACAAATTTTCTTGGAACGGCAGGTAGATACCGCATATAGGAAGGTATGGTGGACTCATATGGAATGCACAAGCAGTATTCCCGCTTAGTACAAGTGAAGGCTAGAAAAAGACTGGGAAGCGACCAACTAGAGAGCGACAACAATCATGAACATGCGTTAAAATTAATAAACATTGAGTGCAAGCATGAGTAGGATATAATCCACCATGAACATAAATATCGTGAAGGCTATGTTGATTTTGTTTCAACTACATGTGTGAACATGTGCCAAGTCAAGTCACTCGAATCATTCAAAGGAGGATACCACCCTATCGTACCACATCACAACCATTTTAATAGCATGTTGGCACGCAAGGTAAACCATTATAAACTCCTAGCTAATTAAGCATGGCATAAGCAACTATAATCTCTAATTGTCATTGCAAACATGTTTCATTCATAATAGGTCAAATCAGGAACGATGAACTAATCATATTTACAAAAACAAGAGAGGTCGAGTTCATACCAGCTTCTCTCATCTCAATCAGTCCATCATATATCGTCATTATTTCCTTTCACTTGCACAACCAAATGGTGTGGATAATAATAATAGTGCACGTGCATTGGACCAAGCTGGAATCTGCAAGCATTTATTACAAAGGGAGAAGACAAGGCAATATGGGCTCTTTGTTAAATCAACAATAATGCATACAAGGGCCACTTCAACATTTTAATTATGGTCTTCTCCTCTCAACCCCCAAAGAAAAGAAAAGAAGTAAAACTATGTACACGGGAAAGCTCCCAACAAGCAAAAGAAGAACAAAAATCTTTTTGGGTTTTCTTTTAATTATTACTACTACAAGCATGGAAAGTAAACTAGCTAAAAGCTACAACTAATTTTTTTTTGTTTTTCTTAAGGTTATTCAAACACACAAGAAGAAAGCGAGAAAAAGGAAAATAAACTAGCATGTATATTACAATGAAAAAGTATGAGCACCGACAACTGGAATGAGTGTGTGAACATGAATGTAATGTCGGTGAGAAATACGTACTCACCCAAGCTTAGGCTTTTGGCCTAAGTTGGTCTATGCCCATGGATCAAAGTGGTCCTCTCCCGTGTAATGAGGAGGATCCTCAGGGTGCCACTGGTTAGCGATCTCTTCCGGATCCCACTGATAAACAGACTGACGGTGAGGATCAAGTGGTGGCTCCGGCACGGGCTCTGGAGTTGATGTTAGGCTCCGATAGGCATGAATGGCCTCCGGCAGAACAAGATACATGCCTGAAAATATGTTGAACAAAGAAGGAGCAGGCAAGGTAATAGTCTCAAAGTAATTTTATCAAATATCAGTCTATAGTTAAGCATCTTTTTCTTATTCTTAACAATAAAATCATGTGCTACCATACTCTTATAGTCTAGAAAAATAGGAGGCAACAACTTTTCCTCTTTCTCACAGTGTCTAATAGGTATGTAAAAATATTTAGCAAGACGCGAAGCAAAGATACCTCCAAAGATGGGACCCTTCGTACGGTTCAGATTTAACCGCTTAGCAACAATAGCGCCTAAACTAAAAGTGGTATCATGAAACAAAGCATGGCGCAGAATAACAATATCAGGGGCACTAAGATTTCCACAGTTCCCGCAACCAATTAAGCATCTACTAGCAAATATTGCAAAGTAACGTAGAACATGAAAGTGTATGCTAGTAATTCTTGCATCGGAAACCTTCCTCGTCTCCCCTACGGCGATCATATCAATAAACCCTTCCACATCGTTACGATGTGGTTCCTCTATGCTGCCCTCAAAGGGCAACTTGCAAACCCCACAAAAGTCATCAAGTGACATCTCCTTATACTCACCATATAAATAAAAATCCACCGAAGGTGGTGATATCCTAGCATGGAAATGAAATTTTTGCACAAAAATATTAGTGAGTAGGAGATACTGATCAAGCTGGTCGTGGAGGAAGTCGGTGAGGCCTGCATTCTCAGCCAAATAATAAAAATCATCATGAATCTGGGCTGCTCTCAAGAACTTGTCACAAGGCCATTCACACGGCCGAACCTCCGCGGTGCGAGGGAGATTATATTTGGGCTTCTTATCCTCTTCACTTTGCTTATCCTTCGAGCTTCGGCTCGAAGAGCCCCTCAATAATCTCTTCATCATTTTCTGAAAATTTCTGAAATTTTTAGTAACCCAAAATAAAAGTGAACCAAACTCAACAAAATTAATAGCAACTACTCCCACAAGTGCCTAGAGACTATATCATGCATTAGAACTACTTGGGACCATATAAATTTGACATGCAAGCACAAGAACAGGGTCACCAAAGCAGCAAAAATTTGCAATGAATAAAGCACTAGAACAAAAACTAATTGGACCATTGGAGGAGTCACATACCGAAGAACAATCCCCCAAAGCAGTTTTGTGAATGGAGCTTTGAGCAAGGAGATCGAAAATGGCAGCAAGATGAGCTAGAACACGGGTTTGAGGTGGTTGGTGATTTTTTTCTGGAGGAAGACGAAGTGTGTGGGTGCTGGAATAAGTGGAGCGGGGCCACCAGGGGCCCATGAGGCAGGGGCGCGCCCAAGGGGGGTGGGCGCGCCCTAGACCCTCGTGGCCAGGTGGCTGCTCCCCCTGATGTGTTCTCAGTGCCAATAATTCTTAAATATTCTAGAAAAAATCATATTTCATTTTCAGGACATTTGGGGAACTTTTATTTTCGAGGTATTTTTTTATTGAAAGGATAATTCAGAAAACAGGTTGAAAATACATTTTTTTTGCTTTATTCAATCTAAATAACAGAAAGTAAAAGGAGGGTATGGAAGGTTGTGCTGTCTAACTTCATCCATCTCATGCTCATCAAAAGGAATCCACTAACAAGGTTAATCAAGTCTTGTTAACAAACTCATTCCGGATCGCATGAAACCAGAGAATTTTGGAATAGCACTAGGTTACCTCAACGGGGATATGCACGTCCCCAACAATAAGAATATCATATTTCTTCTTGACAGTAGGAAGAGGAAATTCAAAACCTCCAATAATAATCGATGGAATTTTTCCAATAGAATTGATACTGTGGACTTGAGGTTGTTTCCATGGAAAGTGTACCATATGCTCATTACCATTAACATGAAAAGTGACATTGCCTTTGTTGTAATCAATAACAGCCCCTGCAGTATTCAAAAAGGGTCTACCAAGGATAATCGACATACTATCGTCCTCGGGAATATCAAGAATAACAAAGTCCATTAAAATAGTAACGTTTGCAACCACAACAGGCACATCCTCACAAATACCGACAGGTATAGCAGTTGATTTATCAGCCATTTGCAAAGATATTTCAGTAGGTGTCAACTTATTCAAATCAAGTCTACGATATAAAGAGAGAGGCATAACACTAACACTGGCTCCAAGATCACATAAAGCAGTTTTAACATAGTTTCTTTTGATGGAGCATGGTATAGTTGGTACTCCTGGATCTCCTAGTTTCTTTGATATTCCACCCTTAAAACTATAATTAGCAAGCATGGTGGAAATTTTAGCTTCCGGTATCTTTCTTTTATTTGTAACAATATCTTTCATATACTTAGCATAAGGATTCATTTTAAGCATATAAGTCAAACGCATACGCAAAAAGATAGGTCTAAACATTTCA
The DNA here is from genome assembly GCF_018294505.1 of Triticum aestivum. Lineage (NCBI taxonomy): Eukaryota > Viridiplantae > Streptophyta > Magnoliopsida > Poales > Poaceae > Triticum > Triticum aestivum. Next base: position 265,586,803 of record NC_057811.1, read on the forward strand.
GCAAAGTGCTCAAAATCCTCATCATCCTTTTTCTTGGATGGTTTAGGAGGAAAAGGCATGGGTTTCTGAACCCATGGTTCTCTTTCTTTACCGTGCTTCCTAGCAACGAAGTCTCTCTTATCATAACGTTGATTCTTTGATTGTGGGTTATCAAGATCAACAGCAGGTTCAATTTCTACATAATTGTTATTGCTAGGTTGAGCATCAACATGAACATCATCATTAATATTATCACTAGGTTCATGTTCATCACCAGATTGTTTTTCAGCATCAGCAATAGAAATCTCATTGGGATTCTCAGGTGTGTCTACAACAGGTTCACTAGCAGCATGCAAAGTCCTATCATTTTTCTCTTTCTTCTTTTTAGAAGGACTGGGTGCATCAACATTAGTTCTCTGAGAATCTTGCTCAATTATCTTAGGGTGACCTTCAGGATACAAAGGTTCCTGAGTCATTTTACCCCCTCTAGTCACAACTCTAACAGCATTATCATTTTTCTTTTTATTCAATTCATTCAGCAAATCATTTTGAGCTTTAAGCACTTGTTCTACTTGAGTGGTAACCATAGAAGCATGTTTACTAATGAGTTTAAGTTCACCCTTAACTCTAGACATATAATCACTCAAGTGCTCAATCATATAACCATTACGTTTCAATTGTCTACCAACATAAGCATTGAAGTTTTCTTGTTTAACAATAAAATTATCAAACTCATCTAAGCATTGGCTAGCAGACTTATAACGAGGAATATCACCTTCATCAAATCTATAGAGAGAATTTACCTTTACTACCTGTGTTGGGTTATCAAGACCATGTATTTCTTCAATAGGTGGTAAATTCTTAACATCTTCAGCTTTAATACCCTTTTCTTTCATAGATTTATTTGCCCCTTGCATATCTTCAGGACTAAGAAATAGAATACCCCTTTTCTTCGGAGTTGGCTTATGAGTTGGTTCGGGAAGTGTCCAATTATTTTCATTAGTCAACATATTATTCAATAGCAATTTAGCTTGATCAACAGTCCATTCCCTAAAAACACAACCAGCACAACTATCCAGGTGGTCTCTGGAAGCATCGGTTAGTCCATTATAAAAGATATCAAGTATTTCATTTTTCTTGAGAGGATGATCAGGCAAAGCATTAAGTAATCGGAGAAACCTCCCCCAAGCTTGTGGGCGTCTCTCTTCTATAATTTTCACAAAATTATATATTTCCCTTAAAGCATCTTGTTTCTTATGAGTGGGGAAGTATTTAGCAGAGAAGTAATAAATCAAATCCTGGGGACTACACACACAACCAGGATCAAGAGAATTAAACCATGTTTTAACATCACCCTTTAATGAGAATGGAAATAATTTAAGGATATAGTAGTAACGAGTTTTCTCATCATTAGTGAATAGGGTGGCTATATCATTTAATTTAGTAAGATGTGCCACAATAGTTTCAGATTCATAGCCATAAAAAGGATCAGATTCAACCAAAGTAATTATCTCAGGATCGACAGAGAAATCATAATCCTTATCGGAAATACACATAGGTGAAGTAGCAAAAGCAGGGTCATATTTCATTCTAGAATTCAAAGATTTTTCTTTCAGCTTAGCTAATAATTTCTCAAGATCATATCTATCATTGCAAGAAAGAAAATCTCTAGCAGTTTCTTCATCCATAACATAACCCTCAGGTACAACAGGCAATTCATATCTAGGGGGAGAATCTTCATCATCACTTTCATCAATATTATCAGTTTCAGTAATTTCATTCTCTCTAACCCTAGCAAGTTGTTCATCAAGAAATTCACCTAATGGCATAGTAGTATCAAGCATAGAAGTAGCTTCATCATAAGTATCATGCATAGCAGAAGTGGAATCAGCAATAACATGCGACATATCAGAATTAATAGCAGAAGCAGGTTAGGTGTCGCAAGTTTACTCAAAACAGATGGTGAATCAAGTGTAGAGCTAGATGGTAGTTCCTTACCTCCCCTCGTAGTTGAGGGATAAATTTTGGTTTTCTCGTCTTCCAAGTTCCTCATAGTGATCAGCAGATATAAATGCCAAGTGACTCAAAGAATAGAGCTATGCTCCCCGGCAACGGCGCCAGAAAATAGTCTTGATAACCCACAAGTATAGGGGATAGCAACAGTTTTCGAGGGTAGAGTATTCAACCCAAATTTATTGATTCAACACAAGGGGAGCCAATGAATATTCACAAGTATTAGCAGTTGAGTTGTCAATTCAACCACACTTGGATAACTTAATATCTGCAGCAAAGTATTTAGTAGCAAATTAGTATGGAAGTAACGGTAAGGGTGGCAAAAGTAACGGTAGTAGTTTTGTAGTAATTGTAACAGTGGCAACGATAAAGTAAGTAAGCAAAGAGCAATATGTGAAAAGCTCGTAGGCATTGGATCGGTGATGGATAATTATGTCGGATGCGATTCCTCGTGCAAAATTTATAACCTAGGGTGACACAGAACTAGCTCCAGTTCATCAATGTAATGTAGGCATGTATTCCGAATATAGTCATGTATTCCGAATATAGTCATACGTGCTTATGGAAAAGAACTTGCATGACATCTTTTGTCCTACCCTCTCGTGGCAGCGGGGTCCTATTGGAAACTAAGGGATATTAAGGCCTCCTTTTAATAGAGTACCGGACCAAAGCATTGACACTTAGTGAATACATGAACTCCTCAGACTACGGTCATCACCGGTAAGTATCCCGATTATTGTCACTTCTGGGTTAACGGATCATAACACATAATAGGTGACTATAGACTTGCAAGATAGGATCAAGAACTCACATATATTCATGATAACATAATAGGTTCAGATCTGAAATCATGGCACTCGGGCCCTAGTGACAAGCATTAAGCATAGCGAAGTCATAGCAACATCAATCTCAGAACATAATGGATACTAGGGATCAAACCCTAACAAAACTAACTCGATTACATGATAAATCGCATCCAACCCATCACCGTCCAGCAAGCCTACGATGGAATTACTCACGCACGGCGGTGAGCATCATGAAATTGGTGATGGAGGAAGGTTGATGATGACGACGGCGATGGATTCCCCTCTCCGGAGCCCCGAACGGACTCCAGATCAGCCCTCCCGAGAGAGATTAGGGCTTCGTGGCGGCTCCGTATCGTAAAATGCGATGAATCCTTCTCTCTGATTTCTTTTCTCCCGGAACGTGAATATATAGAGTTGGAGTTGAGGTTGGTGGAGCACCAGGGGGCCCACGAGGCAGGGGCGCGCCCAGGGGGTACGCGCGCCCCCACCCTCGTGGACAGGGTGTGGGGCCCCTGGTCTTGATTCTTTCACCATTATTTTTTATTAGTTCCAAAAGTATTCTCCGTGAAGTTTCAGGTCATTCCGAGAACTTTTATTTCTGCACAAAAATAACACCATGGCAATTCTACTGAAAATAGCGTCAGTCCGGGTTAGTTCCATTCAAATCATGCAAGTTAGAGTCCAAAACAAGGGAAAAAGTGTTTGGAAAAGTAGATACGATGGAGACGTATCACATATTCACAGGCATTATGTGTAAAGTAAGCAGATGCAATTCAACAAAGTTAGAAGCAATACAATCTAGACATCATACGCAACATGCAACCACATATAATAGTTCCAAGTTAGAGCAAACACCTGTGATGGTGGATTAGGGGAGATGTGCTCATCATGTACACGGCTACGTTGACTGTCTAGCCTTGCGTTGTCTTGCGAATCTTGTTGGGAGGATGGTGGAGTAGAATCTGTAAAGGCCCTCCATTTCAGTTGCTCGGAACGACCACCATCATCCAATGCCTTACCAATTTCCTTCCGCTTTATTGATTTTGCATTGTGAGGTCAAACCAACAAGAAAAAGGAATAAAATTCGCTCTTCAGAACTCATTCATGCATGATACTGACGAACACTACTCTGATGAAAGGCAAAGTCATGATACGAGGATGGAATATGTGCAAAAAACTGGACGGCTTGACATATTCACACCTATGATGTGGTAACTAAGCAGAAGACACTTCAACAAATTAGAAGCACTGCAAGCTAGACACCATATGGAAGGTGCAATCAATATCACTCTGCCAAGTTAAAACTGTCTCATCATAGGTGGCGTTCATAAAAAACTAGAAGCCCTACATGCTAGAAATCATATTCAAGACGCAAACCAATATCACACTGCCAACTTAAAGGTGTCCCATCATAAGTGACTGATGCAGGATACACAAGAAGAGTAGTTTCATGTAAGAACATGGTGTGATAGATAGATATAATATGTACCAAAAACAGGAAGGCGTGTCATATTCACATGTATCATTTGTAAGCTAAGCATATGTAGTTTACACTAATTAGGAGCAATACAAGCTAGACACCATATGCAACATGCAACCAGATATCACACTGCCAAGTTAGAGCAAGCACCTTGGATGGTGGAGTAGGGGAGCGGAGACTTGGAACTTGTAATGCACTAGTAGTACAAGAAGAATCCGTACAGATGCTCCGTTTACGTTGCTGTAGAGGACCACCATCATCGCCTCCCTTACTCTTTTCCTTCCTCTTTTTTGATTTTTCCTTGTCAAGTCAAACCCACAAGAAAAAGGAATACAATTTGCTCTTCAGAACTCATTGATGCATGATACTGACGAACTACTTTCATGTAAGGGGGCCGCATGATAGGAGGATGGAATGTGTATGAAAAACAGGACGGCATGACATATTGACATGTGTGATGTATAAAGTGTAAACTAAGCACAAGGTGTTTGAACTAGTTAGAAGCAATGCAAGCTAGAAACCATATGAAAGATGAAACCAATATCACTCTACCAAATTAAAAGGGTGGCCAAATAAATGTGTTTGATCAAATTAGAAGCAATACATGGCAACAGGCTAGAAATAATATGCAATATGCAACGAATAAAGGTGTCTCATCGTAAGTGATTGATGTAGGATACAGAAGAGAGGTAGTTTCATTTAAGAACATGGTTAACAGATAGATGTACTATGTACCAAAAATAGGAAGGCATGTCATATTCACAAGTATAATGTGTAAACTAAGCAGATGCAATTTACCCTAATTAGAAGCATTACAAGCTCGACACCGTATGCAATGTGCAACCACATATCACACTGCGAAGTTAGAGCAAGCACCTATGATGGTGGTGTAGGGGAAATGCGGTCTTCAAGTACAGAGATACATTCAATATCTTCATTTAGGCTTGCTGTTTCTTGAGAATCATGTGGGGAGGATGAAACTGCACTCTTTATAAGAGTAGTGCGTCTCATACTAACCTACAGGCGTGACTGTCTCATCATAAGTGATAGATGTAGGATACACAAGAACAGTAGTTTGATGTAAGAACATGGTGTGATTGGCAGATGTAGTATGTACCGAAAACTGGAAGGCGTGTCATATTCACATGTATAATGTGTAATCTAAGGAGATGCAATTTAAAAATTAGGAGCAATACATGCTAGGCACCATATGCAACATGCAACCAGATATCACACTGCCATGTTAGAGCAAGCACCTGGGGTTGTGGAGTAGGGGAGATGCGATTTGGAACTTGCACCGCAGTATGAGTAGCAGGAGAATCTGTAGAATCATCTGTTTTGGTTGCTCTAGGGGACCACCATAATTCCGTGCCTTCGTCCTTTTAGATTTTGCCTTGTCAACTAAACACACAAGAAAAAGGAATGAAATTCACACTTCCAAATTCGTTGATGCATCATACTGACGAACACAACTTTTATGTAAGGCAACGACATTGTAGGATGATGGAATATGTACAAAAAACGCTAAGCAGAAGGCATTTCAATAAACTGGAAGCAATGCAGTCTAGACACCATATGAAAGATCCAACAAAAATCACTCTACCAAGTTAGATGTGTCTCATTATAAGTGGCACTTCAACAAACTAGAGGCAATACATGTTTGAAATTATATGCAAGATGCAACCAATATTACACTGTCAATTGGAAGGTGTCTCGTCAGAAGTGATTGATGAGGGATACACAAGAAAAGTAGTTTGATGTAAGAACATGGTTAACAGAAAGACGTAGTATGTACCGAAAACAGGAAGGCATGTCATATTCACAGGTATAATGTCTTAACTAAGCAGATGCAATTTACCCTAACTAGAAGCATTACAAGGTAGACACCATATGCAACATGCAGCCACATATCACATTGCCAAGTAAGATCAAGCACCTGCGATGGTGGTGTAAGGGAATTGCGGTCATCAACTAGAGAGCTACGTTGACTATCTTCATTTAGCCTTGCTGTTTCTTGAGAATCATGTGGGGAGGATGACACTGCACTCTTTAAATGAGTAGCGCGTCTCACAGTAACCCACTAGGGTGACTGTCTCATCATAAGTGATTGATGAGGGATACATAAGAGCATTAGTTCGATGTACGAACATGGTTAATAGACATATGTAGTATGTATCAAAAACTGGAAGGCATGTCACTATCAAAGGTATAATGTGTAAAGTAATCAGAATCAGATGCAATTTAACCAAATTGGAAGCAATACAAGCTAGACACCATATGCAACATGCAACCACATTTGACAGCACGAAGTTAAAGAAAGCACCTGGGATGGTTGTGTGTGGCAATTGAGATCATCAACTGCAGAGCTACGTTTACTGTCTCCATCTGCTGACACTACACCCTTTAGAGCGCCGAAATGCTTAGTGCTTATCTTCGAATTACACTGGAGCGACTTCTGTCTTTTCTTTTGTGTATTCATCAACACTGTGTCAGAGTCTGAAATGCACATGCATAAAAAAACAATAGCGTGAGTATGGGTGAAGTGTGTGCACAAGTAGTGTCGTGGATCTGTCACGGCAGATGTCCTTAGTGTCAGGACTTAGTCGCGAGGCCAACGCATCTATGTTGTAGCTTGAGAGCGGTTGATCGGGATGAGAGACGCGACACACAAGACAAGGATTTAGACAGCTTCGGGCCCCGGGAAACATCATCCGGAATAGCCCTACATGCTGTTTGTGGCTAGGTCTCATTATGCTCATGAGGGAGTCGCCGCATAAACCGGCTGTCCTCTTAGATGTGTCTAGTCCTAGAGATTATTTTCTTGTCTGTCCCTCTTGGGGAGCCCTGCCCCTCCTTATATAAGTTAGAGGGGCGGGTTACATGTGGAGTCCTAGTAGGACTAGGACTAGTCTATCTTCTCTTACAAGTAAGTTACAAGTCCGGGTCTTGCTTCCTCGTAAAGGAAATATTCGTCATCCCTTTCCTCTTAATCCGGCCCATCATAACGTGAGCCGGCCTTCTAGGCTTTGGGCCTTGTTGTCCATCTGACCCGCCCGCCGGGTTACTAATCAGTCGCCAAGATCGGGAAGGTTATCTGTGAATCGCCAAGCTCCGGGCGGGTCACCAGTGAGTCGCCAATTCCGGCCGGGTCATACCGCGGGGTATATCCCCGACATTAGCCCCCAGTTTAATTTGGATTTATCCATGTTAAACTGATCCTATAAAATAAACACAAGAACAAACTTTATAGGTTGTGCTTCGGGTTAAATTTTTGTAAGCCGGCACTTGATCATCTTTTAAGTCCTTGTCATTTCCTTCTTGATACATGCCCATGAACTCATAGCAAATCTCCTTTAGTAGATATGTTCAAACTTTGTGAATGCAAAAAATCTAGATACTTCTTTTAAGAAATCTGGGTCAATAGGCCAGCTTCAGAGTCAATTTGCTGGCATTGGTCTCTTGTAGAGAAATATTGTAAGAAATAATCCACTTGAATCGGCTTCCAAAGCACCGGCTTAAAATATATTGGTCTTGAAATACTCATCTGACTTTCAGTCGGCTTGAAGAGGTAAATCCAAGGTTGTCAGAATCGCGATTTTGTTGTACGATTTTATGACTTTACGATCCAAACTAACCCCTGTGATTCTACAATTTTGGTCCATAGAATCTACGTTTCTACGATCCTGATAGTGAAGATTCTAAGATTTGCGATCCTACCATCAGAGCTCTGATCCGATTCAGAATCACGATTCTGATAACCTTGGGTAAAACTTGCTGGTTTATCATAACCCAAATTGCCGGCTTGTAAATATTGATAGCACCGGGTCATAACTGTTGCCGACGCCGGGTCATAATTATTGGTGACACCGGAACATGATTGTTGCAAACACTGGGTCAATTTGATCTGTTCAAAACTGAGAATTTGAAGATTTTTCACCCTTATATGTATATCACCTGTAGCCCCCAAGTGCCTGGTTGTCATGCTTGCAGCAACCTGGGACTTGTAATTGCCTTATTCTCATAAAACATCAACGAGTGTAGCCCCCAAGGGCCGGGTCATTATGCAATAATGAGCAGGGACTTTGTAAATATGATCGTGTAAACTAGAGCAGCAACGTGTAGCCCCCAAGGGCCGGCTCAGTAAGATATTACTGATCTGGGACTTTGTATATAATTCATTGATAATAACATCATATGATGTAATCTCCACCATGGGGCTTGAACCCACGTCCAGAAGGTTAAGAGCTTTGTACTCTACCAACTGAGTAGTGGATATTTCAATGTAATGGACTGAGGCTTGTGTACCTTGAATTTTTGACAGGAGCAATTGGTAGCCCCCAAGGGCCGGCTCATTTAGAATGTGATGAGTCGGGTCTTCAATAAGTTGAGCAAAAAATGACTTTAGATTAGCCCCCAAGTGCCATGGTGCATGCTGGCAGTGACATGGGACTTTGCATATTCGATGTAATCTCAATTTGAATAATGTAGCCCCCAAGTGCCGGGTCGTAAGCCTGCAGCGAGTCGGGACTTATCTGTTGACAAGTAAATCCAGAGTTTTAAATACCCGACGGCTCTTGGCCGATGGAGATTTAATACGCCTCCATTGTAAGCCGGAATTTTTATAACCAGGCTATTTATAGCCTTTGAGTAAATCTAGCACGGATGATCATTCTGAAACATCAATTTTAATGATGAGCTTGTACTTAAGCAGTTATATAAGTCATAGTTCTGCAAAACCTGCACAAAGTTTAAACAACATACGCCCTGACGACTTAATGTCAAAGCCAGGGCGGGTAACCACCCAAATGTATTCTTATCCTGTGATATTGAATTTGCACTGTCAGTCTATGTGACCTGCATAGTAAGGGTGATAACCCAATCTTTGATACGCGCATGATTCCAATGGCGTAATTCAAAATATACCGGCGGCATAAAGTCCATAGCCACGGCTGGTTTAAACATAATCATGTATAAACAATATCATACCTGTGATATTGAATCGTACTGTCGGCTTATGATACCTGTGCAGTAAGGGTGATAACCCAAAACTTAGAAGTCAAACCTTCCAAGTATTAATATTGTCATATGCTGGCGACTTGTTCGTCGAAAGCCAAAGCGGGTTAATAGAAACCACATATATATGCTTCAGATATGAGCAAAAAGTCTCAAAACCCAAAAGATTGTGTCCAAAAAACATAATCCAGACAAAAAGAAAATCTAGGCTTCTGATTCGAATACGATCAGTAAACCGTTCCAGAGGGGTTAAGCTAGGATTCGAATACAATCATGTAGCCCCCAGTGGCTTTGGCGTTGCCGATCAAGAGGGTACCGACAGCTATGTTCTCTTTGGTTCGAATACGACCTATGTTTGAACAGGAAGCCCCCAAATGACCTTGAGAGTTGTTTAACGACGCTGATTCGAATACGATCCACGTCGGACCCAAAAGGGGTTGAGCTATGATTCGAATATGATCAAGAAGCCCCCTAGTGAGTTTGGCCGTGTGCCGATCAAAAGGGTATCGACAGCTATGTTCTCTTTGGTTCGAATACGACCTATGGTTGAACAGGAAGCCCCCAAGTGGCCATAATAAGATAAGCCGTAAGGCAGGATACCCATGTTTGAACCGCGCATCATGGCAGCAAGTTCTCTTTTGGCAACTCTTAATTTGTATGAGAACTCGAACTTGCGAGAGATTAATTCTTTTTGAACCGGAACTTTAAACCGGATTTGAGAGTTTCAAAGCTTTGTAAGAGACAAATTTACCTTGAGCCGGATGTTGAACCGGATTTGAGAGCTTCAAAGCTGTGCAGGAGAAAGATGTCTCTTGAGCCGGATTTTAAACCAGAATCTTTAATTTTAACCGGCAATTTTCTGACGGCCTTTAAATTTTCATCAATATGGCGGTGGCCTCCGGAACCGGGTTATCCTTCCCTCCAATGACCCGGAGTTCCCGACTCATGTCATTGTAGCCCCCGAGTCTCAAGACGACTCGAGGAGTTGGCTTGAGATTCTTCATATTTAACCGTGATATAAACCGGCATGAGTTATCCAATAACTTAGTGATATAATAATCCCTTTTTGCAGTGGACAATTTGTCCTGCATTGGAAAACTTGCAAGCCAGAGTAACTGCTCTTTTTAGAGAAAGCAATATATAATATAAAAATATACTGGATGGATTTCACCTGATATGTTAAGCCAGAAATTATCCGCCGTGGAGTTGATGATCACTATGGTGAAGTTAAAACCAATCACGAGCGAGTCGGCCACGGATGTAGACAGATGAGTCGGCCGAGGCATTATAAGTCGGTGCGGACGGGCGAGTCAATCGCAGGCGCGGTAAGCCGCGTGGACGGGCGAGTCAACCGCGGGCGCGGTCCCGGCGAGTTAATGTAGACCGGGCCACAAGGGCGGCGACTAGCGCACGTCCGTTCATCAGGTAGTGTGGCACGGATAAAACGCTGGTGCAGAACATTGCCAGTGCGTGCCCCATACCCGCAGTATAACATCACCTTTGTCATAAATAATTGTCCTGCATGAAATATTGCAAGACAGAGTAATTGCTCTTTTAAAGAGATTGAATATATACATTAAAAAGTAGGTAAGGCAGATAGCACCTGGTAGTATCGTGCAGTGGACGTAGCAGTTCACAGCAATTAGTACCAGATCAGTCAACTAGTACTAGTGCTTCTGTAGCAACAGTAGTAACACTAGTAACCAAGGCGTACAGTATCCTTGATCTTCACATGCATTAAGTAGTACCAGTAGTTGACGTGACTTATCTTAATCAACATGGAAGCAGCAGTGGCCACCACAAAAGCCGGAGAAAACAATACACGAACCAGTAACTCTCCTTCGCCTGATTCCTTCTCATGCGTGTATACATATCTAAAGTAGCAGTGACTTTAGTGGAAATGAGCGGGTCGCGACTACGCACGCACGGAGCGCAGCAGAAGTGCGCCGGGGTGGCAACGAGGATGACTCAATGCAAAGGAGGCGGCAGCTCGCAGCTCAACAGAAACGATTTCACGGAGGGTGAGCATGTACAGGAGGCGGCGCTCGAGCGGCGGGTTGGCGCGTCAGGCGGCTCATGCCGCTGCTGGAAGCCAAGACCAGGCAGTGCGCGGAGGAGCGACGGGCCAGGCAGTAAGGCAGAGATGTCCGGCGGCTCGGAGCGAGGTGCGACAGAAACAGGGGCGCGCCCCCAAGGTCGACAGGGTTGCTGCCCTTTTGCTGTAGCAGTTGTAGATGGCAGGTGACCCGCCAGCAGCGGTAGAGGCGGGCAGCCGGTCTGACATGGCCCCGCGGGGCCGGCTCCAGGCGACTCAGAGGCGGGGCTGAACCCGACGGAGCGTGGCGCGGGACGGTGCTGGTCAGGGCCGCGAGCGTCGAAGCAGAGGCGACTTGGCTTGACAGGGGCAACTCCAGGCGGCGGCGTCCTTTAGGCGAGGCCGGAGAACCGGAGAAGTGTTCGGGATGAGGCCCGGCGGCTCTCAGCTGCTGCGAGGCGATTGGTTGGATTGGAGTCAAAATAAACCACTGTATCGCCGGGGACTCAGCAACGCGGAGATGGCGATTTAACACGAAGGTTTGAACACTGCTGTAACCGTAGGAGCGGAATAAAGGCGCTCCGAGACGGCGGCGGGCTGGAGAGGCATGGTGCAGGCGGTTCTCAGCCGGGGGTAAGTACGCCTGGAACGGGGACGGCCGGCGGTTTGGAGCCGGAGGCAGCGCGAGATACGGCGGCGAGGCACACCGGCGAGGGGAAAACGTGTCATAGCCATATCCACTTCCGAATTGTGGCCGTATCCACTTCCTGGTCGTGGTCATCTTTTCCTTTTCCTGATCCGATTTCCACTGTTGAAAGCTGCCAGTGCTCCAAAATCGATCTAACTTTGGTTTATCTCTCGGTCTCGTCAACTCGACATCTTTTCAGCGACCGGCGGCACACTTTTAACTCTGATTTCTTTAAACTTTCAATTGTGACTGATCACACGGAGTTGACGTAGATCCTTCTGAACCATCACTTTTTGATCCAAAAATCACGAACTTCTCGATCCCTCGGAGACATCCCTCCAAGAACTCATCACCACCGTGCGCAGGCCCCACGATGGGCGCCAACTGTCGTGGATTTGTCACGACAGATGTCCTTAGTGTCAGGACTTAGTCGCGAGGCCAACGCATCTATGTAGTAGCTTGAGAGGGGTTGATCGGGACGAGAGACGCGACACACAAGACAAGGATTTAGACAGCTTCGAGCCCCGGGAATCACCATCCGGAATAGCCCTACATGCTGTTTGTGGCTAGGTCTCATTATGCTCATGAGGGAGTCGCCACATAAACCGGCTCTCCTCTTAGATGTGTCTAGCCCTAGAGATTATTTTCTTGTCTGTCCCTCTTGGGGAGCCCTGCCCCTCCTTATATAAGTTAGAGGGGCGGGTTACATGTGGAGTCCTAGTAGGACTAGGACTAGTCTATCTTCTCTTACAAGTTGATTACAAGTCCGAGTCTTGCTTCCTCGTAAAGGAAATATTCGTCATCCCATTCCTCTTAATCCGGCCCATCATAACGTGAGCCGGCCTTCTGGGCTTTGGGCCTTGTTGTCCATCTGACCCGCCCGCCGGGTTACTAATGAGTCGCCAAGATCGAGCAGGTTATTTGTGAATCGCCAAGCTCCAGGCGGGTCACCAGTGAGTCGCCAATTCCTGCCGGGTCATACCGCGCGGTATATCCCCGACAAGTAGTACAGTGTAAAAGTAGCAGATAGCAGGTCGGTAAGAAATAAATGACAGGAGACATATGATAGCTCTACAACATGCATGGAACACGAAATTACTGGATTCTAGGATTTTGAAATATGAGCACAGGGATGGCTGGGAAATACAGATGCTCCTCCAGCACACCACAAGGTGTGGTCCTATGAAAATAATAGTCGACTGAAAACAAATAGATCAGTCCTTTTTTTCTGCACCGTCCGATGTACAAAGAACGGGCAGATCACCTTTATCTACCTCCAGCTAGTCAGTGTTGATGATCTTCCTCGAAACGCCAGCGACCACCGGCCTAGTTCCCTGCCTCCGCCCCCTTGACCTCGACGTGCTTGGTACCGCCCCCGGCCATCCCTTCAAGCCCCGCCGACCTCCAGATCAGGTGCAAGTAGCTCCTGCGCCCCACACCCCTATGATAGACATTGATGCACCGCTTCTCTGGTGAACAGGCGGACTAGGTGCTCCGCGCGTCTTAGCGGGTGCTGCTTCTTTTAATTGCGAATCAACTAACCCTGAATTGAAATCCAGGCGGGCTACTGACCTCTAACCAAGGTGAAATAGTAAATGGGAGGAAACCTTGTGCATTTAGTATCACAAAGAAGATGCAGTAAGAAGTGCTCAACTAGTTACTTTTGTGGGGTGAATACGGTGTGAGCAGAGACGTAAGATTTGCGCGAATAAGGGAAGAGGAGTACCTCTTTCTGCTGGCAGTGTTGTGTCCTTCTTTTGTTTTCCAACGATCTTCTTGTGGTTCACTGGAAACGAGAAGTTGTGTAGGACGGTGGAGCCTTGGATGAACCCATGGCCAAGTTGTTGAGTGTGGTGCAGTGGTCGTTTGTCAGCGGCGGGGAACCAGATTCGAGGCGGCGAACGACGGCGTAGCAGGAATAGCTCCGGTGCGGTGGACGGTTGCAATAGTGGAGCAACAGCGGTGAGGCGCGGGACGGCGTGGTCGAAGTGCTTCTTGTACGACGCACGTTGGCGTCGGCGTCGTGGAGGCAGCTCTGCCTGGGCTTTAGCTGCTAAGTCCTTGAGGGTGTTGCGGTTGCGATTGCGTTGGACGACGACGTCGGGGAACCGGCTCCGGCGTGATGGAGGAGGGCGGCGGTGGATTGGGCGCGATGGAGTGGAGGACGGAGGAGGCTGGGGTTTCGCGGTTGGTGGATAGGGCATTTTGGCGCCCACGGAGTATGAATGGGGAAACAGAGGGAGGGGGAACAATGTTTCGGTTTGGGACGCGCTTGTCTGAAATTTGGGGAAAGTTACAAACTTTGCCCCCATCTAAAATTTTGGACATATTGCGGGTCGGGGGTAGGACAGTAATCTCAGGTGTCCCAAAAGGTGGGCGGGATAGATTTTGGCCGAGTGCATGGGTGTTTAGGCGCCCACGGCGTATGAATGCTACTCGGAGGTGGTTGAGACTAGCGTCTTGGTGATTTTACAAACGTACCCCGGTTTAGACCTTTGGACATCGGGTCGATAGGCTACACGGGCCAGAGTCAGGACAGTAATTTCCTACCACCAAACATTAGTCTCGCGCGGTTTCGGGTGACTAGAGGCTTATTTGCCGCTTCGTTCAATATTTGGGAGCTGAAGCATTAACGTTTTCGGTTCTCTTGAATTGAACTTTCAGGATTTGTCAAACTTCACAAATCTTGACTCTTGAACATCCAAAAACTACGATTATTTTGGAATGGAGGGGGTACATTTGAATAGACATTGTACATGAGTATATATTAAAAAATATGCAACTTAGGTCAGTTGATGCATGGTTCCAGATATAATCTCCTTGGTTGCAAAAAAAATAGTTAGACATGCGTCTGAATATATAGCATGTTCAAACGCACAACAAAGATTGATGCCCCCTTTTAGATCTGATTTACAAGTGCCATTATCTCGGATTCAAATAGATGAATGCACTTCTTATGAATTCGAATCTTCGAAACCCCCTTTATGTTGAATTCACCATGTATTGTCTGGATTTCAAACCACTCTCACTCTATGGATCGATAATATGAAATAAACACATGCACATGCCAGAATTCAATAGAGTATGGGTGTCTGATAGACCGATGTTCGTTCATACACAAATTGCAAAATTCATGATCTCATCCAAAATAATAATGCCATTTATATTTTAATTTAATGCGTAGAACCGCCTTTACACGTAGATGCACTATGCCTCGGCCCGTTCTCACACATGCACTATATATCTCTCTATCTAACGCATAAGTGCACACACTTTATATACATCGGCATTTCTCTCTCACACATGCTCACAATCTCTCCCGGGGTGTCGGGGTGTCTCACGCACACACTCTCTATATATCTCCCTCTCTCTTTCTTACTACTTTGTACCACTCTTTTCACTAATCTCAGTTGGAAAACACTATTGCTCTCACATGCATATATACACACGCACGGTCTCTAGTAGCCCTCTATAGGCACATATATGTGCCTATGTGTCTCCCGCACGCACATTATCTTTAGGCCTCTCTCGCACACAAGTCCCCCCCCCCACACACCTCTCTCTTAGTAGTTGGCAGATATGATTCCATCAGATCATTCGGTAGGATATCCCTGACTATTAGGCTGGATGGTAATACGAGGCAAAGTTTTACCCAAGTCCGGGCACTTGCAGTTGAGGAAAAGGCCTACTCCTGGTACTGTATATTTTTGATAGGGGTGTGTACAAAGTACACGTGAATACCAGGCATTGTGCGTGTGTGTATACTGTCGACGAACTAGCCCCCGGGCTTCTATAACATACTCGGGGCCTAGGGTTACAAATCATATATAGTCGGCTTATCATCAGTGGGGATAGACTCCTCCACGACTCTGGTAGCTTCGTCTTGTATGCCGAGTCCTCCACACGGGTCTTCGTATAATGCGTCTCGGTCCAACCTATGTGGCGCAGGATGGAACCGACCCACGAGTCCTCATGTTGACCCACCACAACTAGAAATGATGTGCCCACCACACCCACACGCAATCGTCCACTAGAAAATAAGCATATACAATACTTTCATGTTATACATGAAAGTTAATTGCATGGTGCATCCAATAATATTTGTTCTGCATTGTGAATGTTTATATTTTCTCCTTGTCTCCACCGGACACCCCTCTTTCTAAACCACTTTCACGTACGCACACACACTATCTCTCGGCCCTCTAAAAGTATGCATGCCCCTGACACATTCACATGTGCCGGTCACTGTATTTCAAGCGAAAGCACTATACGATCACTTGACTTCAGAATATGCTCATTATGGTCACCGTATACATTCTCGTGGTGATCATACTGTATCTAGCTCATGATACGTCTCTGTATTTTGTTGATGACACTGGCGGACATGGTATTTGATGCGTGCTTCGTATTTTGTTGACGACACTTATGGTTGTTGTACTAGAAGTGAAAGCACGATTTGGTCACTTGACTTCAGAATAAGCTCATCATGGTCACCATATACATTTTGTGGTGCTAACCAACCTGTGGTTGGATGGTTAGGAGGATACTGGTTTCCCCAGCCCACTAGGGTTAAATTCCTGGTGCTCGCATTTATCTTGGATTAATTTCAGTATTTTCCGGTGATGTGCGTTCAGTGGGAGGATATGTTCCCCTCGACTACGAGGCACCTATGGTGACTTCGTAAAATCTCAAGATCATATGCTGGCTCACTCTCTTGAAGGTGCTCATAGGGGTAGGGTATGCGTGTGTGCGCTTATAGCGATGAGTGTTTGCACGTCTATATGAGCGCTTGCGTTTGTACTATGTTAAAAAATACATGTCGTGATTATACGGTCACTGGCTCACCCGTACAACTCCGTATTTTGTTGATGGCATGATCAATTGAGCAGTCAAACATTCCACGTGGCGCAGCTAGTGTTGCACCATCAGCGCGCGTAACCGTGGGGCCCACCTGTCAGCACGTATATGAAAGAAAGAAATGGTAGTTTGAGTCTATATTGTGTTAATAAAATACATTTTATGGTGATCATACGGTCACTGGCTCACTATACAGCTCCGTAATTTGTTGATGACATGATCAATTGACCAGTCAAATGGTCCACATTCAGCAGCGCACATTACCATAGGGCCCACCCGTCAGCGCGTATATGAAAGACAGAAATGGTCATAAATTAGTGGCCGGTGGGGATTCGAAGTCATGAGACCTCTGGTTGGCAGCCGGCGCCCCCTAACCATAGAGGACAAGGATCGCCTTGTGATGATATGCTGAGCCGGCCATTTTAATTGCATGCACGCATGAGCCACAATGGTGAATACAAACTCATCACACATGCGCCCAAACACACCCGCAATGCCCGCATGCATGAATGCAATACTCACACGTACAGATTTAGCTACACTTCAGTCGACTGAATCGACTTTTGGGTCAGTCGATTTTCAGGGGGTGGGGGCTCACCGTAGTTAAGGAAGAACCAGCCGCAGCGGGGAGGGGGGCTCGCCGGAGAGGTACACTACTGCAGGATGCTGCTAACGCGACACTGCGATTAGAGACCCTTCGAGAAACTGTGTGTGATGCCATAATCGCAATGGTGCTGTATGAAAACCGTTAGAAATGTGTAAAACGTTTGCGATGACGGATGCATCAAACACGGTTCAGGTTTTAGTTGCGTGTGCGATGAAGGGCATACGGTTCAGTTCAATGAACTGTTTGCGATGAGGAGGAACAGAAGAAACGGGCAGCCAGATGGAGGCGTGTGCGATACACAGCATAGGGTTCACTCGGATGAAATATTTGTGATTAGGAAACACAAAAGAAACGGTCAGCCAGATCAAAGGTGTGTGTGATATACGGCATGCGGTTCACTCGGATGAACTGTTTGCGTTGAGACATGAGAACAGAAAAGGTTCAACTTAACAAGATGTGTGTGATACGCGGCAAACAGGTCTGTAATCAGAAATGTGTCTGAAGACCGATAAGAACACATACGGTTGCTGCTAATAAGACGTGTGCGTTGTGAGCAAATGATTGCTGGTATACAATTGTGAGTGATTGATGAAAACATCACCGGCGGGTTCCTTTGTTTAGTCCGTGTGCGATGTGATTTTCTTTATCTGCACACCATCTACGCTCTGTCTACAGAGCATCAACATATATACTTAAAAAGACAGCATTGCATAACCAAATTAAGCAAACAATCTACTATATCTAAATAGGAGCCCCCCACTATGTGATTTCTCTTGACATGCAAGCTGTCCACCTCAGCGGTCCCACCAAATCAGCAACTCTTCCATGTATAATGCCACCTCATGCGTTGCATTACCAGCAGGAGCTAAAGGGACGGAAACAGATTCCCAACAGAACGGACTGAACAGAAGGCCAGCATACAGAATGAACAGAAGGCCAGCATACAGAACGACCTCTCTCCGCAATAAAATGCTTGAGCCCTGTCACAAGTCAATCCATCGATCCTTCTTCCTACAGATCATTTTCCTCGACGTCCTGGCGGCTGGGCTCCTGTCAGCGTGCGAGCGCTCATTCGAAACGATCGCCGGTCCAGCTCACCTCTGTGGCTCTCAAAGGACTCTCTCTGTCTATGCCCCTCTCCTCCTTTAGTTTGTGTCCGTTCTAGCGAAGGTAGCTTCAGCATCCTACTGGGAGTTTGGCTCCGGTCGATTCGCCGAAATGCATCCAGCGGCTCGGGTCAGAGTTGGGTTTATTTTCGTCCTTGGAGGACAATCTGGTAGCCACGCCCGCGTTAGCCTGGCCTTGGAGTAGATGCGAAGCTGGGCAGGGATTATTTCTGGCCTGCAAGGGAAACGGCTGGCGGGGCCTCCATTCACAACGACGACTTGGAGGAGCGCTGCATCCTGCTCCTCTGTAGGGTGGCACCCCGTCTGATTCAGAGACGTTCCAACCCAATTACTCCCTTCTCTATCTGTTACGTTCACATGTCTACCTCCCTTCCATCAGTTTCTTTTCTTTAATATGTAACATAGCGCTTGATTTGATCCTTGCATTCCATGTTGATCAACAGACAACAGTTAAGCGAAAGGCCCATATCAACCATTCATTGCCCAGTCGTGCCCTGCACCATGCCGTTTGGAGTTGCGCTCCCTCTCGCTCACCTACGAGGTCAACATCACTTCCAAGGTAATTATCTTCCAAAACTTTCCTGGCCATCAGGTATTTCTTTGGCTATGGCCTCCCATATATTAGTATTGATCGATCATGATCCTATTTTTGTTTGTATGCTCCGTATAAGATTGGCATCGAGGGGATCTTTGTAGATGATCTCAATATAAGGGCGGGGTTACCAAATATAATCTCCTCTTCTTCTAGATTAAATGGCTTTGTGACCTTCTCCCCTTCAGACTACAATCGCCATCGGCTGAATCAACCCGAAACACATCATATTGTGGCCAGTGGTAGCAGCAGCTGGTTGGAGCATCGCTTGGTTAGGAGGAAAGGGGTTGATCCGCCAAGACGTTTGTCCAGAACCGCATCATTGTATGCTGCCTCGCGGTTTTGACAATATACCAGGTATATCCGAGATCCCAAAAATCCATTAGAGTTGTGTAAATTATTATTGATCACTCTAATTTGTTGTAGTCGATTGTGTTTGTGCAAAATAATCAGGGTACCAAATCCCTTGAGCAAGACGCTGCCTACCACTAGAGTACCCCTGGAGGTAAGACAATTCATCCATTTTGTCCGTATGATTATAATCATTTTTTACTAATCTAACCATCATGTATATATAGCAGAGGTCTCTAAAACATTACCTTGCAATACTGCACAATTTATTTATATTTTTTCCTACTATATTCAAATATCGTCGCTACAAATTCCCAAAGGAAGCAATTACATGCATACTAAAGTAGGAGAAACGAGGATCTAATCATCTACTTATTGTTGCAACAACGCTTGCCATTGCTCTACTTCCGGCTGGATCCTAGCCGTTTTGGGGAAGGAGGGACTTCCTCATGTCAACGAGCCGCCGGTACATGTCGTAGCTCGTGTACGCCTCCTTGGCCGCGTACACGACATGAGCTTTGTCGAGTTTCTCCATCCAGGTTGAGTGGCAGGCACGCTTGTCCTTGTTGCACGAATCCTTCATGCCTCTATAGCAGGGGTCGATGATGGCCTCGGCGAGGTGAACCAGTGAGTCCTTCTCATGCTCCTTGCTTCCCCAGATCTTGTATTGGCCCTGGATGTCGACAAGATTCTGGCAGGTGATGCCCGAACTCTCGAGCGCCTTTACATCGTTGGTGATGTCCACCGTAGCGAACATGTAGTGGGGGCTGTTGACAAACCTGGCGAAACGCTCGCAAGACCTTGTGGTTAGGCAGTAGTTCTAGACGAGGACGTGGTGGCACACGCACATCTGGGCGACGGCGACCTTGGGACGAGACCCGGCACGAGTGCGGGTGTACTCGAGGTTGAACCCGACCACCTTGTACTTCTCCTCGGCAAGCAACAGCTCAATGATGTCGATGGAGTGCTCCGCCCAGACCGGGTCATTGGTGTACACCACCGAGAGGTCCATGAACCTTCTGTGGGTGTCCACCATGGCACGCATGGTGAACTGTTGCTCGTCGTCGGCAGTCGCTCGGAGCACCATTGGAGCCGCGCAGGATGCCCTCTAAGAATTTCTCATGGTGGGTGTGCTTCTTGCAATGGTGGGGCATGATCGAAAGGTTTAAGAGACACAAGGGTAGGTTAAATGGCCGTTGTAATAATAAATGGGGGGCGGCCGGCCTGTAATCGTCACGTCTTGTCACAGCGTTCATAGCGGAGGATTCCACAATCCAGTGCAAGCTTGACAAAACCGCACCCCAGGCGTGGACACTCGAGTGCGATAATTAATTCTGCGCTCTACAGTGCACACAGTGGAAGAAACCAACTGTGTGCAATAATGTCGAAGATCGCAGTCGAGTTAGCTATACAGATCGTGTGCTGTGAGATCGACAAGGTAAACTAATTCGAGAATGGTTAATAAAATCTAAGACCATTGCATATTAAGGTCAAAATAGTGCTAGCAATATACGAGTCTCATACGATGCCATTTCAACGATTGTACCACAAAAGCTCGAAATGTTAGAAGGTTCAAATTCCAGATTTATATGGCTCAAATTCAAAGATTACAAGGTTCAACCTGATGAAATGAAATTCAGCTCATCAGCTGCAAGCGCTCGCGCTGATGCGCTGAACATGGATATCAGAGAGGTTCAAACTAATATCACGGCTTCTAAGTCTGGCTTCGAAACCTCAGAATTTTTGCTAAGGGGTCAGCCACTAACAAGTCATGTATGGGGTTGACCTGGTGACTTCCGATTACTCTGTCATCGGAAGTTCCAAAATGAAATTCAGCATTTTTGGAGCGTACTCCATTCTGCCGCAGGCACCGGCGCTAATCAACAGACCATTCATTTTTCCAAAATAAATGTAGGGCAAACCTCATTTCCTTCAGCACCCTTGCTCTGAGAACAAACAACCTGGCGAATATAATCTCCAGTAAGGTCCCTCGGTAGGAGTTCAAAGTAATTTCCGAGAGATGCAGATCTTGGCATTCGACGTGATTGTTATATTGTATCACATTATCCACCACTGGGCCTAATCTTATCTGCAAAAGAAGGAAACGTGTTAGTGCCTACATGCAGTTTTGCACATTACTACAGGACTAGCTATTTGGTTTGCAGGATTTGTAAAATGCACTAACATGCCATCTTTGATCTAACATGATTAACATGGGCATTTGATTACATTCTAGAACAATGTAGCCTTCTTTACAAGAGGTTGGAGTGGATGAAAAGTTCCCTAAGAAAACTAGTACAGATGAATCCAAAGGAGAAATGCTTATTGATTGTAACCATATGGATCAAGCAACCAATATGGGGGGGCATGTATGTACTGAAATCCTCCAAAAGAACCTTCAGAAATCGTAGTACATTGTCATTGTAAACTTGGAAAAAGGTGTCACAAATTGAACTCCCTTATGGTTAACATTTAACAGGAAAGGAACATCACATCAATATATAGCTTCTCCAGGAATGGAAAGCATCTCAGGAAACTGACAACTTGCTCCAGGTCGGGCCCGATAGATTCTAGTGCCAAGACCTTCACTGTGCGCATTTTCGAGGTCAAGCTTGTCGGAATCATTTTCTAAATGACAGACGAACAAACATCTTCAAAATTAGAAATAATGTTAATTTGTAGAAGCAGAGGTAGAAGGCGGCTGTTGTACCTAAACGGGTGTGGATCCGATAACAAGTTCAGAGTATTTGTCAGACAAGTAGCCCAACACTGTCAATTTCGGCGCAAAAATGACATTGATTCTTGTTGGACCTTCTTGATCAACTACAAGTAATCTCTCAAGTGCAGGTGTGACCTGGATGATCATACCATGGTCCACCTTTTGTGATGTCTTGCTGCTGCACCAGCAACACACATAAATAGTCCGGAGAGTCATGGAGGTGATGTGGAAGGTACTCAACCCATTGATCGCCTGGAGACGAAGGTACTCGAGTGTAGTACAGCCACGGAGCAGGCGCTCCATGTCACCCTTTGAGAGGCAGACGGCGACGAGCTCGAGGTGCTTCAGTCGTGGTAGAATAAGAGCGGGCGCGTCATTAAGGGCGGGAAATGGCAGTTCCTGAACTTGGCGATGCGCAGCGTGGGTGCGAGGCGGAGTGCGGACGTTGGCAGCGACCGCATATGCACATCATCAAAAGTGAGCTCCTCGAGCTGATCTAGGGCGGGTGATCGGAACCAGTCGTCAAGCTTGGCTCAGTCTTTGCCGTTGGAACGGAACTTGCCCATTCTAAGGCCTTTGGTTGGGCCAAGGTGACTGCCGAGGATCTTGGAGAACGCATCGAAGCTTTCGCGATAGCCATAGCAGAGCTCGTGGGTGTCGATGAGGTCGAGAGGGCTGGAGTTCCATAGGGGGCGCCACCACCGGTAAAGGAGGGTTGTCCGCGCCCCATATTTGATTGGGATGAGTGAGATGATGACTCTCTACATATCATCGGGGAGGCTGCTGATTAAGTCTAGGCCTGCTGGAGTCGCTTGCGGTTCTAGCTCGCCCCGCCTCAGCTTTCTGATAGAAATGGGAGTATAGGGAATATTTAGTTAAAATAGGGCAATAGAAAAGTGTATTGGTAACTAGAAGTTATTAGGTAGGAATATAGTAAGATAAGGGAATAACAATTGGTTGCTTAAATACTACACAATTCATTTGACATTGCTGGGTAAGTCAACATATGCAGATAGTTGAAAAGAAAACTTACTTCAAACAAAGTCTGGATGGATGATTTGTCGGGGAAGTTAGCATATATCTCATGACCAGGCCCGTCTATGTGCAGTGCAATTTTAGTGCCAACTTTCAGTACATAAAACTTTGCAATTTCATTCCAAAAGCCAGTGCCAAAAGAGGAGTCACCACATTCATCAAGTCTTACAGTAGCAGCGATTGTAAATCCATGGTTTGTGCGCAGTATGACATTCATGGAGCCTTGATGTATGTAAAGGGAAAAACTGTGCACTACAAATCTATTGCATAGCGAGGGATGTCCTGCAGAAACTGGTAGGGTTGTTAAAGAAAATATGGTAACATGCAAATATGGGTCCAAATTGAAAGAATTGTACAGCTGTTGAAATCGAAGGACAAAAGTCTATAATTAAATTGATAGGGTAAACATGATGTCATGGAAATATGGGAGTAATCGAAAGAACAATACATCATTAATTTGCCTAATATAGAAAGAAGAGGGGGAAAATCTCCTTTGACATATATGGTGCATGTGGCACCTTTTATCCAAATGTAGCAATATTTAGAATATGTTCAGGAAAGTAGGCCATGCCAACCGATTTAGGGTGATATTGAACATACCGCGCGCGTCCTCAAATTATCTGGTACGATGAGATGGAATCTCTGGCGGCAGTCGCCAAGTCCTGAAGTATCGACACACGGTACATTGTATGAATGAAAGAAAACCCTCTAATCAGCTCGAATAAAAATGAATTCACGGCGATTTCCGTCGGGTGATTAAAGGAGGCAGATGAACTGGGATAAGAGATGAGATAATATCTCGTTAAATTAGTTACCTTGTCGTCCATGAGAAAGAACCCTCAGTATGGCAGATTCCCCAACCAAGCGGAGCTGGGTCGATCGCAAGCAGCGTCGAGAAAGTCGATGGCGATAGGCAGCAACAAGCGGAAGTGGCGAAATGCGGTGGGCTTTGCCGGCGGCCTGGCGGTGGCGGCAGGCGGCGAGCTAAGTGTTTACCGCCGCGATAGGCGGTGCCATGGCATAGACGCGGAGGAGCTTGTGCAGGTGTGAATGGGGAACGTACCGGAGGGGCCGAGGTGGGTGGCGGGCGGGGTGAGGGTTTTTGTGACGTGGGGATGGTGAGGGTTTTCTTTTTTCTTTTTTGAATTGGGTGGTGAGGGTTTTCTGTCCCACAAAGAATTTTGGGGGCGACGGTTTGCTAGAGCGAACCGTGTGTGATTGACGCAGCAGGAAAAATGATAGTCATTGCACACGGTTCCAATTTTGGGAACCGTGTGTGATTGAGGTACCACCTCCGTCCCGGTTTATTGGTCCCCCATTGTAATTTTTACCAAAATTTGGCGAAATATTTAACATACTCAGACATAGATAATAAGCGTACACGTACATAAGCATAGTTCAACCATAAGTACATAGTTCAACCGTCATTAAGCATACTCAAGCGTACATAGTTCGATCCATCCCACATCTCATCTCACATGCGGCCGCACGATCCTGAAGCTTCTCCAGGTACTCGGCGTACGCGCCGTGCGCCACCCTGCGAGAATACTTCTGCTTGAAGGAGCCAACGGCCCGTCCTCTTGCATGCGCAAGAACACTTAGATACGTGCCATGAATCTTGTGGTTGCAAAATGGGCATCCATAGCCGTCGTTCCAGGTCCTAATACGCCTGTTATGCATTCCCGCATAAACCTCCCTCAGGATTCGCCTCTTGTACCTCCTCCGGGCATCTTCATCCTCGCTGTCCACATCGTCAGACAACACCTATACATATAGTAAAAAAAATTTGGCATCAAATCACTGATTACATGCCATGAAGTAGGATTAGGAATTAATGGCTATTTATTTATACATATTCAAATATTATGGTTCGATTTTAAGCACAGTCGTCTATGTACGGACCAATCTTGAAGAAAATAATGGCACAAACATATGTAGGTCATTCAAAATCAATTGTCAAGTCCTGGCTAGGAATTATAAGCACGAACACTAACCCTAGTCGGATTACTAGCAGAAATCATTTGCACAGATGAAACAACCAATCACTTATCACCTGTACCATTCAAACAATCAATACACTGCACGGATCTAACGAAACTTTCTCAGATTTCATGGATCGGGAGAACGTAACCACGGGATTTCTATTCCAAAAAGGGGGAGGCAGGAGTAACCAGAGAAACCCTATGATCTATTTGACACATAAATGGGTATAGATGACTAACCAGCTGTCCGTCGTCGTCGGAGTCGTCGCCGGAGCGGTAGTCGGAGTCATCGCCGGAGTGGTCTTCGGAGTTGGTGTGGAACTCCGCCTCCGGCTGTGGAAGCTCTACGACGTTGACGATGTCAGGGTGCAGCGATAACTCGCCGGCGGTGACGGCAATCTCTGTCTCCATCTCCACGTCATGCTCCGGTGCTTTAGCAGCCCCGGCGTCGCCACTCCCTCCGATGGGGCGCTTCGGCGGCATCCTCATACACTGACGGCTTTGAGGACTGAGAGCGGCATCGAGTTTGCAAGCGGAGAGAGAGGATTGTGTGTGCGTAGCGAGGATGGGGGTGCGGCCGCTCGGGTGCACCATTAATATGGAGTAGTGGGAGTTGTGGGAGAGAGGCGGGCGGTGGTCAAACCGATGGCTCGCCTCCCGGTGAGCCTGCGCACCGGACTGCTGGCATGCCTACCAAAGTTTCACACAGCTACTCGCACGCCTCCCAATGACACTACGCAACCAGCACGCCTCCGTCAATTCACACACCCGCACGCACGCCTCCCCGTCTGCCTGTGCGGCGGACTGCTCTCATGCGTCCCGTCAACTCATGCCTGCTCGCACGCCACACGGGTCACGCGGCGGCACGTATATTGTTTTTCTATTTGGATGATTAATGTTGCCGCTTTATTGCTTAACCGAAGCATGGCACGTATCCATTATTGGTCTAACGCTCACGGTTCGAATAAATAATCCGTTTGGGATATTGGTTCCCAATTATTAATAATCTCCCATCTGTAATTAGATAAAGATTACATCAAAACTGGTCTCAAATTTGAAAAAAAAAGTACAATGCCACTTTGTATTGGTGTCCATATGACAACACGATAAGTTTCATGAACTTCAAATAAGTTTTGGATGTACTAGAATTTAAAAATCAAGATTCTCAATGTTTGAAATTTGTTGCACGGGGAGTAAACATGCACCCAGTGAGACACATGTGTTTTTGCAATCTATTTAGGTGCACTGTCACGTGTGCATGTAGCTCAAATTTGATTTTTGTACATTATACCCATAGAAAATCAATCAATGTACTAAAACGTCTTAATGATCTCTGTGAAATTTTTGTAATTAAAACATCCCTCCTTTGGTAACATGTATGTTCACTGCGGGATAATTAATTTAACATGCATCGTAGTTGCGGTGGATTCGCGGTGTGTGTGTGGGTGTGTGCGTCTGGGGGTGGCGGGTGGCTCGCAGTACACTACGAGTTGTGAGCCACCGTGTGGGTTGGCCGTTTTGTTAGGTAGGCTGGTGCCACATCAGAGTCGTGAAATCGTTATTTAAAACATTACACAACCCTTTCATACATAAATGTTTTGGCCACATGCAATCGATGTCCTACACGACACTCGATACTCGCGTGTGACGCTTTCTGTGGGCCCGCGAGGTCGTCGTCCATCACTTTGACGAACAGCCGGCAGTGAGGTTAATTTGACCAGCAAGGTATAATCTTTTTTGTTTGTGTTATGGTGGTATATAGTACGCGTCGAAGAGGTGGGAGGGGACTAGCATATATACTATACGTATGCGTCCGTGAACAAGTACACCTCACTCAGTGTCGGACTTTTTGGTTACCGAGGCACGTGCCACATCAAAATTGTGAAATTGGTTATTCAAACATCACACAACACCTTTTTGGGCCAAATGCATATATATCCTAGCTAGGACACTCACGTGTGACGCTTCCATCTGTGGGCCCACGAGGCCATCGTCGATGCATGCATGCATGCATCACTTTGACCTACCTCGGGAGAGGTTAATTAATTTCACCATCGATGAGGATTCTTTTGGGTTGTACATATATTACGGCAGGAGCATATAGTATGCGGTGAAGAGGGGGAAGGGGACCATCATATGTAGTACGCTTGATATGAACCTCGCTCTCTGTGGGTGCATGGTTTACGGTTTTTGAGGCATGTGGCACATCAAAGTTGTGCATTTTGGGTATTCAACATATATATGTTTGGCCCACATGCAAAGCGGTGGTGGTTGTCCTCTCGCACCCACTTAAGCGGTTATCAGCGATATCGATGCTTTCCATCTGTGGGCCCGCTTGGTCCATCACTTCTTTTTGCCTGACAACAAGAGAGGTTAATTTGACTTAGGAGGGGATTATTATTTTTGCTCTGGGCTGACATGCATGATACACTTTGAGCACACACATATGCATGTGTACGCATGAATCCCTCCCATCGAGTCGAAGTGGCTAGTACAACGACACCATCATGAACCGATCTCGCTCTGTGTGGGGAGCTAGTGTACGATTTTTGACACACGCGCCAGATCAATGTTGTGTATTCAAACATGCATGCACGCATCACCTCCATACATATGCATGTAGTGGTTGCCTTCGAACGATACACTCCCTCGCGTGGTTATCGGCGACAAGCCTATATATTCGTGGGCCCGCGTGGACATCCACGATCACCTTGACCAACAACAAGATAGGTTACCATGGCGGATTCTTCATTTGGTTAGTGTTATCGTAGTATAGGTCATGGTGAGATTCAGACCTAATTAAGTTTGAGCGCATATACTATGCACGCATGCATGCATATATGAATCCCCGTCGTTGGCTTGCAGTGTGGTGTAACATACATATGCATCGTCAACCTAAGCCTCACTCAGTGTGGGGATTTCTAGTTCGAAATCACGGTGCCACCTCAAAGTTGTTCATTGTTACTCAAAAAAAAACCTCTCCATACATATGTTTGGGCCACACACATGCAGTGGTTGTCTTCGGGGACTAGCTACTTGCATGATTATTAGCGAGCTAGCCCATCTCCGGGGTCGCATGGATGGACATCACTTTGACCAACAACAAGAGAGAGGTTGTACGACCAAGGTGGATTATTCTTGGTCCGTTTTACGATCCATCTTGGTGAGATATATGCCTCTCCGGCCCACTGACTGAAAGTGTGTGTGTGGGGGGGGGGGGTTGCTACATCGCACTTTGCTAGGTGAACCTCGGTTGGGGGGCATGCATTCATAGCTTAATTAGGATTCCCTTCGTGGCGACATGAGGGGGGTGGGGGCTGGTAGCTACTTCGCACTTTGCTAGGTGAACCTCGGTTGGGGGGGGAGGGGGGCATGCTCATAGCTTAGGATTCCCTTCATGCCGACACGAGGGGGCGGCTGCTAGCTACTTCGCACTTTTCTAGGTGAACCTCGGTTGGGGGGGCATGTGCATTCATAGCTTAGGATTCCCTTTGTCCCGACACAAGGGAGGGGTGGCTGCTAGCTACGTCGCACTTTGCTAGGGTGAACCTCGGTTGGGTGTAGGGCATGCATTCATAGCTTAGGATTCCCTTCGTGCCGACATGAGGAAGGGGGCTACTAGCTACTTCGCACTTTGCAAGGTGAACCTCGGTTGGGGGGCATGCATTCATAGCTTAGGAATCCCTTCATGCCGACACGAGGGAAGGGGGCCTGCTAGCTCTACTTCACACTTTGCTAGGTGAACCTCGGTTGGGGGGCATGCATTCATAGCTTAGGATTCCCTTCATGCCGACACGAGGGAGGGGGGCTGCTAGCTACTTCGCACTTTGCTACGGTGAACCTCGGTTGGGGGAGGGGCATGCATTCATATATAGCTTAGGATTCCCTTCGTGCTGACACGAGGGAGGAGGGCGCTGCTAGCTACTTCGCACTTTGCTAGGTGAACCTCGGTTGAGGGGGAGGGGGCATGCATTCATATATAGCTTAGGATTCCCTTCGTGCCGACACGAGGGAGGAGGGGGGCTGCTAGCTACTTCACACTTTCCTAGGGGAACCTCGGTTGAGGGGGAGGGGGCATGCATTCAAAGCTTAGGATTCCCTTCGCGCCGACACGAGAGGGTGGGAGCAAGCAATACCGTGATCTTTGCAAGAGAGGTGCCACATCGAACTTGCATTTGGTATTTGAAAATCAAACCACCCTTTTGATACATAAATTTAGTCCACGTGCAAGTGTGTTCGTGTTCTGACCCTCTCCCGCGTCATTTTTCGCCAAATTTATGAACATTAGAAAAGTCGGACGACGCAACAGACACGGTTCACTCAAACTAACCGTGTGCCACGCAGGTGCACGGGTCACGCACACATCCGCACAGTACATTGGGCTCCACGAGGCTCCGCCTCTCAAAACTATCTGCCCGCTTCGAGGGTTTTTCTGTTTCATAACACATGGTTGTTATCTCCGGACCATGTGCGATGTTTCTTGTTCCCGATCCCGTCTGCATCAAAAATATCTGCCCGCCTCGAGGGTTTTTCTTTTTCATAACACACGGTTGTTATCTCCGAACCGTGTGCGATGCACTATCATCAAAATTTTCAATAGCCCGGCATTTCACTCCTGCGTTTGACTCCCGCATAGTAAAATTTTCAGTACCCGCGTCATTTCCTCAAACACCCCGCCCCCCTCCACACACACACACACACCAAAACCTCATTGGGCGTGCGCGCACACACACACACCCTCCCTCGCTCGAAACCCTAGCAAAGTCCCCACCGCAGCTGCCGCCGCAAGGCCACCATTGTCAACATCTGTCGGTTTGCCCGTGAAGCTGACCCATCGATCTCCATACCCCAGCCACCCTGAGTTTCTTAGATGATGCCTGCCAAATGCCCCCTTTCCCACAGATCCCCATCCCCATCCCCCACTCCAGAGCGCCGCAGCCTAAGCCCGGCTACGCTTCCCGTGGAGCTCGAGGAGCGACTGGCCCAAAAGAGGTGTATAGCGGTCTCTTCGACCAATGTCGCCGAGGAAGCTGACGACCATTACCGGTGGCAGGCACTCAAGCAGCGGGCTAGAGTATGCGGGCATGTCTCGTCCGCCAGCTATGACATCGAGGTCATCAACAGCGACGCCCTGAGGCGGGCTGTGTCACAGGTTAAGTGGCCCACCCCCAACCCCTCGGGTTCAACTGCCGTCGATCTCATCCATGGCCCCGCCGCTGATGTCCTCTGGCTCGCTGTCAACAATTTGCCATTCTACATCGCCATCGAGCCCCTTTTGTCATTTCTGAAGGACACGTTCTGCAACGCTGGCTTGGGATCCACAGCTTCCAAGTCAGACCTCATTGACGACGACCACGAGGAGGGCACCCTCTCCTGCTCTTCCAAGGGGAAAGAGCCCATCTGCTCTTCCAAGGGGAAAATGCTCGTCTGCGACATCAGGGAGGGCACCCTACAGCCATGCTCTTCCAAGGGGAAGGAGCTCATCTGCGACAACATGGAGTGCATCCATGGTCCGTGCTCTTCCGACGGGAACGAGCCCATCTGTGACAAGTGAGGAAACCCATGATTTGTTTATTTCAGTTGTTCACAATGTGATGCTCTATATGTGCAATTATTTACTGTGCAGTACATTTCATCAATCGAGTTTTAAACGGCATATCGTTAGGAATGCATATATTTGCTTGTTGTTAAGCCTGTTATAGCTAGCATATGCCTCTTTTAAAGTTTTTTGATTGTTCGGTTGTTTGTAGTTAGCATATGTTCAGTTTCAAATGCTATCTTTGGTTGTTCGTAGTACGCCTTGTTTATTCCAGTTATTCACAACGTGATGTTCTATATGTGCAAGTATGAACTATGCAGTTCAATTTCATCAGTACCAGTTTCAACAATACCACTATGAATGACTACATTTGGTTGCTGCATCTTGTAGTTAACACGCCTTTCCATTTTAATTTAACCATAACCAGTGTACTTAGACCGGCATAATACCAGTTTGAATGACCATGTTTGCTTGTTGTTAAATGTTAGGCCTGTTGCAGTTAGCACACCTTTCCACTTGTTTTGCTTTACTGGCATTCTTAAACCTGCACACTGAAGCTATCTTTTGGAGATTATTTTGTGTGCCATGTGTAATTTTGGTTGATCTTTAGCCTGTTGTGCTTAACATGCTTCTTGATGTACCTACATAGGACAATTTTGGGAACGACTGCTGTTTTCCATCGAGGTTAGTTTCATCCCATGGCTTATATCTGCTCACTGTTCAGGATATCCGTAGCTGGTACCATATAGGTGGGCGGCTGATAAGGGACTAATCGGTGAATTGGACTTTTAACTGAATATATTTGCAACCCATTTTTCCTTAGGTTAGCTAGGGCCATATGTTATATATCTGAGGCTACATAGCAACATGCATTGTACTTAATGTCTAAATATGCAATCCTAGGCTACATAGCAACAAGGAAGAGTGTTACATTAATGTTCTAATGATGTATAGATATACGTAGAAGAGCAGCAGCAGCAAGAGCAACAACACAGCCCTGTTTGGATACTCAACTTAGCTAGAGGTTAGAGTTCGTTTCTAGCTCATTACTAACCCTGAACTAACTCCATCCAAAGAGTTGTTTGGATGGCAGGGTTAGATTGACAATAAATGCACTAGGAGAACTAGCTCCAATTAGCACCTCTTGGGTTGGATACTAGTTTCTTTGGGTGGGTTATAGATGCAACTAGCTCAAACTAGCACTCATGTTTAGGTATACTTTAGGGCTATTTGAGCCTGAACTAGCTCAAACTAACTGTAAGCTGTGGATACAGCAGCAGATATTTTTTAAGAATGAACTAAACTCCTTCCGGCCCATAATATAAGATGTTAATTCATCTAATATGTGAGTATATTGGATGTTATAAGATACTCCCTCCATTCCGAAATATTTGTCTTTTTAGAGATTTCAAATGGACTACCATATACGGATGTATATAGACATATTATAAAAGAGTGTTGTACTACATCATTGTGCCATTGCTGTTTAGCTTCTAATATTAAATTGGTGCTTTTAGGTACATATGTCATTGCTAAAGATCCGCGTTTCCACCCTTTCTGCGTATGGGGCAATGA
This sequence comes from Triticum aestivum, assembly GCF_018294505.1. Taxonomy (NCBI): domain Eukaryota; kingdom Viridiplantae; phylum Streptophyta; class Magnoliopsida; order Poales; family Poaceae; genus Triticum; species Triticum aestivum. The sequence continues at coordinate 265,619,201 of NC_057811.1, forward strand.
GATATCGATGAACCAGCATCAAGTGACGAAGCTGATAAAGATTGTTAGTAAAATGGGTCCAAACATGGCAATTAAACTATTTGTTTAGACTTTATCCAATACAACAGCGAACTGCAGGATGGTAAGTAAGAACTTTGCAGCCTTCTTTTTACTGCCCATAATGAGTTGTGTTAGATGACAATGTCTGAATCTTTTTCCTTTGCAGTGGTTGCCAAAGCAGTTTACTCAAGATTACCTCCAAACTACATGATTGGTGGGCATGCAATGGTTAAATTATTTTTACCAGAACACGATGATTATCTAGATGTTTTCATGAAGACCGTGAAGGATGGGCGGTCGGCCGTCACAAGGGGTTGGACTAGAGTCGTGCGTGGCTTCTGCATGGAGGAGGGCACAATATGGGCATTCCGCTTCACCTTGTTCAGCAACCAGAATATATTTCGCCTCTTTCTTTACCGTCTTGAATAGTACAAGTATACAACTGTGGTTCATCATTCTTTATTTGATTCTTATGTAATTCTTGAACAAATGTACCTATGAATCGAATAATGCATTGGTTGTTTGAACCTGATGGATATGAATAAAGCTGTAGCATACATTCAAATTCAAATCCTAATCTGGTACAATTTGGAAAAGTAGCAATTAAATTACGGTGAAATTACGCTCTACCGGTTGTTATGGCACACACAGTTGGTAAAGCACCAATGTTTGCGATATGCACCATAAAACACAGAATATCGTGTGCGATAGTTGTCGTGTACGACGATGTTATGACGGTCCGACGTTTCGTAATCCTGTCCGACACTCGTACAACGATTAGCTAATCTTCTTAGCGGTGAACCGTATGTGATGGGGCGCGCATCATACATGTTCTATAATAGTGAACCGTTTGTGATGGGCCGTGCATCATAAACGTAGCACCATAGAATACTGACTGCGATGGCAATGCAAGCAGAAACGAGTAGGAGTACTGTAGGGGGTCCTATCACTACAGGAAACAGGTAATTTGCCGTCTGTGGATTACAGACGGCAAAGACCTAAATCCAGACGGCAAAGAGTTTGCCGTCAGGAAGCAGACGACAAAGATAAGTCGGCAATGAAAACTTTGCCATCAGCTTTTTGTCGGACAGACGGCAAAGACATTGCCGTCAGCCAATATGTGAATTTGCCGTCTGGCAAAACATAGCAGTCGGCAAAGAACGCGTTATTTGCCGTTAGTCAAAAAGTGTGCTTTGCCGTCAGTCAGATTAAACTACAGACGGCAAAGATTGTTTTTTCTTTTTTTTTTAAAGAAGCCGGAGCAGAGCATCTCTCCCAACAGCACCGAGAAGGCCGCGTCACGCGTCGTCATGGTCAACGTCCGGTCATGCCATGTTGCAGCAGGGAGGAGGAGCCGCGGAAGAGAGGAGGGTGGAGCTTCACGCAGCACTGGCGCGGTGGCGGAGCTTCACGCGGCGGGACAGAGGAGCTTCAGGCTGCGGCAGTGGAGTTGCTCGCGGCGGCGACGGTGGTGCTGCACACTGACCAAGATGGACAGGCAGGCGAGGGGCACGGTGCTGGACGGACGAACGAGCGGCGTGGAGTGCGGCTTCTCGGGGACGGGCGGGCGCGGCGCCGGGCGGCCGAGCAATGTGCGCGGAGCCGGCTGCTCGGGGACGGGTTGACGGGCAGGTGCTGGCGGGCGGCGGGCGACTGCTCGGGGGCACGGGACGGGCGGGCGGGCGCTGGGAGAGAGGAGGAAGTAGGAGATAGGAGGGAGCTGGCCGGCGGCGGGGCTCTGCTCGGGGGAGACGTAGAGAGGAGTAGGAGAGAGGAGGAAGCTGGCCGGCGGCGTGCGATTGCTCGGCAGCGCGGGACGGGCGGGCGGGCGCTGGGAGAGAGGAGGAAGCAGGAGATAGGAGGGAGCTGGCTGGCGGCGGGGCTCTGCTCAGGGGAGACGTAGAGAGGAGCAGGAGAGAGGAGCTGCAGGAGAGAGGAGGAAGCTGGCCGGCGGCGGGGCTCTGCTCGGCGGCGTGGGACTGCTCAGGGAGGAGAGGAGAGGGCGCTGAAGGGATAAGGAGAGAGAGAGTGGAGATGGGCGCGTGGGGTCGTGGGTCGGGGTAGGCCTCGTGGGTGGGGCCCTGACCTGTCGGTGGGTGGGTGCATCTGTCCGACTCATACGGTGGATGGAGATGTGCGTTTTGGATCTTGCCACGTCATTGATCCGCGTGATCAATCCGCGTGGTGTGTTTTTTCTTTGCCGTCTACCAAATAAAATACAGACGGCAAACATCTCACTTTGCCGTCTGCAGGACAAATTAATAGACGGCAAAGTCTGTGCCATCTGTTATTGTTTTGGTAGACGGGAAAGTGAGCAGTTTGCCGTTTGTATTTAATTTGGCAGACGGTAAAGTCTATTTTTTCGTTAGTATTTCTTTGCCGTCTATAGCAGACGGCAAACCTTGTCTTTGCCGTCTTGCCCGATGAAAAGCAGACGGCAAAGACGCCTCCTGACGGCAAATTATCTGTTTCCCGTAGTGTATCCCCGACGATTTCTGGGTCGTGTGGGAAGGACACCCTATCGCACACACTCACTAGGCTCTCCTGGGACCCAGGCTGGGGCCGTGTGCGATCGGGCGACGCATCGTAATCCAATCATTTACGTAGGTATGTACATCCCACACGGTAATCTGAGAAAATCATTTCCGTAGGTATGTACATCCCACACGATGAATCCGAGAAAATCATTTCCGTAGGTATGTACATCCCACACGGTAATCCGAGCAAAAAAACATTTCTGTAGGTATGTACATCCCACACGGTAATCCGATAAAATCATTTCCATAGGTATGTACATCCCACACGCTGAATCCCAGAAAAACATTTCCGTTCGTATGTATATCACACACAGTCAATCCAAGGAAAACGTTTCCGTTCTTATGTACATCCCACACAGTCAATCCAGGGAAAACGTTTCCGTTTAGACGTAAATCCCACACAGTTTTATGTGTAGGCTCGTGTCTAAAAGGTGTAACTATCACACACGGTCTTCCTTGGTTAACTATTTGCTTTTATCAACTATAACACACACGATTTGATGAAGAAAACTGTGTGGCATTGGGCTATCCATCGCAACCGCTTTTACTGCTAGAACAGTTTGCAAAGGTCCATGACACATTTAGCAGGTTTATTAGTTTACAATTAATAATTCCAGTATTATGCAAATTCACATTTCATATCGAATAGCTATTTGCCAATTTCATATCAGGCACATAAATATATTATAACATCACAATACGGTAGCTACATGAAAACAGCACAGTACAACATATAGCTAGTTCAACTTCATAAGAATAATATATTCATTTCCCTAATTGAGATCATCCAGGCTCGTCTTATCCACCTCTGCTTTCAGTTCAGTAAGAACCCGTTTTGCATGGGCCAACTGGGAAAGTACCTCCTCCTTCGCCAACACCATCTTAGCAAAGTCTTTTAGAAAAAATGTGAGCTGATTCTCCACCTTCAACTTTTTATCCCGCATCTTGAAATATGCTTCAGCGTTGAGAAGACTTTCTCTAAGCCTAGCTGTGTTCACTTCCTCATACATGCTCCAGAGCTTCGTTAGGCACATCTTCAAAGACTATGGCCACTCTTGATCAACCCACTCCAAGTAAGAACACTTCCGTTCATCCTATAATATTTAAAACTAGATCAGTAACAATTGTAGGGAAATGGGTTTATAGCAACATAGAAAATCACCAATGCTTATTTTCAAAAACTTAAGAAACATGTTAATTATGACATATCTTCTCAAAAACATCAATGTGCGAATGAAATAATTGATACTGAGATAACAACCAAATTCTGGAACATCAGAAGCTATAATTAACTACAACGACGCTACAAGTTCTTACTCATGTACAATAAATAAAAATTGAACATTTTATGAGGAAGGTAAATATAACTGCAACAGCATAGCGACAGTGTTTGGATGATAGAAAATTGGTACTAACAGGTGTGTACATGCACAAATTTAGTAACATAGAACTAATAGAACTAAGGACGTCCACTATGTATGCCAAAACTGGTGTAAAGACAACTGTTGCTACATCCCGCACCGGTGCCCTGAACTGGCGAGCCGATGCAACGGAAAAAAATAGGGACCCGGACTCCGGAGCACGTAGTTGCTCCGATGCCCAGTTCCTTCGTGCCATAAAGATTTAGTATTTTACTGCTTGGCTGCTTGGGTGTGTGGACCAAAGTTGGCTGCACAAACTGCTGAAGCGGTGCCAAATAATTTTCTAATGGCACCGCTGATGGGATGGCAACAATTGAAGATACTAGGTACAAACTGTGACATTGTCTTAGGATGCGTTTGGTTGAAGGTGTGGTATGAATGGGTTGGGACCATGATAGTGTCTGAATCACATCTAACAAATGATTTGTAACAACGGAACAGGGTCTAACCTTCTCTGCACATGCTAGAAACTTCCTCCCAGTGTCCACAGAATCAAACACAAGTAGCTTCACTCATGGAGATTGATGGTGATAACGAGCAGATAGATCTTCAGCCACCCCGCTCCATTCGTTGCCACTGATGGTCTTAGGGAGCTACAAGAGGAAGAAACGCCTCAAATCGACCTCCGGGTAAAAATCCTTCATTCCAAGTCATAGCCTGATACGTCTCCAACGTATCTATAATTTTTGATTGTTCCATGCTATTATATTATCTGTTTTGGATGTTTAATGGGCCTTACTACGCACTTCTATATTAGTTTTGGGACTAACCTATTAACCGAAGGCCAAGTGCAAATTGCTGTTTTTTTGCCTATTTCAGTGTTTCGCAGAAAAGGAATATCAAACGGAATACAAACAGAATGAAACCTTCGCGAGGATCGTTTTTGGAAAAAACGCAATCCAGGAGACTTGGAGTGGACGTCAAGGAAGCAACGAGGAAGCCACGAGGTAGGGAGGCACGCCTAGGGGGGTTAGGTGCGCCCCCACCCTCGTGGGCCCCTCACGGCTCCACCGACCTACTTCCTTTGCCTATATATACTCATATACCCTGAAAACATCCAGGAGCACAACGAAACCCTATTTACACTGTTGCAACCTTCTGTACCTGTGAGATCCCATCTTGGGGCCTTTTCCGGCGCTCCGCCGGAGGGGGAATCGATCACGGAAGGCTTCCACATCAACACCATGGATTCTCCGATGATGCGTGAGTAGTTTACCACAGACCTTCGGATCCATAGTTATTAGCTAGATAGCTTCTTCTCTCTCTTTGGATCTCAATACAAAGTTCTCCTCGATTCTCTTGGAGATCTATTCGATGTAATTCTTTTTGCGGTGTGTTTGACGAGATCCGATGAATTGTGTGTTTATGATCAAGATTATCTATGAACAATATTTGATTCTTCTCTGAATTCTTATATGCATGATTTAATATCTTTGCAAGTCTCTTCGAATTATCAGTTTGGTTTGGCCTACTAGATTCATCTTTCTTGCAATGGGAGAAGTGCTTAGCTTTGGGTTCAATCTTGCGGTGTCCTTTCCCAGTGACAGCAAGGGCAGCAAGGCACGTATTGTATTGTTGCCATCGAGGATAAAAAGATGGGGTTTATATCATATTGCTTGAGTTTATCCCTCTACATCATGTCATCTTGGCTAATGCGTTACTCTCTTCTTATGAACTTAATACTCTAGATGCATGCTGGATAGCGGTCGATGTGTGGAGTAATAGTAGTAGATGCAGAATCGTTTCGGTCTACTTGTCACAGACGTGATGCCTATATACATGGTCATGCCCAGATATTCTCATAACTATGCGCTTTTCTATCAATTGCTCGATAGTAATTTGTTCACCCACCATACAATATGCTATCTTGAGAGAAGCCACTAGTGAAACCTATGGCCCCCGGGACTATCTTCCATCTTATTAATCTCCTGTCAACTAGCTATTTCTGTCGCCGTTTATTTTGCAATCTTTACTTTCCAATCTATACAACAAAAAATACCCAAAAATATTTATCTTATTATCTTTATCAGATCTTACTTTTGCAAGTGGCTGTGAAGGGATTGACGACCCCTTCATCGTGTTGGTTGCAAGGTTCTTATTTGTTTGTGCAGGTACGAGGGACTTGCATGTAGTCTCTTACTGGATTGATACCTTGGTTCTCAAAAACTAAGGGAAATACTTATGCTAGTTTGCTGCATCACCCTTTCCTCTTCAACGGAAAACCAACGCATGCTCAAGAGGTAGCATAGCCCGAGAGAGAGAAGAGAGGCATACCCGGGTGGTGAAGGAGTAGTCGCCGGAGGAGGAACCGCTGGAGATGTCTTTGAAAAAGACCATGGCGACCCCGGTGGTAGGATACGAGACGGCGATAGTGAGGAAGCGGCTATAGCTTAGCAAGGAAGGAAGGAGGAAATAGGGGAAATGTGACTTGTAGTCGGGGAGAAAAGGGGGTGGTGAAGGGGGGAAGGTGGGCGGGGGTAGATATTTTGGCGGTAGGCCAAAATTTTGGAAATGTGGAGGGAAACTTTGCCTGCGGTGCCGCGGACCCTTCACTTTGAAAGATTGTGTGCATCGCAAACGATTCTTCTGCTTTACGCGCATGGGTTGAGTTTGATAATTAAAATTTTGGTCTCAAGGCATGGGCACATTCACTTTGAACGCGCGCGGTGCCGCTGGACCATTCACTTTGAACGATTGTGTGCATCGCAAACGATTCTTCTGCTTTACGCGCATGGGATGAGTTTGATAATTAAAATTTTGGTCTCAAGGCATGGGCACACTCACTTTGAACGCGCGCGGTGCCGCCGGACCATTCACTTTGAACGATTGTGTGCATCGCAAACGATTCTTCTGCTTTACACGCATGGGATGAGTTTGATAATTCAAATTTTGGTGGAAATTTCCCTGGATACGTCATTGCATAATTTAACATCGCTTGCTAATTTGGGCACACAAAAGAGCGTACAGCAGACAGACCACACTTACTGAATCGAGCAATTTTGGTAATTACACAGAGCCAGTTGACCTAAACATTACTCTAACAAAAGATCAGCATTAAAAACAAAGCCTAAGTACGCATAATTAAAAATCCGCCGCCGCGCCGGCCTATGCATCGCCGGTGTAAGATGAGATTTCGATGACTTGTCCTGGCAACAAGTAGCCGTTGGTGGACTCCGCGTCCCCCTGCTGAAGTCGACCACGTCCTCGTCCTCGTCCTCGGCACCGCCCTCAAGGTTGTAGTACTCGTAGTAGTGGCTGCGCCAGAGCTCGCGTTGGTACTCCACCGCCGATTCCTCGATGGAAAGACTCTTCTCTACCTCGACCTCGGCCACGCGCAACTCCTCCTCCCGGCTCTCCTCGATCTCCACCGCCTCCTGCATCTCCAGCTCCCGCTCGGCGACCTCATGAGGACGCAGGTTCTCCATGGCCACCGCCGCCTTTTCAGACGTGGGTTGCATGCTGGAGTCTGAGGTGGCCTAGAATATCTTGGCGTGTGCATCCTCGATCTTGGCGTGGATGGCCTCGACCCGGGCCAGGGCGACATCAGCGGCACGGACGGCCGCTCAGGCGCTCTCGGCGTTTGCAGCCGCCGTCGCAGCAGCAGCTGCAGCCGTCTCGGTTGTTGCAGCTGCCCTGTCGGCTGCCGCAGAAGCCCTCTCGGCAGAAGTGGCAGCGCTCAATGCGGATGCGGCGGCATCTCGGCGTAGGGGCCGCGCTCTTGGTGTAGGCGGCGGTGCACGGGAGGGACGCGGCCATCGTACGGGCCTTCACGAAGCGTTTCCACGGCGTCATCTTTGCAAGAAGGGGGTGCGGGAATGGGGATCGAGATTCGTGGATTCGGGGGTTGCCGGCACTAGAGCAGACGAGCCGGCGAATCTTAAGGAGGGAGACTTAATAGACCCAGATATTTTCATCACAAACGGTTCCTAGAAAAACCTGTGTGTGATATTGTAGATATTCTTTATTAGCTGTGAAAGACGAATTTGGAATAAAGTGCCAACGGATGGTGTTTTAAATGAACAAGAAATTTTGTAGTACTAATACAACTGTCATGTCAAAGTTTGGAAAATTTCAGGGGTCTTTTGACCTTCTAAGACATTTAAGTGATTTTCTAGCCATTTAATGACCGTAATTGAAATTTGACCTACATGTACATGCAACAGGTAATCATAACGGTTTGAAAACTCATATTTTGTGTACTTGTGTGTGATTTAATTCCATGTGCAGTAAATTGGAAGGAATTTTCAAACATATTGGTCTAACGGCTATGACACAATTAAGCATGGAGTGACATGGCATTTTAATTCCAAAAAATAAAAATAAAGAAACACATGAAACCTTGGTTGAGGTAATGTCATGCCACCAAGATGATGTGGTAAAAAAATTGGCATGTTTGACCAAAGTTTGGACACACACCCCTCACAAACCGAAGCAACTCACTAGAAGGCTCGTGGTTCCGAGAGGGAACAATGCATGTTTGATGACGAACGGGAGATAACTTCCTCTTTCGGCCTTCAATTTTTTTTCTACGTCTAACGTGCACCACTACAACTGTAATGTGAATTTTTTGAAAATTCTAGGGGTCATTTGACCTTTTAAAGACATTTAACTGATTTTCTAGCCATTTAATGACCGTAATTCAAAATTGAACTACATCTACATGCAACGCGTAACCGAAACGGTTTGAAAAATCATATTTGTGTACTTGTGTGCGAGTTAATTCCATGTGCAGTAAACGACATGGACACATATGCATTAATACATATGTATGGAGTGGCATGGCATTTTAATTCCAAAAAAAATCTGAAACAAATGAAACCTTGGTTGATGTAATGTCATGCCACCAAGATGACGTGGTAAGGAATTTGGCATGTTTGATGAGCGTTTGGACACACACCCCTCACAAACCGGAGCAACTCGCTAGAAGGTTCGTGGTTCCGAGAGGGAACAATGCATGTTTGATGATGAACAGGAGATAGCTTCCTCTTACGGCCTTCAAATTTTTTCTATGTCTAACGTGCAGTACTACAACTGTAATGTGAAATTTTGGAAAATTCTAGGGGTCATTTGACCTTTAAAGGACATTTAAGTGATTTTCTAACCATTTAATGACCGTAATTCAAATTTGAACTACATCTACATGCAACGCCTAACCAAAACGGTTTGAAAAATCATATCTGTGTACTTGTGTGCGAGTTAATTCCATGTGAAGTAAATTAGAAGGAATTTTCAAACATATTGGTCTCACGACATGGACACATGCATACGTATGCATGGAGTGACATGGCATTTTAATTCAAAAAAATAGAAAAATGATCAGAAACACATGAAACCTTGGTTGATGTAATGTCATGTCACCAAGATGATGTGGTAAAGAAATTGGCATGTTTGACAAACGTTTGGACACACGCCCCTCACAAACCGGAGCAACTCGCTAGAAGGTTCGTGGTTCCGAGAGGGAACAATGCATGTTTGATGACGAACGGGAGATAGCTTCGTCTTACGGCCTTCAAATTTTTTCCTATGTTTAACATGCATTAATACAACTGTCATGTGAAAATTTGGTAAATTTCGGGGGTCGTTTGACCTTTTAAAGACATTTAAGTGATTTTCTAACCATTTAATGACCGTAATTCAAATTTGAACAAAATCTATATGCAACGCCTAACCATAACGGTTTGAAAAATCATATTTTTGTGTACTTGTGTGTGAGTTAATTCCATGTGCAGTAAATTCGAAGGAATTTTCAAACATATTGGTGTCAAGGCATGGGCACATGCATGGAGTGCATGCCATGGCATTTTAATTCTAAAAAATGAAAAACTGATCAGAAAAACATGAAACCTTGCTTGATTTAATGTCATGCCACCAAGATGATGTGGTAAAGAAATTGGCATGTTTGACGAAAGTTTTGGACACAGACCCCTCACAAACCAGAGCAACTCGCTAGAAGGTTCGTGGTTCCAAGAGGGACCAATGCATGTTTGATTACGAACGGGAGATAGCCTCCTCCTACGGCCTTGAATTTTTTTCAACGTCTAACGTGCACTACTACAACTGTAATGTGAAATTTTGAAAAATTCTAGGGGTCATTTGACCTTTAAAGGACATTTAAGTGATTTTCTAACCATTTAATGACCGTAATTCAAATTTGAACTACATCTACATGCAACGCCTAACCAAAACGGTTTGAAAAATCATATCTGTGTACTTGTGTGCGAGTTAATTCCATGTGAAGTAAATTAGAAGGAATTTTCAAACATATTGGTCTCACGACATGGACACATGCATACGTATGCATGGAGTGACATGGCATTTTAATTCAAAAAAAATAGAAAAATGATCAGAAACACATGAAACCTTGGTTGATGTAATGTCATGTCACCAAGATGATGTGGTAAAGAAATTGGCATGTTTGACAAACGTTTGGACACACGCCCCTCACAAACCGGAGCAACTCGCTAGAAGGTTCATGGTTCCGAGAGGGAACAATGCATGGTTGATGACGAACGGGAGATAGCTTCCTCTTACGGCCTTCAAATTTTTTCCTACGTTTAACGTGCACTAATACAACTGTCATGTGAAAATTTGGGAAATTTCACAGGTCATTTGACCTTCTAAATACATTTAAGTGATTTTCTAACCATTTAATGACCGTAATTCAAATTTGAACTACATCTACATGCAACGCCTAACCAAAACGGTTTGAAAAATCATATTTTGGTGCACTTGTGTGCGAGTTAATTACATGTGCAGTAAATTCAAAGGAATTTTCAAACATATTGGTGTCAAGGCATGGGCACATGCATGGAGTGCATGCCATGGCATTTTAATTCCAAAAAATTAAAAAATGATCAGAAAAACATGAAACCTTGCTTGATTTAATGTCATGCCACCAAGATGATGTGGTAAAAAAATTGGCCTGTTTGACGAAAGTTTGGACACACACCCCTCACAAACCGGAGCAACTCACTAGAAGGTTCGTGGTTCCGAGAGGGAACAATGCATGTTTGCTGACGGACGGGAGATAGCTTCCTCTTACGGCCTTTAAATTTTTTCATACGTTTAACATGCACTAATACAACTATCATGTGAAAATTTGGAAATTTTGAGGGGTCATTGGACCTTTCAAAGACATTTAAGTGATTTTCTAACCATTTAATGACCGTAATTCAAATTTGAACTACATCTACATGCAACGCCTAACCAAAATGGTTTGAAAAATCGTATTTTGTGTACCTGTGTGCGAGTGAAGAAATCATCAGACGATGTAAATATCTGGTGTTCAAAAAAGAAAATGTAAAGATCTGGCAAGACAACCGGCCCCCACAAGATTGGCACTCTATCTCGCGGCTCGAGGTTTGGTAGGTGATTGGCGGGAATCATTAATCAGACACGGTTCTGTATTGGAAACCGTCAGCTATTATGTTCACACACGGATTTGCTGCGGGAATTGTGTGTAATTCAAACTACGGTACTCCTAAATTCCGGCGACCGGCGTGTGTACTGTCCACGTCAATCTAGATTCCGGCCGCCAATAAATACTACCTTGCTCACATTGTCCCGCTTGCATTCTCATCTACATCCTCCCCTCGCTCGCCCTCTCTCTCTCTCTCAAATCTCTGCCATGGCGCTGCCGGTCTGCCCACGCGCCAACGAGGAGTCACCGCCCACCGAGGACGCTCACTCGATTAGCAACGACGAGGACCCCTACGCGCCGCCTGACAAGGTTGCGCCGGACCCCCCAACTTTGGATTGGTTTTGGGTCCAGTACAATCTTTGTCTATGGAAGTCACTGCCGCTGGCTGAGAAAGCCAGGCAAGTGGCGTTCAAGAAGGAGATGGCGGAGGAGGAAGCCAGGTACCAGACGACCTGTGAAGCCCGTGATGTCGCTTGGAAAAGGAGGCGGCGGAGCTTTGGGGGCGGACGCGTCGTCGTGCCGATGAGGTGTACGAAGATGGTTACTTCGCGAGGAAGGTCATAGGCGCTGGGCGCCTCGTCGCTGCATGGAGGTGGGCTGATACGCTCCAGCGTGCCACCGACGAGGAGCTCCGGTGGGCGCCCAACGAAATGGCAAGATCGGCCGCGTGCGTCCGCCAGCAAGAGGCAGATCAATACGTCATGCGCTGCGAGGTAGAGGAATCGGAGTACTGCTTGATGTCAAAGGTGTTACGAGCCTTATCGCTACATGGAGATGGGCCAATAAGCTCCAGCGTGACATCGATGAGGAGCTCTGGTGGGCGCCCAACGAAATGGCAAGATCGTTCGCACTCGTCTGCCAGCAAGACGCAGATCGGTACGTCAAGCGCTGCAAGGCGGAGGAAGCGGAGTACTGCCTCCGCGCTGGGAAGGTGCCACGCACCAGGGAGCTGCTGGCGAGGGGCTACCGGAATATTGCCCCCAAGAGGGATTATTAGTTTTAGTATTGTTCGTTTTCAATTTTATGCATTGTACCTAGTAGTTAAGTATCATCACATATATGTGATGATATTATATATATTCTGTAATGAACTAATGAACAATTAATATATATATATATATATTATGAATTCCATTTTCTATATGTTTTTGTATACTCATTTGAATCTAGCTGTTATCATCCACATATACAGAATGGAAAGCGTATACACACACATTGAAACAGAACATATAAGAATGGAAAACAGAGTACACACATTGGAACAGAGCAATAAACAGAGCAATACTATGATTGCTGTGAATACATAGCTATCCACATCGAAACAACTTTCCAAAATAAAACGCGTCCATGAGACCATGACCAGCAGCCCTTGCCTAGGGTAGCTCTTGGCTCTACCTGAACTTGTGCAGGCGTTTGTCCAAGCGATCGACACACTCGCGGTACATCTAGAGCGCGATCTCGAGCTCCAAGTTGGCTATTTCATCGGAGATCACCAGCTCAAGGATGCGACGGCCATGTTCCTCTAATGCACCCAAGTGGATACCTGAGCCAAGGAGGCAGTCGAGCCTACAGACCAGCGCGTTGGCATCCAGCGGGCCGCGGACAAGGCGAACGGCAGCACCCACGCGAACAGCACGGCGAGCGTCTGGTGCAAGTACGGCGCAGTTGGCCTCTGGTGCAAGTACGGCGCTGAGGGCCTCTACCCACTCCTGGCGAGGAATGGGGGTACAGACGGGACATCTACCCAGCTGCGACGCCGTGTCGACAGCAGGCAAGCGCTGATGGATCCGCTGTTGATGTGCGGCGCGCCGCGCCTCTCGCTCCGCGGCGCTCCAACGGTCTCGCCGTGCGGCGAGCCGCAGCCTATCGGCGCGGACGCGCCTAGCTTGCTCTGCAGCGCGCTATCGATCATGTTGTGCGGCGAGCTCCAGCCTGTCGGCGCTGACATGCCTATCTTGATGCGTGGCGCTCAAGCGCCATGCGCCAAAGGTCTGCTCAACCCTGGCGATGACGCGCATCACGGCGTCGTCCATCGTGTTGCCGGGGAGCGCCTCGGCCTCGACGGGATGTGGCGCCTGCTCGTTTTCCTCGTCGACGAGGTTGATGGCAGAGGCGGCGCTTTGGTGGGTTGGCATGCTTGGAAAAGGTGGATGTGCTACAGGCTGCGCTTGTCGCCTCCGTGCGTCGTGCACCCCCTATGCGCAATATAGCAGGGTGGTGGGAAACAGGTGAGGAAATGGCAGGAAACAGTGGCGTGTTCATAAAACGCCATCAATTAATCAAAACTTAGCATCGGGCTAGCAGAAGTCGTAGATGGTGATCAGATGAACACAGACCACACTAGGGAACCCAACAACCCGTCGGTGATGAATTCATCAATCCCAAACGGTTGAATACTAGCAAGCGTTTGCCCACAACACACACGGCCTATTCCATCGCAAATAGGTTGGATGGATCAACTGTATGCCACGTATCGCACATTGTCAAAAAGTAATGCGGTAGACCTTCTATAACGTGTGTTAAAAAATAAAAAAAATAAAAAACAAGGACCTCGAGGTTAAATTAGCTGAGGGAATGGGGCATTTCGGTCATTTGACCGAAATGACCCATCCCATCACCTAATTTAACATGGACACAACTTCCCATCCAGTCACCCATCCGATGGCTGCTCCAGCCCGAGCACACTTAACTTGATAGTTTTCTTACATGAGCTACTGGTGGAATAGCTAGTCCTTGCTGATAGGAATCCCTCTTCACATCCTTATGGCGTACCTGGATGACCGCCCGTCCCACAATGGCCGATGTTGTGTAGACAAAGCATATCACATACGTCTTATTAGAAGCAATCGTCTGCGTTATTATCGGTCTTCGCACACATTTTTGATTACAAACCTGTTTGCCGCGTATCACACACATCTTGTTATATTGAGCCGTTTTTGTTCTCTTGCCTAATCACAAACAGTTCATCCGAGTGAACAGTATGCTATATATCGCACACACCTTCATCTGGCTCCCTGTTTCTTTTGTGTTGCCTAATCACAAACAGTTCATGCGAGTGAACCGTATGCTGTGTATCGCACACGCCTTCATCTGGTGGCCCCTTTCTTTTGTTCCTCCTCATCGCAAATAGTTAATTGAACTGAACTGTATGCCCTTCATCGCACACGCAACTAAAACCTGAGCCGTGTTTGATGCATCCGTCATCGCAAACGTTTTATACATTTCTGACGGTTTTCATACACCACCGTTTGCGATTATGGCATCGCACATAGTTTCTCGAAGGGTCTCTGATTGTAGTGTCGCGCTAGCAGCATCCCGTAGTAGTGTATGCCCATCATCAAAATTGAGCTCCTCGACCTGATCTAGGGCGGGGGATCGGAACCAGTCATCAAGCTTGGCTCGGTCCTTGCCGTTGGAACGGAACTTGCCCATTCTAAGCCCTTTGGTTGGGCCAAGGTGACTGCCGAGGATCTTGGAGAACGCATCCAAGCTTTTGCAATAGCCATGGCAGAGCTCGTGGGTGTCGATGAGGTTGAGAGGGCTGGAGTTCCATAGGGGGCGCCACCACCAGGAAAGGAGGTTTGTCCGTGCCCCATATTTGATTGGGAGGAGGGAGATGATGACTTTCAACATATCATCATGGAGGCTGCTGATGAAGTCTAGGCCTGCTGGAGTCGCTTGCGGTTCTAGCTCGCCCCACCTCCGCTTGTTGGCAGCCCCGTTGTCCACCTCGGGAGTCTCCTTGTCAGTGGCGCTTTCTGATAGAAATGGGAGTACAGGGATTATTTAGTTTAAACATGGCAATAGAAAAGTGTCTTGGTAACTAGAAGTTATTAGGTAGGAATATAGTAAGAAAAGGTAATAACAATTGGTTGCTTAAATACTACACAATTCATTTGACATTGCTGGGTAAGTCGACATGAAGATAGTTGAAAAGAAAACTTACTGCGAACAAATTCTGGACGAATGATTTTGTCGGGGATGTTAGCATATCTCATGACTAGGCCCTTTTATGTGCAGTGCAATTTTAGTGCCAGCTTTCAGTACATAAAACTTTGCAATTTCTTTCCAAAAGCCATTGCCAAAATAGGAGTCACCACGTTCATCAAGTCTTACAGTAGCAACGATTGTAAATCCATGGTTTGTGTGCAATATGACATCCGTGGATCCTTGATGTATGTAAAGGGAAAACTTGTGCACTACATAATCTGTTGCATAGCAAGGGATGTTCTGCAGAAAATGGTAGGATTGTTAAAGAAGGTAACATGCAAATGTGGGCCCAAATTGAAAGAACTATGCAGTAGTTGAAATCAAAGGACAAAAATCTATAATTAAATGTCGGTGTACAAAAGTAGGGGCGCTCCTTTTTACCCCTTTACTTGTGCACGGGCAGTTGGAGCCGCGCCCACGGCCACACTGAGCAAGGCAGGGGAGGGAAGCCGAAGGCACAAGGCGACCAAAAGCAATGCCAAGACCAAGAAATATGAAAGAGCAAGGGGGCGAGGTGGACTCCCCCGGCAAGACCCTTGCCGGGGCAGCCTCCGTGGCCCCGGCAAGAGCCTTGCCGGGGCAACTTGCCCGATGCCAGCAGAGCAGGCCACCCTTGAGCCCGCGGGTTTCGACACCACCAACCAACTGCATTGGAACCAAGGCTCGGGAGGCACCTTTATTGCGGCATGCAGATCTTTGTCAAGATCATAAGCACACAAGATCAGATGAGGACCAGAAGACGACGATCCTCGGCGGGATCTTAGCCGAGGAAATCCACAAGACCCCCGGCAAGACCCTTGCCAGGGATAATCACGGTGCCACGGCAAGACCCTTGCCGGGGACACTTACGGGGCCGCGGCCAGGCCTGCGTCTGCCAAGGCTCCACCGCCGCCCCCATGCAGCTGCCAGCTCAACCAGCTGAGCAGGCACCTGCGTGGGGACGAGCGGCATCCACGACCGACTCAGCAAGCACCTGCGTGGTGGCATGCAGGTCTTCATGAAGGCTCCACCACCGCGCTAGCCCAGCAGCCAGCCAATGTGGCACCATGACGCCTCGTCAACTCGGACGCGTGTCGAAGCGAGGCGAGGCGACGACAGTTGGGACGTGCTTCCTTGCCGTCCCTGATAAAGCAAGGGGGGCACGTCGGCAGCGCATTAAATGTGTTTATCCGACTGTGCTAGAGGATAGACTCATCCACTATACACCTTTCCACCTCCTATGTGCCACTGTGGCAGTCCCTTTTACCTATGAAAGGGGGCCCGAGGCGACTAGGAGGAGGATTGGGATCTTTTGGGCAAGTCGCACCTCATATCTAGCTCAAGAACACAAGAACACTCAAATACATCCACCAAAGCAGGACTAGGGTATTACGCATCTCCGCGGCCCGAACCTGGGCAAACGATCCGTGTGCTTCCTGTCAGACCCACTCTTTTTACAGTCTCCCACCCGCCAACCGTAGGAGGGATCCCAGTGATCCCATAGGTGTCATTTCCACCGACATCTTTGGCGCGCCAGGTAGGGGGCGCAGTTGTGAAAATCTGGTCTGATCGGAGCAGCGGCTTCATCATGGCCATCGTTCCAAGGAAGAAGACGACCGAGTTTGACGGCACCATCTGCAGATGCGGTGGACGCCCGTGCAACGACAGAAAAGCTAAGTCATACAAAACTTTAAGCAATTTCTCTTTATATATAAGGCTATTGTGCTCGAAGGTCCCGCCCTATGTATGGAAAACCTGCACGCACAGGGGCCCTTCCACTATTGGCAATGCCCTTGCTCTGTTTCGAGTCCACTCAACAGCTCAAGTGGCCGCGTCGAGAACAGTGGGGTAGCCTTCCGCAATTGGCAACGCCCTCGATTCTGACTCGAGTCAAGCTCGATAGTTCGAGCGGCCGCGTTGAGGGCGGCACACCCGGCAGGCCACTTGGGATCCGTCCTCAGGGCGTCGTGGCCTGGGTTTACGCGCCGACAAGCCTACCCGATTAACGTAGGGTGAACATACAAGGGAAGATCAAACGGGAAGATAGCATGCATAATATCAAAAGTGGTGCAGAGTTATATTACATCAGTTGTTGCCGCAGTTCTAACTAAAGATAGAAATTGTCTTGGTCATGAACCTGCAGCGGCAGTGAGAGACGGGGTGCCTAATCCCGGCGCTGGCCCTCAACCCTCTGAATTCCGCCGATGCGGCTGACGATGGGCTTGATATGCTCCTTGAGCGCCGTGAGGTCTGCATCCTCCGGCAAGCTATCCAGCGCAGCGTCGAAGTCGAGGTTGGGATGCCAGTACGCCATCTTGATGAGGACCTTGTTCATGGCACCCTGGCAAAGCTTCCGGGCCTCATCGTCCAGAGAGGCCGCTCGGATGGAATGGAGCCGCTCCAGGGTATGAACAACCCTCTCGAAGAACAGGGTCAGGCTGCAGTTGGCGCTCAAGTTCGGCTCCGGGGCGTACCTCACATCCAGCATCCCCATGGTGGCCAGCTGCGTGGTGGCCCTGTCGGCGACGGCGGCGAGGCGTTTGAGCCAGCGGTTTTCGCCCTCCATGTGCTCCTTGTGGGTGGCGGCGTCATTCCTCCGCAGTTGCTTCTCGGCCTCCAGATCCTTGGTCAGTGCCCCCTCCTGGGTTTTTGCCTCCGACAGCATCCCCTCGAGACCCTCCAGCTTCAGCTTGAGGTCTTTGATGGAGTTGTTGGCCTCAGAAAGCTGCCCAGCCTTGCCGAGGGCTGCGCCCTGCGCCTCCACCCGAGCGCTGCGCCCTGCGCCTCCACCCGAGCGCTGTTGAGCGTGTCCTTCTCCTTGGACAGCTTCAGGACTTGGTCTTTCAGCCCGTCCCGCTCCACCTCAAGCTCCATCACTCTGCCGGCGTGAACCAAAGCCTGGGCATTGAGTGCCTCTTTGTGCCTCTGCTCCAGCTCCTGGGTCCGCTGCACGATGAGCTTCTCCACCTCCTCATCCTTGCAGCGAAGCGTTGCGGCAAGCTTCTCCACATGCGTGGCAAGGTCCTCCTCCTGGGAGTTTTGCGCGGCCTGCTGCTGGTGCCGAGCCGCCTCGGCCTGGGCGGCCTCCTGCTTTGCCAGCTTCTGTGCCTTATCGATGTCGGCCTGCTTCATGACGAGCACGAGGTTGCACTCAGCCAGCGCGTCCCGGGCGGGCCTTCAGGTCCTTGTGGGCCTGGCCGAACCAAGCCTGCGCCTCGGCGACGCGCTCCTCGAGGTCCGCCTCCGCCTTGTCCAGCACTGCCATCCTGGACTTAGCCTTGTCTAGGCGGGTGCGGTGGAGCACCTGGAGCTTCTGGAAGTTGGTGTTCATGGCCTGGAGGAGCCGCTCCTCCTGGGAACCACCGCCACCGGCGCTTGGCTCGTCAACAACCTCAAGCCCGGCAGCGGCAAGCACTTCATCATCAAACACCTCCCCCTCGACGGGCGTCCCGGTGCTCGCCGTCCCTGGTAGGTGGACGAACAGGTCGTCGCTCACCCTCAGGTACCTGCCCGAGCTAGAGGCAGTGTAGGAGGAAGGTTGGTTGTCAACCACCTCCTCCTCGGTAGTGGCCTTGCCAGCCTCCCCTGCAGGCCCCTTGCTGGCATCCTCGGCAGCAGCCTTGCCAGGCTCCCCGGCAGACCCCCTGGCGGCGTCCTCTGCAGCATCCTTCGCAGCCTCCTCGGCAGTGATCTTCTTGGCCTCCGCTGCGGCATCCTTGGCGACATCCCCGATGATGGTGTCTATGTCCTCCCGGTCCGCCGAGGGAGGATCTGGATGTCGAGAAGGGTATGAGGCAAAGCCAAGACTAAGATCCAAGAGAAGAAGAAAAAGTACAGCCACAGAAGGCGAGTGACTTACCCGTGCCATGCTGGGAAGAAGAGGCCCCCTCCCTGCCAACATCTGGTGCCGAGGTGGAGCCACCAGCGCCTAAGATTGCCTCCTCCTCCTCCATGTGCATGGGCTCGACGCTTGGCGCCCTTGCCGGGGACGCCCCTCGGGACGGCGTAGTTGATGGGGCGGCGTGTTGGGGGTGGCCCCCAGTGGCTCCTCCTGCTGCCGTCCTCCTCCTACACGCACGGCAAGGTTAGCACCAAGGGATCATACCCCGACACGCGTTGAGGGGGAGCGAGTGGTGAACTTACGCTGGGGGCTGTGCCGGGGGCTGCTCAACACCACCAGCGGTGTACCGGAAGCGCCTGCCGGGGGCTGGCCGCCCGCCGAGGACCTGGCCCTCTTCACCCTCTGGGCCAGCGTCTCCACGTCCCTGCAAAGATGAAAACAAGTCAAGATAAACAACACGGTTTAGGGAGACGGAGATGACAAAAAAGGAACAAGACGCTTACTCATCCTCCACCTCCTCCTCTGCAGCCTTCCTCTTCCTTCTTGGGCTAAGGGCCCGAACTCGAAGACGACCTCCGCGTCGACATCCGCCGGAGGAGGGGAAGGAGGTGAAGTCTGTACGCGCTTGGACGAAGAAGAGGCAGTTGCTTTCTTCTTCGCCATTGCGGCCTTCACCAATTTCTTCACCGCCGCGGCCCTCGTCTGGCGCACGGACGCCTCCGGGGCTTGCCGGGGTTGCACGGTCCTGCCGGGCCGGACCAGCTCGCCGGAGCTGGCCCGCCGTAGGACTCGCCCTCTCCCCGTGGCTGGAGGGTCGACAGCCTCGACCTCCTCCTCCTCCGACAACGACGACTCGTCGGCCACATCCTCAATGAGAGGGGCCCCGATGCCGGCGCTGCTAGCCTCCCCAGCGGACTCCGCCCACTGGGCGAGCTCCCTCTCCTCCTCGGCCGCCGCAGCCTTGTCCTCCACGCCGCCGGTGCTGCCGGCCTCCTTGGTGAGCTCTGCCTCTGCGGCCCTGGCGGCAATGTAGTCCAGCTCCGCCTGGGTGGTGTCCTGAACGAGCAGTGGCTCGGCACGGACGTACTTCTCCTCAAGGGTATCAAAAAACTCCTGCACTTGATCCTTCGGTGGCTCAGCCCAATTTGGGACGAGGCCATGCGCGCTGAACTCCAGCATCACGGCGATGATGTCATTCCGGCACGAGTTGTTGCTCAGCTGGACCACCCCCGCCGGCAACCCGAACAAGGGCCCCTTGGCAATCTTGCCTGTCTTGGTGGCCTTGCCGGACCGTACGACCTTGCCGTCGCGGTTCACGTCAAGCTGGAAGAGCCGCTGGCAGAAGTGGGCGTGCCCCATCACCGTGAGGTTGTGGTCCATGTCGGGGCGAAGCCTCATGATGTCGTCCACGTTCGTGAAGAGCTAGGCTGGCTCCCCTTGTTGTGCAGCGGAGCGATTCGGCGGCGGATGAAATCCACCCCGATCATCTCGAGGGTGAGCCCGGCCTCGGTGAGGCGAAGAATCCTGGTGGTGGCAATCGTGAGCTTCACGTTGTCGGTGTCAACATTGCTCTAGTCGCTTCTGTGAACTGGCGGCGCCTGGCGAACCTGGCAGAACCCCTGCGGTTCCTCCTTCTCAATGCAGCACCACCGGCCCCGCACCCTTCCCACCTCTCCTTCTGAGCGCCCTCCGGGTATGTCCCCTTGGACTTTGGGATCCAGGTGACACAACCGGAAATGACGCCTCCCTTCTGGATTCGAGGGAAGTAGTGGCGGAAGAGCGCCGTGTTGGGATGCACCCCGGCGAAGCCCTCGCAGAGATGCACAAAAAGAGCCATGCATGCCACAGCGTTTGGAGTGAAATCCAGAAGATGGAAGCCGTAGGTATGCATGATATCGTTGAAGGAATCAGAGAAAGGGGGGCAGAGGCCGCAGGAGAAGTAGTCGACGAAGAACGGGTACCGATTCGGGCCGGCCTTGGCGAAAGCCGCAGAGATGACGCGCGTGGCAGGATGCCCCGTCGTCTCCCCCCCCCCTATCTTGCACCCCCACAGATGCTTGAAGTAGTCCCGGAGGTGGACCGCGTCGACCGTCGTGGGGAAGTAGGCGGACTGCATCCACCGCACCGCCAACTCGCTCTCCAGCGGCTCCTCCGCCCCGGCGTCCTTGGCCACCCCCTTGTCCTTGCTGGTTTTAGGTGCCATGGCGGCTGCGAGAGGCGAAGGGGGAAGGGCGACGAGGGCGCGGCGGCGGCGAGCAAAGACAAGAGCTTGAGAGGGAGGAAGAAGGGGACGGCGGTTCCGAGATTAGAGAAAGCACGGAGGGGAAATGAGCAGCGCGCCCGCAGTTATTCCTTTTTACGGGGAAGGCGCGGGCCGCCTCTTTTCCCATTAACTACGATGTGACGCATGCATGCGGGAACCGCCCCACGCATGCCACCCACATCACGCATGACCCTCCACGACGCGCATTCAACGCAGGTCGTGGGGAAGCGCAAGCAAGCGAAAAGTTACCGCGGTAAATCCCGCGCCGCCTGCCCGCGCACCGTTCTGGGCTTGGCCCAACAACGTGTCGCGCTTATGTGTGGCCCAGGCCCGGGGGCTCCTGTCGGTGTACAAAAGTAGGGGCGCTCCTTTTTACCCCTTTACTTGTGCACGAGCAGTTGGAGCCGCGCCCACGGCCACACTGAGCAAGGCAGAGGAGGGAAGCCAAAGGCAGAAGGCGACCAGAAGCAACGCCAAGACCAAGAAATACGAAAGACCAAGGGGGCGAGGTGGACTCCCCGGCAAGACCCTTGCCGGGGCAGCCTTCGTGGCCCCGACAAGAGCCTTGCCGGGGCAACTTGCCCGATGCCAGCAGAGCAGGCCACCCTTGAGCCCGCGGGTTCCAACACCACCAACCAACTGGATTGGAACCAAGGCTCGGGAGGTGCCTTTATGGCGGCATGCAGATCTTCGTCAAGATCATAAGCACACAACATCAGATGACAACTAGAAGACGACGATCCTCGGCGGGATCCTAGCCGAGGAAATCCACAAGACTCCCGGCAAGACCCTTGCCGGGGACAATCACGGTGCCATGGCAAGACCCTTGCCGGGGACACTTTGCTAGGGTGAACCTCGGTTTGGGGGGCATGCATTCATAGCTTAGGATTCCCTTCGTGCCGACACGAGGGAGGGGGGCTGCTAGCCACTTCTCACTTTGCTAGGGTGAACCTCGGTTGGGGGGGCATGCATCCATAGCTTAGGATTCCCTTTGTGCTGACACGAGGGAGGGGGCTGCTAGCTACTTCGCACTTTGGTAGGTGAAGCTCGGTTGGGGGGAGGGGCATGCATTCATAGCTTAGGATTCCCTTCGTGCCGACACGAGGGGGGTGGGGGCAAGCAATACAGTGCGCTTTGCGAGAGAGGTGCCACATCGAAGTTGCATTTGGTATTTGAAAATCAAACCACCCTTTTGATACATAAAGTTGGTCCACATGCAAGTGTGTTCGTGTTCTGACCCTCTCCCACGTCTTTTTTCGCCAAATTTATAAACATTAGATAAGTCAGATGACGCAACAGACACAGTTCACTCAAACTAAACGTGTGCCACGCCGGTGCACCTGTCACGCACACATCCGCACAGTACATTGGGCTCCACGAGACGCCCCCTCTCAAAAATATCTGCCCGCCTCGAGGGTTTTTCTGTTTCATAACACACGGTTGTTATCTCTGGACCGTGTGCAATGTTTCTTGTTCCCGATCCCGCCTGCATCCCTAGAAAATATCTGCCTGCCTCGAGGGTATTTCTGTTTCATAACACACAGTTGCTATCTCCGGACCGTGTGCAATGCACTATCATCAAAATTTTCAATAGCCCGGCATTTCAATCCCGTGTTTGACTCCCGCGTAGTAAAATTTTCTGTACCCGCGTCATTTCCTCAAACACGCCGCCCCCCTCCACACACACACACACACCAAAACCTCCTCAGGCGTGTGCGCACACACACACAGACACACACCCTCCCTCGCTCGAAACCCTAGCAAGGTCCTCGCCGCCGCTGCCGCTGCCGCAAGGCCTCCATTGTCAACATCTACCGGTTTGGCCGTGCAGCTTACCCACCGATCTCTATCCCCAGGCCGCCCTGAGTTTCTTAGATGACGCCTGCCAAATGCCCCTTTTCCCACAGATCCCCATCCCCCACTCCAGAGCGTCGCACCCTAAGCCCGGCTACGCTTCCCGTGGAGCTCGAGGAGCGACTGGCCAAAAAGAGGTGTATAGCGGTCTCGTCGCCCGACGTCGCCGAGGAAGCTGACGACCATTACTAGCGGCAGGCACTCAAGCAGCGGGCTAGAGTATGCGGGCATGTCTCGGCCGCCGGCTACGACATCGAGGTCATCGACAGCGACAGCCTGAGGCGGGTTGTGTCACCGGTTAAGTGGCCCACCCCAACCCCTCGGGTTCAACCGCCGTCGATCTCATCCATGGCCCCGCTGCTGATCTCCTCTGGCTCGCTGTCAACAATTTGTCATTCTACATCGCCATCGAGCCCCTTCTGTCATTTCTCAAGGACACGTTCTGCGACGCTGGCTTGGGATCCACAGCTTCCAAGTCAGAACTCGTCGACGGTGACCACGAGGTGGGCACCCTCTCCGGCTCTTCCAAGGGGAAAGATCCCATCTGCTCTTCAGGGGGAAAGCGCCCGTCTGCGACATCAGGGAGGGCACCCTACAGTCGTGCTCTTCTAAGGGGAAGGAGCGCATCTGCGACAACCTGGAGCTCATCCAGGGTCCGTGCTCTTCCCACGGGAGCGAGCCCATCTGTGACAAGTGAGGAAACCCATGATTTGTTTTGCCGTGCCTCTTCACAGGGGGAAACCCATGATTTGTTTTGTCAAGTCCCTTTTGTAGTGTAGTGAGAATATGTCCAGTTTTAATTGCTATATCTGGTTGTTTGCAGTATGCCTTGTTTATTTCAGTTGTTCACAATGTGATGCTCTATATGAAGTAAATATGCCCTAGAGGCAATAATAAAGTTATTATTTATTTCCTTATTTCATGATAAATATTTATTATTCATGCTAGAATTGTATTAACCAGAAACACAATACATGTGTGAATACATAGACAAACATAGTTTCACTAGTATGCCTCTACTTGACTAGCTTGTTAATCAAAGATGATTCAGTTTCCTAACCATAGACATGAGTTGTCATTTGATTAACGGGATCACATCATTAGGAGAATGATGTGATTGACTTGACCCATTCCGTTAGCTTAGCACTTGATTGTTTAGTACGTTGCTATTGCTTTCTTCATGACTTATACATGTTCCTATGACTATGAGATTATGCAACTCCCGTTTACTGAAGGAACACTTTGTGTGCTACCAAACGTCACAACGTAACTGAGTGATTATAAAGGTGCTCTACAGGTGTCCCCGAAGGTACTTGTTGAGTTGGCGTATTTCGAGATTAGGATTTGTCACTCCGATCGTCGGAGAGGTATCTCTAGGCCCACTCGGCAATACACATCACTATAAGCCTTGCAAGCATTGTAACTAATGAGTTAGTTGCGGGATGATGTATTACGGAACAAGTAAAGAGACTTGCCGGTAACAAGATTGAACTAGGTATTGCGATACCGACGATCGAATCTCGGGCAAGTAACATACCGATGACAAAGGGAACATTGTATGTTGTTATGCGGTTTGACCGATAAAGATCTTCGTAGAATATGTAGGAGCCAATATGAGCATTCAGGTTTCACTATTGGTTATTGACCGGAGACGCGTCTCGGTCATGTCTACATAGTTCTCGAACCCGTAGGGTCCGCACGCTTAACGTTCGGTGACGATTTCTATTATGAGTTTATGTGTTTTGATGTACCAAAGGTAGTTCAGAGTCTCGGATGAGATCGGGGACATGACGAGGAGTCTCAAAATGGTCGAGACGTAAAGATCGATATATTGGACGACTATATTCGGACATCGGAAAGGTTCCGAGTGATTCGGGTATTTTTCGGAGTACCGGAGAGTTACGGGAATTCGCCGGGGAGTTTATGGGACTTATTGGGTTTTAGGGGAAAGAGAGAGGAGAGGCTGCGCCCCCCCCCCAATGCTTAGTCCGAATTGGACTAGGGGGAGGGGCGGCGCCCCCTCCTTCCTTCTCTTCCCTTTTCCCTTTCCTTCTATCCTACTCCTACTACTTGGAAGGGCTCCTAGTTCTACTAGGAAAGGGGGAATCCTACTCCCGGTGGGAGTTGGACTCCCCTAGGGCGCGCCATAGTGAGGGCCGACCCTCCCCCTCCTACACTCCTTTATATACGGGGAGGGGAGCACCCCTTGGAGACACAACAATTGATCATTGATCTTTTAGCCATGTGCGGTGCCCTCCTCCACCAGAATCCAACTCGGTCATATCGTAGCAGTGCTTAGGCGAAGCCCCGCATCGGTAGCAACATCATCACTGTCATCACGCCGTAGCTCTGCTGGATCGAAGCTCGCGGGACGTCATCAAGCTGAACGTGTGCTGAACTCGGAGGTGCCGTACGTTCGGTACTTGGATCGGTCGGATCGCTTCGGTCATATCGTAGTAGTGATTAGGCGAAGCCCTGCGTCGGTAGCAACATCATCACCGTCATCACGCCGTCGTGCTGACGGAACTCTCCCGTGAAGCTCTGCTGGATCGGAGTTCGCGGGACGTCATCGAGCTGAACGTGTGCTGAACTCGGAGGTGCCGTACGTTCGGTACTTGGATCGGTCGGATCGTGAAGACGTATGACTACATCAACCGCGTTGTGCTAACGGTTCCTCCTTCGGTTTACGAGGGTACGTGGACAACACTCTCCCTTCTTGTTGCTATGCATCACCATAATCTTGCATGTGCGTAGGGAAATTTTTGAAATTACTACGTTCCCCAACAGTGGCATCCGAGCCTGGTTTTATGCGTTGATGTTATATGCACGAGTAGAACACAAGTGAGTTGTGGGTGATACAAGTCATACTGCTTACCAGCATGTCACACTTTGGTTCGGTGGTATTGTTGGATGAAGTGGCCCGGACCGACATTACGCGTACGCTTACGCGAGACTGGTTCTACCGACGTGCTTTGTACATAGGTGGTTGGCGGGTGTCAGTTTCTCCAACTTTAGTTGAACCGAGTGTGGCTACGCCCGGTCCTTGAGAAGGTTAAAACAACACTATCTTGACGAACTATCGTTGTGGTTTTGATGCATAGGTAAGAACGGTTCTTGCTAAGCCCGTAGCAGCCACGTAAAACATGCAACAACAAAGTAGAGGACGTCTAACTTGTTTTTGCAGGGCATGTTGTGATGTGATATGGTAAAGACATGATGCTATATTGTATGAGATGATCATGTTTTGTAACCGAGTTATCGGCAACTGGCAGGAGCCATATGGTTGCTGCTTTATTGTATGCAATGTAATCGCCCTGTAATGCTTTACTTTATCACTAAGCGGTAGCGATAGTCGTAGAAGCAAAAGTTGGCGAGACGACAACGATGATACGATGGAGATCAAAGGTGTCGCGCCGGTGACGATGGTGATCATGACGGTGCTTCGGAGATGGAGATCACAAGCACAAGATGATGATGGCCATATCATATCACTTATATTGATTGCATGTGATGTTTATCTTTTATGCATCTTATTTTGCTTTGATTGAAGGTAGCATTATAATATGATATCTCACTAAGTTTCAAGATAAAAGTGTTCTCCATGAGTATGCACCATTGCCAAAGTTCGTCGTGCCGAGACACCACGTGATGATCGGGTGTGATAAGCTCTACGTTCATCTACAACGGGTGCAAGCCAGTTTTGCACACGCAGAATACTCGGGTTAAACTTGACGAGCCTAGCATATGCAGATATGGCCTCGGAACACTGAGACCGAAAGGTCGAGCGTGAATCATATAGTAGATATGATCAACATAGTGATGTTCACCATTGAAAACTACTCCATCTCATGTGATGATCGGACATGGTTTAGTTGATATGGATCACGTGATTACTTAGATGATTAGAGGGATGTGTATCTAAGTGGGAGTTCTTAAGTAATATGATTAATTGAACTTTAATTTATCATAAACTTAGTCCTGGTAGTATTAGCATAACTATGTTGTAGATCAATAGCTCGTGTTGTTGCTCCCCGTTTATTTTGATATGTTCCTAGAGAAAAACTATGTTGAAAGATGTTAGTAGCAATGATGCGGACTTGCTCCGTGATCTGAGGATTTTCTTCTTTGCTGCACAGAAGAATTATGTCCTTGATGCACCGCTAGGTGACAAACCTATTGCAGGAGCAGATGCGGACGTTATGAACGTTTTGACAAAAGCTCGGTATGATGAGTACTTGATAGTTTAGTGCACCATGCTTTACGGCTTAGAACCGGGACTTCAAAAATGTTTTGAACGCCACGGAGCATATAAGATGTTCCAAGAGTTGAAATTGGTATTTCAAACTCATGCCCTTGTCTAGAGGTATGAGACCTCTGACAGTACTTTGCCTACAAGATGGAGGAGAATAGCTCAACCACTGAGCATGTGCTCATATTGTCTGAGTACTACAATTGCTTGAATCAAGTGGGAGTTAATCTTCCAAATAAGATAGTAATTGATAAAGTTCTCTAGTCACTATCACCAAGTTACTAGAACTTAGTGATGAACTATGATATGCAAGGGATGACGAAAGTAATTCCCAAGCTCTTCGGGATGCTGAAATCGACGACGGTAGAAATCAAGAAAAGCATCAAGTGTTGATGGTTGACAAGACCACTAGTTTCAAGAAAAGGTCAAAGGGAAGAAGGGGAACTTCAAGAAGAACAGCAAGCAAGTTGCTGCTCAAGTGAAGAAGCCCAAGTCTGGACCTAAGCCTAAGACTGAGTGCTCCTACTGCAAAGGGACTGGTCACTAGAAGCGGAACTGCCCCTTGTATTTGGCGGATAAGAAGGATGGCAAGGGGAACAAAGGTATATTGGATATACATGTTATTGATGTGTACTTTACTAGTGTTTATAGCAACCCCTCGGTATTTGATACTAGTTCAGTTGCTAAGAGTAGTAACTCGAAACGGGAGTTGCAGAACGAATAGAGACTAGTTAAGGGTGAAGTGACGATGTGTGTTGGAAGTGGTTCCAAGATTGATATGATCATCCTCGCACACTACCTATACTTTCGGGATTAGTGTTGAACCCAAATAAATGTTGTTTGGTGTTTGCGTTAAGCATGAATATGATTTGATCAT
This sequence comes from Triticum aestivum, assembly GCF_018294505.1. Classification (NCBI taxonomy): domain Eukaryota; kingdom Viridiplantae; phylum Streptophyta; class Magnoliopsida; order Poales; family Poaceae; genus Triticum; species Triticum aestivum. The sequence continues at coordinate 265,647,671 of NC_057811.1, forward strand.
GTTTATTGCAATACGTTTATTCATTTAAAATCAGAGAATAATTGTTATTCTGTTTACATGGATAAAACCTTCGATGGTCATACACCCAATGAAAATAGTTTGTTGGATCTTGATCGTAGTGATACACATATTCATAATATTGAAGCCAAAAGATGCAAAGTTAATAATGATAGTGCAACTTATTTGTGGCACTGTCGTTTAGGTTATATTGGTGTAAAGCGCATGAAGAAACTCCATACTGATGGACTTTTGGAATCACTTGATTATGAATCACTTGATGCTTGCGAACCATGCCTCATGGGCAAGATGACTAAGACTCCGTTCTCTGGAACAATGGAGCAAGCAACAAACTTGTTGGAAATAATACATACTGATGTATACGGTCTGATGAGTGTTGAGGCTCGCGGCGGGTATCGTTATTTTCTAACCTTCACAGATGATTTGAGCGGATATGGGCATATTTACTTGATGAAACATAAGTCTGAAACATTTGAAAAGTTCAAAGAATTTCAGAGTAAAGTGGAAAAACATCGTAACAAGAAAATAAAGTTTCTACGATCTGATCGCAGAGGCGAATATTTGAGTTACGAGTTTGGTCTTTAATTAAAACAATGTGGAATAGTTTCACAAACTCATGCCACCTAGAACACCACAGCATAATGGTATGTCCGAATGTCATAACCATACTTTATTTGATATAGTGCAATCTATGATGTCTCTTACCAATTTACCACTATCATTTTGGGGTTATGCATTAGAGGCAACTGCATTCACATTAAAAAGGGCACCATCTAAATCCGTTGGGACGACACCTATGAACTGTGGTTTAGCAAGAAACCTAAGTTGTCGTTTCTTAAAGTTTGGGGTTGCGATGCTTATGTGAAAAAGTTTCATCTTGATAATCTCAAACCCAAGTCGGAGAAGTGCGTCTTCATAGGATACCCAAAAGTAACTATTGGGTACACCTTCTATCACAGATCCGAAGGCAAGTTATTTGTTGCTGAGAATGGATCCTTTCTAGAGAAGGAGTTTCTCTCGAAAGAAGTGAGTGGGAGGAAAGTAGAACTTGATGAGGTAACTGTACATGCTCCCTTATTGGAAAGTAGTTCATCACAGAAATCTGTTTCTGTGACTCCTACACCAATTAGTGAGGAAGCTAATGATGATGATCGTGTAACTCAGATCAAGTTACTACCAAACCTCGTAGGTCAACCAGAGTGAGATCCGCACCAGAGTGGTACGGTAATCCTGTTCTGGAGGTCATGTTAATTGACCATGAGGAACCTACGAACTATGAGGAAGCGATGATGAGCCCAGATTCCGCGAAATGGCTTGAGACCATGAAATCTAAGATGGGATCCATGTATGAGAACAAAGTGTGGACTTTGGTTGACTTGCACGATGATCGGCAAGCCATAGAAAATAAATGGATCTTCAAGAGGAAGACGAACGCTGATAGTAGTGTTACTATCTACAAAGCTAGACTTATCGAAAAAGGTTTTGACAAAGTTCAAGGTGTTGACTACGATGAGATTTTCTCACTCGTAGCGATGCTTAGGTCTGTCCGAATCATGTTAGCAAATTGCCACATTTTATGAAATCTGGAAAATGGATGTCAAAACTACATTCCTTAATGGATTTCTTAAAGAAGAGTTGTATATGATGCAACCAGAAGGTTTTGTCGATCCTAAAGGTGCTAACAAAAATGTGCAAGCATCTCAGAGTTGGAATATACGCTTTGATGAGTTGATCAAAGCATATAGTTTTATACAGACTTGTGGTGAAGCCTGTATTTCAAAGAAAGTGAGTGGGAGCACTACATAATTTCTAATAAATATATGTGAATGACATATTGTTGATCGGAAATAATGTAGAATTTTCAAATAAAGACCTCAATGAAGCTACTTACATATTGACCATCAAGATCTATAGAGATAGATCAGGACGCTTGATAAGTTTTTTCAATGAGTACATATCTTGACAAGATTTTGAAGTAGTTCAAAATGAACAGTCAAAGAAAGAGTTCTTACCTGTGTGCCTCAGCCATAGTTTCTATAAAGTATGCCATGCTGTGTACCAGATCTAATGTATACCCTACACGGAGTTTAGCAAGGGAGTACAATAGTGATCTAGGAGTAGATCACTGGATAGCGGTCAAAATTATCCTTAGTGGAATAAGGATATGTTTCTCGATTATGGAGGTGACAAAAGGTTCGTCGTAAAGGGTTATGTCGATGCAAATTTCGACACTGATCCAGATGACTCTAAGTCTCAATCTAGATACATTTTGAAAGTGGGAGCAATTAGCTAGAGTAGCTCCGTGCAGAGCATTGTTGACATAGAAATTCGCAAAATACATACGGATCTGAATGTGGCAGACCCGTAGACTAAACTTCTCTCACAAGCAAAACATGATCACACCTTAGTACTGTTTGGGTGTTAATCACATAGCGATGTGAACTATATTATTGACTCTAGTAAACCCTTTGGGTGTTGGTCACATGACGATGTGAACCATGGGTGTTAATCACATGGTGATGTGAACTATTGGTGTTAAATCACATGGCGATGTGAACTAGATTATTGACGCTAGTGCAAGTGGGAGACCGAAGGAAATATGCCCTAGAGGCAATAATAAAGTTATTATTTATTTCCTTATTTCATGATAAATGTTTATTATTCATGCTAGAATTGTATTAACTGGAAACATAATACATGTGTGATTAGATAGACAAACATAGTGTCACCAGTATGCCTCTACTTGACTAGCTCGTTAATCAAAGATGATTCAGTTTCCTAACCATAGACATGAGTTGTCATTTGATTAACGGGATCACATCATTAGGAGAATGATGTGATTGACTTGACCCATTCCGTTAGCTTAGCACTTGATCGTTTAGTATGTTGCTATTGCTTTCTTCAAGACTTATACATGTTCCTATGACTACGAGATTATGCAACCCCCGTTTACCGGAGGAACACTTTGTGTGCTACCAAACGTCACAACGTAACTGGGTGATTATAAAGGTGCTCTACATGTGTCTCCGAAGGTAATTGTTGAGTTGGCGTATTTCGAGATTAGGATTTGTCACTCCGATCGTCGGAGAGGTATCTCTGGGCCCACTCGGTAATACACATCACTATAAGCCTTGTAAGCAACTAATGAGTTAGTTGCGGGATGATGTATTACGGAACGAGTAAAGAGACTTGACAGTAACGAGATTGAACTACGTATTGAGATACCGACGATCGAATCTCGAGCAAGTAACATACCGATGACAAAGAGAACAACGTATGTTGTTATGCGGTTTGACCGATAAAGATCTTCATAGAATATGTAGGAGCCAATATGAGCATCGAGGTTCCGCTATTGGTTATTGAACAGAGACGTGTCTCGGTCATGTCTACATAGTTCTCGAACCCGGAGGGTCCGCACGCTTAACGTTCGGTGACGATTTCTATTATGAGTTTATGTGTTTTGATGTACCAAAGGTAGTTCAGAGTCCCGGATGAGATCGGGGACATGACGAGGAGTCTCGAAATGGTCGAGACGTAAAGATTGATATATTGGACGACTATATTCGGACATCGGAAAGGTTCCGAGTGATTCGGGTATTTTTCGGAGTACCGGAGAGTTACGGGAATTTGCCGGGGAGTTTATGGGCCTTATTGGGTTTTAGGGGAAAGAGAGAGGAGAGGCTGCGCGCGCCCCAATGCTTAGTCTGAATTGGACTAGGGGGAGGGGTGGCGCCCCCTCCTTCCTTCTCTTCCCTTTTCCCATTCCTTCTCTCCTACTCCTACTACTTGGAAGGGCTCCTAGTTCTACTAGGAAAGGGGGAATCCTAATCCCGGTGGGAGTTGGACTCCCCTAGGGCGCGCCATACTGAGGGCCGACCCTCCCCCTCCTCCACTCCTTTATATACGGCGAGGGGGCACCCATTGGAGACACAACAATTGATCATTGATCTTCTAGCCGTGTGCGGTGCCCCCCTCCACCAGAATCCACCTCGGTCATATCGTAGCAGTGCTTAGGCGAAGCCCTGCGTCGGTAGCAACATCATCACCGTCATCACACCGTAGCTCTGCTGGATCGAAGTTCGCGGGACGTCATCGAGCTGAACGTGTGCTGAACTCGGAGGTACCGTACGTTCGGTACTTGGATCGGTTGGATCATGAAGACGTACAACTACATCAACCGCATTGTGCTAACGCTTCCGCTTTCGGTCTACGCGGGTACGTGGACAACACTCTCCCTTCTCGTTGCTATGCACCACCATGATCTTGCGTGTGCATAGGGAAAATTTTGAAATTACTACGTTCCCCGACACTATATGTGCAATTATTTGTTGTGCAGTACATTTCATCAGTCCAGTTTTAAACATACCGATAGGAATGCATATATTTGCTTGATGTTAAGCCTTTTATAACTAGCATATGCCTCTTCTCAAGTTTTTTGATTGTTCGGTTGTTTGTAGTTAGCATATGTCCAGTTTCAAATGATATCTTTGGTTGTTCGTAGTATGCCTTGCTTATTCCAGTTATTCACAATGTGATGTTCTATATGTGCAAGTATGAACCGTGTAGTTCAATTTCATCAGTACCAGTTTCAACAATACCACTATGAATGACTAGTGCATCTTGTAGTTAACACGCCTTTCCATTTTTATTTAACAATAACCAGTGTACTTAGACCGGCACAATACCAGATTGAATGACTATGTTTGCTTGTTGTTAAATGTTAGGCCTGTTGCAGTTAGCACACCTTTCCACTTGTTTTGCTTTACTAGCGTGCTTAAACCTGCACACTGAAGCTATCTTTTGGAGATTATTTTGTCTGCCATGTATAATTTTGGTTGATGTTTAGCCTGTTGTGCTTAACATGCTTCTCGATTTGCCTACACAGGACAATTTTGGGAACGACTGTTGTTTTCCATCGAGGTTAGTTTCATCCCATGGCTTATATCTGCTCACTGTTCAGGATATCTGTAGCTGGTACCATATAGGCAGGCGGCTGATAAGGGACTAATCGGTGAATCGGACTTTTAACTGAATATATCTGCAACCCAATTTTCGTTAGGTTAACTAGGGCCATATGTAATATATCTGAAGCTACATAGCAACATGCACTGTACTTAATGTCTAAATATGCAATGCTAGGCTACATAGCAACAAGGAAGAGTGTTACATTAATGTTCTAATGATGTCTAGATATACGTAGAAGAGCAGCAACAATAACAAAAATAACAACAACAACAACAACAACAACACAACCCTGTTTGGATACTCAACTTAGCTAGAGGTTAGAGTTAGTTCCTAGCTCATTACTAACCCTAAACTAACTCCATCCAAAGAGTTGTTTGGATGGCAGGGTTATATTGACAATAAATGCACTAGGAGAACTAGCTACAATTAGCACCTCTTGGATTGGATAGTTTTTTTGGGTGGGTTGTATATGTAACTATCTCAAACTATCCCTCATGTTTAGATATACTTTAGGGCTATTTGAGCCCGAACTAGCTCAAACTAACTGCAACCCATGGATATAGCAGCAGTTAATCAGCCGATAATTTGTAAGAGTGCACGAAACTCCTTCCGGCCCATAATATAAGATGTTAATTCATCTAATATGTGAGTATATTGGATGTTATAAGATACTCCCTCCATTCCTAAATATTTGTCTTTTTAGATAATTCAAATGGACTACCACATACGGATGTATATAGACATATTATAAAAGAGTGTTGTACTACATCATTGTGCAATTACTGTTTAGCTTCTAATATTAACTTGGTGCTTTTAGGTACATATGTCATTGGTAAAGATCCATGCTTCGACCCTTTCTGCGTATGGGGCAATGAGATATTGATGAACCAGCATCAAGTGAGCAAGCTGATAAAGATTGTTAGTAAAATGGGTCCAAAGATGGCAATTAAACTATTTGTTTACACTTTATCCAAGACAACAGCGAACTGCAGGATGGTAAGTAAGAACTCTGCAGCCTTCTTTTTACTGCCCATAATGAGTTGTGTTGGATGACAATGTCTGAATCTTTTTCCTTTGAAGTGGTTGCCAAAGTAGTTTACTCAAGATTACCTCTCAAACTACATGATTGGTGGGCATGCAAAGGTTAAAGTATTTCTACCAGAACACGATGATTATCTACATGTTTTCATGAAGACCGTGAAGGATGGGCGGTCAGCCATCACAAGGGGTTGGACTAGAGTCGTGTGTGCCTTCTGCATGGAGGAGGGCACAATATGGGCATTCCGCTTCACCTTGTTCAGCAACTAGAATATATTTCGCCTCTTTCTTTACCGTATTTAATAGTACAAGTATACAACTGTGGTTCATCATTCTTTATTTGGTTCTTATGTAATTCTTGAACATATGTACCTATGAATCGAATAATGCATTAGTTGTTTGAACCTGATGGATATGAATAAAGCTATATCACACATTCAAATTCAAATCCAAATCCGGTACAATTTGGAAAAGCAGCAATTAAATTAGGGTGAAATTACGCTCTCCAGGTTGTTACGGCACACACGGCTGGTAAAAAAATGTTTGCGATATGCACCATAATCCGAGACGGTTCACAAAGAGGAAATGTGTGCAAGCATGCACACAGTTGCCATTTGCAAATCGTGTGCGATGTCAGACAATATCACAAATGGTGCGGGCAAACTAAACATTTGTGTTAGTTGCCTTATCGTACATGATTCGCAACCATGAACTGTTTCTGATGAAGTATGCATCGTAAACGTTGCACCACAGGATAGCGTGTGCGATAGTTGTCGTGTACGACGATGTTACGACGGTTCGATGTTTCGTAATCCTGTCCGACACTCGTACGACGATTAGCTTATCTTCTTAGCGGCGAACCGTTTGTGATTGGCCGCGCATCATACACGTTTTATAATAGTGAACCATTTGTGATGGGCTGCGCATCGTAAACGTAGCACCACAGAATACTGACTACAATGGCAATGCGAGCAGAAACGAGTAGGAGTACTGTAGGGGCCCTATCCCCGACGGTTTCTAGGTCGTGTGGGAAGGACCCCCCTATCGCCCACACTCACTTGGCGACGGTTCCAAATGCCGTCGTGGAAAGGGGTTAAAACCCGTTGGTTTAGGACCGATGCGTACTAGTGTATGCAGCTTGCTGATCCACCTCCCTCCCCTCGCCCGACGGAGCCAGTTGCCGCCCCAAGCCGTCGCGCAGTTCAGCAACTCACTGCTCCAGGCCAGCTCGATGAGGAGCAGCGAGCTGCTCCACACTGGCACGACAGGGATCACGGTCGTCGTAGCTGCCGTCCACGCCGCTGCCTCATACTGTGCCTCCCGTGTCTACGACTGCGTCTCCCGTTTCTGTGGCTGAGACTCCCATGCCTGTGGTCGTGCCATGCAAGCAGAGACAGAAGCCGGGTGCAGAGAGCGACGAGTCAGTGGCCAGCGCCTCCACGTCTGCCGCCATCATCGAGGAGAAGTAGAACACGGGAGGCCGTCGCCGCTTGGGCATGAAGGCCACCGCCGAGGTGACGCCGGTGTACACAGCAAGTGTCTTGCCGAATCATTTTGTTGCGAGGTCCTTCGTCTACCCTGCATGGGCTCCACGGAAGCGGAGAAGCCCCCCTCAGCCTCCATCTTGGGCATCAGCCAACGATGTCAGTTGAGCAGTGCAGAAGCGAGTCGTCCTTTGCGCTGAAGCATATACCTCCGGGGCTCCCGGCAGTCCGGTGATCGTGCTGCCAGACATGAGGAAGACAAATGGATTGGCGGGCGACCATTTAGGCTAGGTATTATTATACATGTGCTGTTCAGGACTAGCACCGCTTAGTTGATTTGAATGTAATGAAATCCGTCATGTTTGTATGAAAATCTGGTATTTTATATCAATTCCGTCATTGTTTATATGAAATATCGTCGTGTTTGCATGAATTTCGTCTGGTTGGTTGAGTTGATGTCAGAATGTGTGCGGCTACGGTTGGATGGCGTAATTTGCGGGTCACCGGTCGGTCTGCGGCCGGCTCGGGCGGCATGGTGGGACAAAAAAAAGCACATCTCGTGCGAGCTCATCTCCAACGCGCACGCTGGAGGATGCATGAGCACCTAAGCTCTTCCTCCTTCATCGGTGGCAAAGGCATGGGTGGACAAAAGGGTCGCCAATATTTTGGCTACCCCGGGCAAGATCCAAACAGCCCCTCCCAGCCCCACCCCTCCCAACACATTCAAATCCGTCGTTCGTCGTGGAATTTTGCCATGTGTTGTTTTCATGGACTAGCAAGATGCCCGTGCATTGCACGAAACATCAAGATGCATTTTTTACAAAACACCAGTTGTGATTGACCCATGTAGGAGTAATCCCATGTGTAAAAACTAATGATATCTCAAGAATTTTATCGGAAAAATGGTATCTCGAGAATTTCATCGAAAAAATGATATCTCGAGAAAGATGAGAGATAAGGTGAGGAGGAGTGCGGCGTGGTGGTGACTGGTGGTCGGACTGGACGGAGGCATGGGGATGGACGGTGCCGGTAGCGGCCACATGCCAGATTGTTCCAGAGACTTCCTTTTTTTAATTGCTCAGCATGAGGTTGTGGGAGATAAGGATGAATGAGGCAAGGACTTATCTGTAAATGTGGAGAGAGGTGCGGGTATCTTTTGTAAAGTTGTCATAGTTTGCTTTCTATGTGTCAGATATAGATCGGACGGTCTATATTACAAGATGGTAGGCACACCATCATCACCAACTCGGTTTTTTATAAGAGTAGAGATATTTTTCCATGTGAAAACAAATTTAAATATGAACGAATAATCGGTGTCCGCAGTCTTCTGTCGGGAGCCCGGGACATAGTTGGATGGCCTCATAGTAGTAGTAGTAGTGTAGAGTACTACTAGTACTACCAGATAGTGAGTGTTTACTACTGTATCTACATACTAATTGCAACACATGCATGTGTTAGCAGTATAATGACCACGTATGTACTTTTTATGGTACAATTTGTGTAAGTTGGATGTCATATTATTGCTCTAACATGTGGTCAAAATTAGCCTCCAAAATTCATTTTATAACCTATATGGATTGAGGGAGTACATGCATTGCTGAGGTTTCTCTTAATCCTTGCGTGCAACATTTTTATTGAAGCTTGAAATGTGAACATGTGAATGGGAGGGACTACTACAACCCTTCCAAAAGAACTGTAGTACTAATGGTATCGTACTCCCTCCGTTACCATCTCACATGCTCAGTATTTTTGCGAACTATGGAAGTACCCAACTTATTCTACCACTCAGCATCTATTATGGATGCATTGTGGATTTAAATTGAGTCATATAGACTGGAAAGTAGGCACTTAGGTCATCCACAATGTATGATTTTTGTTTCCTCCAAGCCCTCTCTCCTCTTAGAGGTAGGCCTCTATACATTTCATGAACTGCCTCTAACAAAAAATTGGCTAGCATCGCGTCCAACCTTAGAGGTTGCCTCTAACAATGTAACAATCCATCTGGTCCCAACTGTCAGCCTTAGGAAGCATAAGAAAGTAGGAGTACAAGAGAAATAGTACTGATTGGACAAATGTGTTGCTAATCAATACTTTTTAAATTTCTGCTAGGGTCCATCTTAGAGGCTGGTTAGAGTCTCTATGCATTGTGGTGTTTTCATTTGATAAGAGGAAAACCATGTGGGGCCTACCTTAGAGGCAAGGCTCTATATACTGGAGATTCTCTGTATGTATTACTTTTGATGTGTCCCATCAACTCATAGAACGAGGAGAAGCTTGCTTAGTATGCCGTCTCCCCCGCCCACGGGCGCGGTGGCTCACAGAGTCGCATGACGAGGAGAAGCTTGCTTACAACGCCTAGGCCCACTCCCTCGCTCACGCGCGCGGTGGCTCGCAGGACGAGGAGAAAATTTTACTGCTCCCTCTGTTACTCCTCGTCCCTACCTTGGTTAGAGAGATTATCATATTGTTTGAAATATATGTCTTTTAGTAGTAGGAGTAGTAAAGTGGTACATAGGAGTGGTACTATAGCAATTTCCTTGGAGTATGTGGTGCAGCAAGCTACCCTAGGCTATGTTACTACTCCTCCTTTCCGGTTTATGGCTCAATTTCAAAATCTCTCCAACCAAGGTAGACAGTGAGTGGTGGAATTAATTTCGTAGTTTGCACAAGTTATTAGTACGCTCGTTTTTCTCAAGAAGTTATGTTTACCGATGCATTAATTACAACGAATGCATGCATGACCACCAAATTTCCATGAACTTCTACATGCATTGGTGAGTTTTCTGTTGATATTGCTTGCATCGGGTGATTTAATGCACCTCGAAATTCAAACATGTGATGGTACTACTAGTAGAATTGAGACTAATAAAATGGAAAAACGATTTTTTTAGAGGAGCCCTATAAACCAGAAAGGAGGGAGTAGTAAGTAGTACTACCTCCATAGTGGGTACGTACTCCGTAAAATCAGATTTTCCCAAAACTAAGTCGCTCAACCTTTATTTGCTTGTTTCCCTTCCTGCCTCGTTGCCTTGAATAGACTATGCAAAACTCCACTGCCTGTCACGCGAGAAAAGACTCGCCCTCACCTTTTTTAGTCCGGGTTTGTATCGATGGATCGCGCTAAGCAGCAAAAACCAAGCCGTGTCTTGTACTCCTCCGTCGTACTAAAAGAGTGGAGACGCTTGCTTTCATGAATTTTGTACTTCCTCTCGCCGACATGTGGGACATATAGCAACCGGGTCGACGTGCCATGCACCAAATAACAATGCAGAACAGCAGGGGGACGCACCCTAGCGTAGTGCCCCAGTAGTAGTAATGAGCAATGAGAAGTCAAATCACAATGTCACACCTTCCCTGACAGACGAAGCAACCATTATTTCACACTTCGCTGAATCCGCTTCGCCATCATGTCCTTCAAGAAAACCACATATTGCTTCTGTCATTGTTCTGCCTCAAGAGGGACGCGCACCACCTTGGTACATCATGACATGTGGGACCGCATGACAGGCCATGCTCCCCCGCCCATCACTTGGTAAAATCACCTCATTTTTACTACTTCCTCTGTCTCGGTTTACAGGGCATGCACGTCGTTCTAGGTTGAGAATTTAACTAGCTATATATGTGATGAACAATATATGTTTAGAAACTACATCTGCTTAAGAATCCAATGATACACTTTTTGTGACATAGTAACTCATATTTAGTTAGTCAAATGGATGACCTAGAACTACGTGCATGCCCTATAAACCGAGACAGAGGGAGTAGTATCTTTTTAGATCAATATAGTCGGGATTCACCAAGGAGCAAAACCAAGTGGTAGGCTGCTCCTGTCATGTTGGCGTAGCAACTCAAGCAGGGTCAGTCCGCACATGAAATGGCAACACACTTAACAGGACCCCTTTGGCCGACATGTGGCTCATCAGCCGTTTGGTCCACATGTGACTCACCAAATTACAATTCGGAGCAGCGGTTGGACTTGGAGGCACCCCGGTCGTAGCGCCGCAGTAGTAGTAAATGAGCGATGAGGGGTCAAATCACAAAGCCCCACCTTTCCCGCATTAAGCTGGATGGATGAAGCAGCCATCATTTCACTCTAGGTCACAAGAGCATAAAGAAAAGAGAAAACCAATGATGCGTGCGGCAGCTATCTAGGGCACCCTAGGGTAGGAGCCTCCACTACAAATCCGCTTCTCCCTCGTGATGATGTGTGCGGCGGGTAGGGTTTGTAGGAGTACTACGGCATGTGGGGCCACGATGTAGTGATGTCTACTACGCAACCTTCTCTTGTAGACGTTGTTGGGCCTCCAAGTGCAGAGGTTTGTAGGATAGTAGCAAATTTCCCTCAAGTAGATAACCTAAGGTTTATCAATCCGTGGGAGGTGTAGGATGAAGATGGTCTCTCTCAAACAACCCTGCAACCAAATAACAAAGAGTCTCTTGTGTCCCCAACACACCAAATACAATGGTAAATTGTATAGGTGCACTAGTTCGGCGAAGAGATGGTGATACAAGTGCAATATGGATGTTAGATATAGGTTTTTGTAATCTGAAAATATAAAAACAACAAGGTAGCAAGTGGTAAAAGTGAGCATAAACGGTAATGCAATGCTAGGAAACAAGGCCTAGGGTTCATACTTTCACTAGTGCAAGTTCTCTCAACAATAATAACATAATTGGATCATATAACTATCCCTCAACATGCAACAAAGAGTCACTCCAAAGTCACTAATAGTGGAGAACAAACGAAGAGATTATTGTAGGGTATGAAACCACCTCAAAGTTATTCTTTCGGATCGATCTATTCAAGAGTCCATAGTAAAATAACACGAAGCTATTCTTTCCGTTCGATCTATCATAGAGTTCGTACTAGAATAAAACCTTAAGATACAAATCAACCAAAACCCTAATGTCACCTAGATACTCCAATGTCACCTCGAGTATCCGTGGGTATGATTATACGATATGCATCACACAATCTCAGATTCATCTATTCAACCAACACAAGTACTTCAAAGAGTGCCCCAAAGTTTTTACCAGAGAGTCAAGACGAAAACGTGTGCCAACCCCTATGCATAAGTTCACGAGGTCACGGACCCGCAAGTTGATCACCAAAAAATACATCAAGTGAATCACGTGATATCCCATTGTCACCATAGATACGCACATGCAAGACATACATCAAGTGTTCTCAAATCCTTAAAGACTCAATCCGGTAAGATAACTTCGAAGGGAAAACTCAATCCATTACAAGAGAGTAGAGGGGGAGAAACATCATAAGATCCAACTATAATAGCAAAGCTCGCGATACATCAAGATCGTACCACCTCAACAACACGAGAGAGACAGATCAAACACATAGCTACCGGTACATACCCTCAGCCCCGAGGGTGAACTACTCCCTCCTCGTCATGGAGAGCGCCCGGATGATGAAGATGGCCACCGGTGAGGGATCCCCCCTCCGGCAGGGTGCCGGAACAGGGTCCCGATTGGGTTTTGGTGGCTACAGAGGCTTGCGGCAGCGGATCTCCCGATCTATTCTGTTCCCCGAAGTTTTTAGGGTATATGGATGTATATGGGCGAAAGAAGTCGGTAATGGGAGCCACGAGGGGCCCATGAGGGTGAGGGCGCGCCCAGGGGCAGGCATGCCTCCCTGCCTCGTGGCCACCTTGAAGCTTCCCTGACTTCAACTCCAAGTCTCCTGGATCACGTTCGTTCCAAAAATGACGCTCCCGAAGGTTTCATTCCGTTTGGACTCCATTTGCTATTCCTTTTCTGCGAAACACTGAAACAAGGGAAAAAACAAAAACTGGCATTGGGCTCTGGGTTAATAGGTTAGTCCCAAAAATAATATAAAAGTGTTTAGTAAAGCCCATAAACATCCAAAACAGGTAATATAATATAATGGAACAATAAAAAATTATAGATACGTTGGAGACGTATCAGCATCCCCAAGCTTAATTCTTGCTCGTCCTCGAGTAGGTAAATGATAAAAACATAATTTTTGATGTGGAATGCTACCTAACATATTTATTAATGTAATCTTCTTTATTGTGACAAGGATATTCAAATCCATAAGATTCAAGACAAAAGTTTAATATTGACATAAAAATAATAATACTTCAAGAATACTAACAAAGTAATCATGCCTTCTCAAAATAACATGGCCAAAGAAATCTATCCCTACATAATCATATAGTCTGGCTATGCTCTATCTTCATCACACAAAATATTTAAATCGTGCACAACCCCGATGCTAAGCCAAGCATTTTTTCATACTTTTCATGTTCTCAAACTTTTTCAATCTTCACGCAATACATGAGCGTGAGCCATGGACATAACACTATAGGTGGAATAGAATGGTGGTTGTGGAGAAGACAAAAAGGAGAAGATAGTCTCACATCAACTAGGCGTATCAATGGGCTATGGAGATGCCCATCAATAGATATCAATGTGAGTGAGTAGGGATTGGCATGCAACGGATGCACTAGAGCTATAAGTGTATGAAAGCTCAAAAAGAAACTAAGTGGGTGTGCATCCAACTCGCTTGCTCACGAAGACCTAGGGCATTTTGAGGAAGCCCATCATTGGAATATACAAGCCATGTTCTATAATGTAAAATTCCCACTAGCATATGAAAGTGACAACATAGGAGACTTTTTATCATTGAAGATCATGGTGCTACTTTGAAGCACAAGTGTGGTAAAAGGATAGTAACATTGTCCCTTCTCTCTTTTTCTCTCATTTTTTTATTTGGGCCTTTTCTCTTTTTTATTTTATTTTTTATGGCCTCTTTTTTTTCTATTTTTTGTCCGGAGTCTCATCCCGACTTGTGGGGGAATCATAGTCTCCATGATCCTTTCCTCACTTGGGACAATGCTCTAATGATGATCATCACACTTTTATTTACTTACAACTCAAGTATTACAACTCAATCCTTAGAACAAAATATGACTCTATATGAATGCCTCCGGTAGTGTACCGGGATATGCAATGACTCATGAGTGACATGTATGAAAGAATTATGAAAGGTGGCTTTGCCACAAATACGATGTCAACTACATGATCATGCAAAGCAATATGACAATGATGAAGCGTGTCATAATAAACGGAACGGTGGAAAGTTGCATGGCAATATATCTCGGAATGGCTATGGAAATGCCATAACAGGTAGGTATGGTGGCTGTTTTGAGGAAGGTATATGGTGGGTGTATGATACCGGAGAAAGGTGCGCGATATTAGAGAGGCTAGAAATTGTGGAAGGGTGAGGGTGCGTATAATCCATGGACTCAACATTAGTCATAAAGAACTCACATACTTATTGCAAAAATCTATTAGTTATCGAAACGAAGTACTACGCGCATGCTCCTAGGGGGGTAGATTGGTAGGAAAAGACCATCGCTCATCCCCGACCGCCACTCATAAGGAAGGCAATCAATAAATAAATCATGCTCCGACTTCATCACATAACGGTTCATCATACGTGCATGCTACGGGAATCACAAACTTTAGAACTAGTATTTCTCAAATTCACAACTACTCAACTAGCATGAGTCTAATATCACCATCTTCATATCTCAAAACAATTATCAAGAATCAAACTTCTCATAGTATTCAATGCACTTTATATGAAAGTTTTTATTATATCCCTCTTGGATGCCCATCATATTAAGACTAAATTCATAACCAAAGCAAATTACCATGCTGTTCTAAAGACTCTCAAAATAATATAAGTGAAGCATGAGAGTTCATATATTTCTTCAAAATAAAGCCACCGCCGTGCTCTAAAAGGATATAAATGAAGCATTAGAGCAAACGACAAACTACCCCGAAAGATATAAGTGAAAATCAATGAGTAGTTTAATAATTATGCAACTATGTGAAGACTCTCTAACATTTAAGAATTTCAGATCTTGGTATTTTATTCAAACAGCAAGCAAAACAAAAGAAAATAAAATGATGCTCCAAGCAAAACACGTATCATGTGGTGAATAAAAATATAGCTCCAAGTAAAGTTACCGATGAACGAAGACAAAAGAGGGGATGCCTTCCAGGGCATCCCCAAGCTTAGGCTCTTGGTTGTCCTTGAATATTACCTTGGGGTGCCTTGTGCATCCCCAAGCTTAGGCTCTTGCCACTCCTTATTCCATAGTCCATCGAATCTTTACCCAAAACTTGAAAACTTCACAACACAAAACTCAACAGAAAACTCTTAAGCTCCGTTAGTATAAGAAAATAAAACCACCACTTAGGTACTGCTGTGAACTCATTCTAAATTCATATTGGTGTAATATCTACTGTATTCCAACTTCTCTATGATTCATACCCTCCGATACTACTCATAGATTCATTAAAATAAGCAAACCACACAATGAAAACAGAATCTGTCAAAAACAGAACAGTCTGTAGTAATCTGTATCATTCAAATACTTCTATAACTCATAAAAATCTACCAAAATAGGAAGACCTGGATAATTTGATTATTGATCTACTTCAATTGGAATCAGTATTTTATCACTTTCTGGTGATTTTTAACAATTGTTTTCGTGAACAGAAAGTTTCTGGAATTTTCAGCAAGATCAAATAATTATCATCCAAGAAGATCCTATAGGTCTTACTTGGCACAAACACTAATTAAAACATAAAACCACATCTAACCAGAGGCTAGATGAATTATGTATTACTAAACAGGAGCAAAAAGTAAAGAACAAAAATAAAATTGGGTTGCCTCCCAACAAGCGCTAACGTTTAACGCCCCTAGCTAGGCATGATGATTTCAATGATGCTCACATAAAAGATAAGAATTCAAACATAAAGAGAGCATCATGAAGAATATGACTAGCACATTTAAGTCTAACCCACTTCCTATGCATAGGAATTTTGTGAACAAACAACTTATGGGAAGAATAATCAACTAGCATAGGAAGGCAAACACAAGCATAACTTCAAAACTTTAAGCACATAGAGAGGAAACTTGATATTATTGCAATTCCTACAAGCATATATTCCTCCCTCATAATAATTTTCAGTAGCATCATGAATGAATTCAACAATATAACCATCACATAAAGCATTCTTTTCATGATCTACAAGCATAGAAAATTTACTACTCTCCACATAAGCAAAATTCTTCTCATTCGGAATAGTGGGAGTATCATAAGAAACTCGAATACTATAAATTGTTTCCATATTAAAAGAGTAATGTCCAGAAAAAGGGTAATCATAATCATGAAAAGTTTTATAAATATAATCATCACTACT
This sequence comes from Triticum aestivum, assembly GCF_018294505.1. NCBI lineage: Eukaryota > Viridiplantae > Streptophyta > Magnoliopsida > Poales > Poaceae > Triticum > Triticum aestivum. The sequence goes on from NC_057811.1 coordinate 265,664,434, forward strand.
TTTTATAGCATAAGTTTCATCACAATAATCATCATAAGTAGCAACATTGTTCTCATCATAATCAATTGAAACCTCTTCCGAAATAGTGGATTCATCACTAAATAAAGTCATGACCTCTCCAAATCCACTTTCATAATTATCATAATAAGATTCAACATCCTCCAAAATAGTGGGATCATTACTTCCTAAAGTTCACATCCTTCCAAACCCACTTTCATCAATATAATCATCATAAGTAGGAGGCATGCTATCATAACAAATTTGCATATCAAAACTTGGGAGGCTAATGACATCATATTCATTAAACATAGCATCCCCAAGCTTGGGACAAACATTAATTGCAGCAAATATATTCTCAAACATGTCATTCTCATCAACCATAGCTTACCCAAGCTTGGGCCTTTTCATATCATAAGCATAATCACTCTCATCATTAATAGTATGGATAACACCAATAGTATAGCAATTATCATCATCACAATGAGTAATAGGAGCAACATCATTTGAGAGGGATACCTTTCTACCTTTGCTCCTCCGTCTTTTCTTTTTCTTCTTGATGTCATGTGTGGGTTTAACCCTCTATTTAGAGCTCCTTATTGATGAGATTGGTTGAATAAAAGGCTCCTCCTTGTTACCTAATTCATCATAAGAAATAATAGGAGGATATTGGTAAGTCTCTTCCCTTTCATTAGTATTCTCTTCATCTTCTATTTCTTTTCTTTTCTTTATATACTTGGCAATATAAGGATTTTCAATGCAATTCACCGCACAATACCTATAAATTTCCTCTAGATCAAAATCAAGAACTCTATCAAGGGCAAATTCTGGAATAACCTTAGTTATACGTTTCATTTCTTCATAACCCAAGAGCAAACTAAGTTCATTATGATGTGCAAGGGAAATCAAGTCATCACAATTTTTGGACACGATACGATCATGAAACAATTTGCATTGGATATTTAAATGACCATGTTCGTTGCAAAGCTCACAAGGATGACTAAGAAAATTTAAATTTTCAGCACAAACATCTAGCCTCTCTTGCAATTATTTAGTTTCGAAGTACTTGTGCCTCTTACAAAATCTATCTTCACTTTTTGGTATGTATTTGCAAACTCTATGCACTCCACAGAAATCGACATGCTTATAGGAAACATTTTCATCATGAATAGTGCAATCATCATTAGTACCATGGATATTCAAAGAGTTCATAATAACAACATTGCAATCATGCTCATCATTCAAAGATTCAGTGCCAAACATTTTATAGACTTCTTCTTCTAGCACTTGAGCACAATTTCCCTTTCCATCATTCTCACGAAAGATATTAAACAGATGAAGCGTATGAGGCAAACTCAATTCCATTTTTTTGTAATTTTCGTTTATAAACTAAACTAGTGATAAAACAAGAAAAGAAAAGATTTGATTGCAAGATCTAAAGATACACCTTCAAGCACTCACCTCCCCGGCAACGGCTCCAGAAAAGAGCTTGATGTCTACTACGCAACCTTCTTCTTGTAGACGTTGTTGGGCCTCCAAGTGGAGAGGTTTGTAGGACAGTAGCAAATTTCCCTCAAGTGGATGACCTAAGGTTTATCAATCTGTGGGAGGCGTAGGATGAAGATGGTCTCTCTCAAACAACCCTGCAACCAAATAACAAAGAGTCTCTTGTGTCCCCAACACACCCAATACAATGGTAATTTGTATAGGTGCACTAGTTCGGCGAAGAGATGGTGATACAAGTGCAATATGGATGGTAGATATAGGTTTTTGTAATCCAAAAATATAAAACAGCAAGGTAGCAAGTGGTAAAAGTGAGCGTAAACGGTATTGCAATGGTAGGAAACAAGGCCTAGGGTTCATACTTTCACTAGTGCAAGTTCTCTCAACAATAATAACATAATTGGATCATATAACTATCCCTCAACATGCAACAAAGAGTCACTCCAAAGTCACTACTAGCGGAGAACAAACGAAGAGATTATTGTAGGATACGAAACCACCTCAAAGTTATTCTTTCGGATCGATCTATTCAAGAGTCTGTAGTAAAATAACACGAAGCTATTCTTTCCGTTCGATCTATCATAGAGTTCGAACTAGAATAACACCTTAGGATACAAATCAACCAAAACCCTAATGTCACCTAGATACTCCAATGTCACCTCGAGTATCCGTGGGTATGATTATACGATATGCATCACACAATCTCATATTCATCTATTCAACCAACACAAGTACTTCAAATAGTGCCCCAAAGTTTCTACCGGAGAGTCAAGACGAAAACGTGTGCCAACCCCTATGCATAAGTTGACGAGGTCACGGAACCCGCAAGTTGGTCACCAAAACATACATCAAGTGAATCACGTGATATCCCATTGTCACCACAGATACGCACATGCAAGACATACATCAAGTGTTCTCAAATCCTTAAAGACTCAATCCGATAAGATAACTTCGAAGGGAAAACTCAATCCATTACAAGAGAGTAGAGGGGGAGAAGCATCATAAGATCCAACTATAATAGCAAAGCTCGCGATACATCAAGATCGTACCACCTCAACAACACGAGAGAGAGTGAGAGATCAAACACATAGCTACTGGTACATACCCTCAACCCCGAGGGTGAACTACTCCCTCCTCGTCATGGAGAGTGCCTGGATGATGAAGATGGACACCAGTGAGGGATCCCCCCTCCGGCAGGGTGCCGGAACAGGGTCCCGATTGGTTTTTGGTGGCTACAGAGGCTTGCGGCGGCGGAACTCCTGATCTATTATGTTCCCCAAAGTTTTTAGGGTATATGGATATATATAGGCGAAAGAAGTCGGTAAGGGGAGCCACGAGGGGCCCATGAGGGTGGGGGCGCGCCTCCCTGCCTCGTGGCCACCTTGAAGCTTCCCTGACTTCAAGTCCAAGTCTCCTGGATCACGTTCGTTCCAAAAATCATGCTCCCGAAGGTTTCATTTCGTTTGGACTCCGTTTGCTATTCCTTTTCTGTGAAACACTGAAACAAGGGAAAAAACAGAAACTGGCACTGGGCTGTGGGTTAATTGGCTAGTCCCAAAAATAATATAAAAGTGTTTAGTAAAGCCCATAAACATCCAAAACAGATAATATGATAGCATGGAACAATCAAAAATTATAAATACGTTGGAGACGTATCACGTAGTAATCGGGAGAGGGATTGAGTTTGAGTCGATCCCTTAATACGGGTGGGCCGCTTGGTTTTACAGGAATGAGGCAGCATTTTGGGTTCAGGGACCAGTGGGGATATACGTAGTACAAAAAATTGTGGACGTAGGTTCAACCGAAAGGCAATGACGCATGGGCCCCGCATTGTGATATACCCGCGGCCACGTGAAATTTTCTACTCAATATAATGCATAAAAGTTCCTCCAAAAACATATATAACTAATGGAAAGTGACTGTATGCTTAAAATGAAAATGTAATACAAAGAGAAAAATGAATTGCAGTTAAAAGAATGACATTTCTAACAAAAATGTGAATGTGAACTACATATGTGTGGACGTGACCAACACGTACATTGTCAATACAAAATATAATGCAAGAAATAACTTATGAGCAATATGCACAAATTGATGATGTGGTGCTTGCATGCATTGAGTACAAAAACAATGTGATTTATGACTTGCATGCATGATGTGTTCTTGTGCCATAGTTGCATGTCCAGGAAAAAAGCTAATAGTGGGTTGTGCTAGCTATTTAGGAATAGAGAAGATGTATACATGGAAGTTGTAGGGAAAGAGATGACATGTCTCTCAATTCCTATGAGTAGGGATTGGAAAAGAGATGTCATTTGGTTCACATCATAGGAACTTTTCTATTGAATCTAGAGATGACATGTATCACAATTCCTATGAGGAGGGATTAGAAAAGAGATGTCATTTGGTTCACATCATAGGAACTTTTCTATTGAATATACGCTAATGTTTATTTTGCTTTTAAATTGTGGGAGTATAGGAATCCATTCATATGGACCAAGTGGCTCTAAAGCTATAAAAATGATATCACGTTTATTTTCCTTTGAATGTGGAGTATATGAATCTATTCCTATGAACCAATTAGCTCTAAAGGAAAAATCCTATAAAAATCATATCATATAGAGTTCCTATGATATTCCTCCACACCAAAGGATGGTTGAAATTGCTGCAGGTCATACGACGGTCTTTCTTTGTACACTCCTCCCCCATATTTACAGTTACCTCTCGAAGATGAATGAAATGATATATACTGGGTATTCTATATGTGCATTTTGGTATATGAAAACTCAGTAAAAGTTTGCGAGGTTCGAATTTTCAATAAAGCTATATGCACTACATTGGAATGGAGGGAGGAGCATACGCCAGTTGCTAACACTCACGTGGAAGATTTGTGTGTCGGAGGTGTGGCTGTTCTGTTAAATGACAAGGCGAAGCTGGCACTGTCGGATGCCGATCTAACGGTTCTTACGGCATTTTTCAGGAAACGACTTTTGGCGAATGTTTGTCAGATATGATTTACGGACACATGCATTGCATTGATACGTGCCCCCTCTCTCTCACGCACACACGCACCCTCACGAGTCACGACTCTCCCGAGTCCTCTCGCACCCACCGTCTATCTGTAGGTAGACGGCACACACATATGTGCTAGTCACACCCTACCCTCAGAATTTCTAAAAAATAAAAGACGTAGCGCACCTTTTATTTTAACTCACATGCATGTCACACACTTATACTATTACTCTTGTGGGGAACGTTGTTTGGGCGTAGTATATTGTACTCACACGAAGAGAAGCGGTGCATGCACACACTAGTTCTCTCACACCCACTCGCATGTACACGTAGGAGCGCTTTTTTTAAGCTAGGAGTGCATTTGTTGACAAAGAGGCATCCCAATTGACATTTTGACTAGTCTAGTTTTCAACCTGTTGGAGGGTCGGGGACCGCACGTGAATGATACAGTATTGTGCGTCCTGGACGCGATGGCACGTTATTGATCAAGTTTTATTTTTACTTGAACTTTAAGCGAAAATAGTGGTTCACGCGTATTCAATTTAATAACAGCCGGTACAACAAAATCACTCCACTATATATATAAGCAGGAGCCTCGGCGCTTGCTTTACTAGGGGTTCCTCTCTTTCACTCTCTCATGCTCTCCAGATCTAAGCAAGACATAGGTGGCCACACTCTCTCTCTGCTCACGGCTGGTTAGAAATCCGGCCGGACCACCTCGACGGGGGCTGGGGTGTAGGTGCATAGTTCACGCGGTCGTCAGTGGCGAGGGAGGAGACCAACAGCTGCCCGCGCGTCCCAATCGGCGGCCGTGCCGTTCTCTCCAAGACAGCGCCGGCTCGGGAGGGCCTCCGACCCCTTCTTCCTCCCTGCGGTATTGTGTCCAAGATGCGGCCTCCCGACGCCATCTTTGCCACATGCCGACGACTCTCAGGTATATATTCCTTCGAAACCTGCCTTGCTCTACTGCCCCAGCTCCCGCGCAGCTGCGTGTGGATCTTTTTCTACTTTCGTCGGCTGTTACAAAGCCACCTACACTTTTACTATTATTAGAGGTAAAGCTAGTTCATACAGTCAAATCTAAGAGTTGGTTCAAATAGGGAAGAAAGTGGCAAAGTTGTAGCATGAATCTATGACTTGGTTCTAAGAGGAAACGGGGGAAAGTAGTAGATACTAGCAACCCAACCGGTCTCTTGGCTAAAAAGGTGAAGAAAGCACGGTGGATGGTGAGGGGTGGGGGGAAGTGGACCTGTCTCTTGGTCAAAAAAGGAAAGAAGGTGAGGGGTGTTGGGGGACAACGCAAATGAGAACGAGCACTTCTAGATTTCCTGTGCTCACATAGGATAATGTCGCCGAGGAGATAAAAAATGGGACAAATACACACATGCTGCCTATGTGTTATCCGCTCTCGGAAACCACATCTGCCTCACCACTTTATGCCCCTGCTGTACCTATGCCCATACCGCTACCTTTAATGTAGAATCACATGAAGCATTAAGCAATGCCACCTAATGTCACTATTAAGTAATGGTCTAGTGCTGTCGAAAAATTGCAGCAATGCCACCACCATTTTATGAAGTGCTTTTGTCTTGCTTTATTTTCCATGAATCGTGTTTTTGTAGTTACACTTAAATCTCACACTGCTAACATTGCTTCATCCCTGTGGAACTGCAAAAAATTGATTGGACATTTACTGACCATGTGCTACTCTCATGACAGTAATACTAATGCTATTGTTCTGCATGTTAATCTAGTGGCAGTTGTTATGTGATGTGATGCTACTTACTTAAGGGCACTTTCATACTGTCAATGTAGTGCCAATTATAACACAATAGATGCTGTTGTTAATCATATGGCACTGCAAATAACTGTCACTGTTTAAATAACCGTATTTAATATTTGCACAAACAGGGATGTCTGTCTCCATATCGTTTCTATCTGCGCAATGAAAAGTACACACCTCAGTTTTAGTTGAACTGCACAAAATGAGATGGCTATTCCTAGCTACCATCGTCTAACCAGCCGTCTTCCAGGTATTCCTACATTGGTAGTAACTAGGTAGAATGACCAACGGAATCTAAAAGAAGCTGATCATACGTTTTACTTCCTGATTACAGTGCTGGGACGAGCGAAAACAACTGCATCCTAGTAGGGAATGCACTTTCTCCCAGTTCATCCATCGACCAAGGACTAGTTGGCACGGCTGCACGAAGCTTTTTGGGAAAGGTGTGCGGACAAGAGGCATTGTGGTCTGCCTATTTCTGCAAATAGCAGTGCTTAAATTTAGTGGAACTGCACAAGAAGTTCAGATGGTCAGTACACTACATGGTTCAGTTTAGCATTCCAACTGAGAACACAATTATAATTGGTTATTCTGGAATGAAAGAACATAACCCTGGATGGTGGCAACAAGAAAAACCAGAGTGAACTCCAGGAAATTAAAGCCTGCCTAGGGAGGCCCTTTGCTCAGAGAACCCTTGCTTGATTTTTCCTGATTTGAAACCTTCTCACAACTTTGTCTTTTGTTGTGAACTAGTATATGTTTGTTATGTTCTAGGAATCATTGAGATGTATAAAATTGCTTAACTTATGCTTTTCAAGTATTTTATGAAGCCGAGTTTAATGTGAATGTTCCACATGAACGCTGGACTAGTGTGTGAACGTTTGGAATTTACATTGTGGCCTAAGTTAACTGCATGAACCACTACAAGATACACAGTTGCTTATATGTCAGACAGCAGATTATTGATTGTTAGCTGGTCGATAGCTGACTTTTCTAGTGTTGTAGCAAGCTGAGCCAATGTGTCGTGTTTTGCACAACTGCTTACAAGTGGGGTAGCACCAACAATGTTTACAAGTACTTAACCAGCCTTTCGTACCCTATGTATACGACAACACACAGTTCTCGAACGAGTAGTCTATTTCATCAAACACACACTGCTCGTATGATAAACTGTGACAACTTATGTCTTACCATGCCATATTCATGAAAAAACTAGTGAGGACGCATATGTTTCAGCAACAATTAGGATGGTTCTCACATGATTCACGGGCACACAAAAGTAGCAGCAGTTCCCATAGACGGATTCAAACAGAGTACTAGCCCTAGAGGGCTCGATAATAGGCAAGGTTTGGATAATTATACACAATCCAAACTACTATTAAACACTAGCTGGGGCAACTATTTCATGCCTCGATCTAATTTGGGATGGACACAAGACAGACCTTGCCATGAACATCATCGAGGACGTCTGACAGTAGCTCAATCATGTGAACCTTCCTGAAGCTAACCTTGTTGCCTTGCCACTCATAAACTTGTTTGTGGAGGCATGCCACGTCATCTTCCTGCATAAGCTTGACAAGAACAGTATGCCTCACAAATGAAGGAGTAGCTTTGAACTTCTTGTGCTTCAGTACACCTTGGACAACATGCCTGATAACAGTGAGCCTGGAATACATCTCGACATTGGTATAAATGCAAATGGCTTCCAGGATCCAAGAGCCTAAGAACTCTATTTTCCCACTGCGTATATTCAGGCCATCCGCCTCATAGCGAGTGACATGTACAATCACACAATCCTTGTCTGCATCAGGGCTCTAACTGAAACAGAAACAAATTCTGAATTAATTTCCAATATAAGAAACACAAGTTATTTAAACCACTATGTAGAGTCAAAAGTATGCATGACAGGGATGGTAGCATGGCATCGAAGCTAATAAAATTTTGCATTATTTATCACCACATACTTAGATGAAAAACCACAATCGAGATCAGCAAAGAAGAAAATCACCTTGGGCAGCTCAGCGGGGGGGGGGGGACACATCCTCGAAGAGGGAAAACTACTCCTGTAGGGCCACGGGGGTTGTAACCTCAAACAGGGTGTTGACCATCTCAGTAGTGGCCGTGAGCGTATCTGGGGTCGGCTCGGTGGCATCCTCCATCTTCTTGGAGATCCCTATCTCGTGGGGATCAGCCTCCCGTGTCTGCTCCAACATCGTTAGATCTTTGCCTGTTCTCCTTGGTCCATCATGAAATTGACGAATACTAGGAGACCACTGAAAGGAAAACACAATCGCAATGACAATGAAACAAAATAGAGAGTGATGATCGGTTACTGCTTTGCAAAAGTTCTTCTTTTTCTAAATGAAAATATACCAACATCACGGATCCGCTTACCTTCCCTTCGTTGGGAGAGAAGAACAGTGGCAGATGCGAGTGTTGGCTCTCTTGAAGACGATGAGGGAGAAGGGGATTCGGCGAAGAGTGAAATGATGGTTGCTTCGTCAAACTTAGACTGCGGGGAGGTGGAGTTTTGTGATACGGCGGCTCGTTATTGCCGCGCTACGACTGGGGTGACTCTCCACCTGCATACTGAGTTCTAATTTGGTGGATGGAATTTGGGCCCCTGCGCTGCATGGCCCGCATGCCGGTGAACAAAAGTAAAATGGCATTCAGTAGAGGGAGACGTTTCGATGACCTCGGAGGAGCCAGAAGCGATAGTGCACCACTATACTAGTAGTAATTGTTTTTAGTTGTAGAGTGTCTCCACTGTACTAGTAGTAATTCTTTCTCTAGGCCCAAGAAAAAACAGCCCATCCACCCTAGTAAATAATAAAATCAATTCAAAAGCCCATATATTTACTTAATGAGAGGCGCTACCCAGCACACCGCCCCCCAAAAAAACTTGGGTGCTCTTCTTCCTCCTCACTCCCACCCACCTCACGTCAGCTCGCTCCACTCGTACCCTCAAATTCCTCACCTCAATCCTAAAGAAAACCCCAGCTCCCCTTCTTCCTCACAACTACAGAAAAACCCCAGCTCCCCTTCTTCTTCACTCGCACTACAACTAGGCTCGTCATTCGTTACTCTTCTCAAATCCATGAGCTCGACGCGACGCCCTCGAGGAAAATGGAGTCGGCTGACCCCCAGCGCCAAGAAGATGAGGTTCTCACCAGCGGTGACGCCTGTTGTAGATCTCGCACCCGACAACGCGGGGAGAAGTGGCGAGCCTGCCCCCATCGGATCCCAGGAACCTATAGAATCTTGGGTGGACCGCATCAGCGATCTCCCAGACGCCATCCTTGGGGAGATCATCTTGCTTCTCCCCACCAAGATTTTGCTGGCGCACCCAAGTGCTCTCAATTCGGTGGCGCCCTCTATAGCGCGCCGCGCCCCTTAATCTCAACTATCGTCGGCTATCTCTCTCTGATGATTTTGAACTCCCAGAGCCATCATCTCCTCCCACCAGGGCTCCGTTCCAAGCCTCTACATCCCGTCATGCTACCTGAGCAAGCATACCATGCCCTCCATAGTGGACGCCTAGCTGAAATCCCTGAATTCACAGGAGTACAACTGCTTGAGTTCTAGTATTCCCCAGGAAATCACCTACCAGATACCAAACGCCATGTACTTGTGCCCTCAGCACCGATGTCCATCTCGCGGTTTTCCTCCTCTCTCCACACCGCCACCTTTGCGCTGTGCTACTTACCAGACAATCTGGTACTAAACCTTCGACTCCCATTTCTCAAAAAACTTTCACTTATGCGGGTTCGTATATCGGAGGCCTCATTGCATAGCATCATCCACTCCAGTTGCCCTGGCCTGGAGTGTTTGGTGCTTGTTTTCACAGTTAGAATCGGTTGTCTCCAAATAAAGTCACCTAACCTTCACTAGAAAAAAAGACATTTCCGTGATGATACGTGTTTGTCACAATAGGTCACATTTTTTGTCATGCATGTACATCCATGAAAAATTTATGACAGAATCAAGATAGTCATACATGTGCTGTCATAGAAGTGTTCCATGACACTACCAAAATTATCATCACGGAAGTGTCCACTTCCATGACGATAAATCGCGCATCATGGAAGTGCTTTCGTCAAGGGTGACCGACACGTGGCATCCACCGTAATGGAATGTCGTTAAGCTATCGGGTCTGGTTTTGGATCCGATAACCTGCTAACAGCCCAGAAAAATGAGGATTTTCCACATGTAAAATTCTCATTAGCTGGAGGAAACACATGTTGGCTCACTGTTGGGACAGATGTCATCCATTCACTGGACAGGAGGCGCCTATGATACGTCGACACGTGGCACGGCCCAACAGAGGCCCATTCCGATGAAAAGGCCGGCCCGTTTGACTTGGTCAAAAGGTAACGGGCCGGCCCATGGAAAGCATGTTAACGACATGTTCGTATATAGCCCATTTACGGCCCGCTAACTGACGGCCCGTTAGGGCCTATCCGAATTAAGCCCAGTAGCTTCATTTGGGCCTTCCAATATGATTCCAGCCCATTGTAACTTCTGGCCCATGTATGGCCCATGATGTCTTTCAGCCCATACGGGACCATTTGTAACTCTTGGCCCATTAACGGCCCGTGGTGAATCTGGCCCGCAATGAATAGTGTACCCCTTTATACCCATTAACGTCCATTATTCCGTTGGGCTGTTTCCAACCCGTGTTATCTTTCGGCCTTCTCAGTGCCCATTTATTCTTGGGCTCATTTCCAGCATTCGGTTACTTACGACCCGTCATTGGCCTTTTCTGCCTGTGGGCCAAATTCAGCCCGCGGTTACAATTGGCCCGTTTGCGGCCCGTTACTCCGTTGGGCCGTTTTCATAATGTCATCAAATACGGCCGATTAACGACGGTCTGTTATTGTCGGCCCATGGACGGACGATTCCAAATCTAGCCCATTTACGGCCCATAATGCGGTCTATTATTGGCCCATGTTTGGCCTATTGATCATACGACACGTAGAAGGCCCATTGATGCTACGGCCCGTAGAAGGCCCATTCTTTCTACGGCCCTAAGAAGGCCCATTGTTTCTATGGCCCGTAGGAGGCCCATGGTAACTACAGTAAATATGTAGCCCATGGTTATTGTGGCCTAGTTTAAAAAAATAGGTTATTGCGGCCACTAGCAAACCGCGGAAAAAGAACTGCAGTGAGTACAAACAAACAAATAAACAAGACAACAAGGAAATAAATAAGCAAGCAACTTACGCTAGGCTATCACGGCTATTACACATATTACATCCACTGGGCATCAAAGTGCGCCACCAGTGAAAATATAGGGAACAAAGCAGCATATCATATACACTGGTTGTCAAAGTTGGTGACCAGTGCAAATAAACGCCGCAGCAAAACAAGTACAGAACTGAAACCACTTCAGAAGAGCTCAAGAAACAATATCCTGGGTACCCATAATGCTGGCAAGATTCTTAGAAAGCTTATTAACTTTCTCTTGTTTGGCTCTTAAATCCTCCAGCACTTGTTGTTGCACCAGAAAGTATGCATCTGAATTCTGCAGGGAGTTCCTCAGTCTTTCGGCTTCCTGTCGCATAACATCTGATCGATGTCTTTCAACTTGAAGTTGAGACTCAAGAAGCCGAACTGATTTAGGCATCGAGTTTGAAGAGCTGGTGCCAGCAGTATTAGCCAATAACTCGAACACTACATCAAGACAGGACTTTGGGGTTGTCTCATTGTCTTCAATATAGTTTTTATCGGCTTTCTTGGAGACCAACAGGGATGTCTCACTATCTTGAACCTTATCTGCATTACTTCCTTTACCATTGCATAACGGGATACTCTTCTCCAATATTTTATCCGCGGTCTAAAAGAGAAACAAACAAACACATCACAGGTTTACAATGTAGCATATGAAACTCATTTTGGTAAAGCAGTTCAGTAGTAAGGTGGACAGGATAACAACATGAAAAAAACATATATCTATGTAGTATGGTCACTGTATGGTCTATATCATTCTAGTTTATGTTGCCAAATCAAGATAGATACAGTTTGAATCATATCTATTTAAGACAAAGCAGCATAGACAGAATATAAGTGTGGGAAACTACACAGCAATAACAACACTTGTAATGTGCATGGCATGAGAACATAACTGTTTATTCAATTGAAACTGAAATCAACATAGAGCAAGTTACAACAGCAAACACGTTAAACAAACAGGTTTAAAACATACGTGTTGCGCCATTGGAGTTTCAATTGCATCCTTCAATTTGAAATTAGTTGGTATGAGTAAATACAGTGATGCAAGAGCAAAGTAGTATGAACCATAGCTACGGATCCTGACCTGAGAAGAATTCTTCTTCTGCTTTAAGCGTTGACTTGGGGTTTGGGGTGGTGGTCCTACTAAATGCTCCTGTTTGGGTGCTCTGTGGTGGAGACGGTGTTGTGTCAACTGGAACTGGGTTACTATCTGCTGGGGTTGGGGTTAGAAGGGGTGCAGCTGGTTCTCTCTCCAACTGAGTAGGGGTACAATCTGCGTGAGTCTGAGTTATGTGTGGTGGGGCTGGTTCTTGGGCAAGTACAACTGTGGTTCTATCTGCATCGACAGGTAGCACAATCTTTTCTGAAGACCATGTTTTTACTCCCACAGATACTGTCATCACCCCCTCAAATGGAAATGGCCGATAAAAAAGAAAAGTAATTGAATGTACACACATTGTAAGATAGACAGGTGCAATGGATAGTAGGGAAGAAAGCAGGGCATGAAATAATTCACATTTATGTTGTCTAACCAAACAGAATAGCAGGACATAATTTCACATATATGATGGCTAATTAAACAGGATAGCATGACACAATTTCAAATGTATGATGGCTAACTAAACAGGATAGAATGACATAATTCAAAATATGATGATTATATAAACAGGATGATGATATAACTATGTTATGTCTTTAGAAAATGGGTTGGCATGCCATAATTCAGATACATGCTATCTATGTAAACATCTTGGCATGATATAATTCAAATATATGATTTATATACTAAGCAAGTGAGCAGAGGGCAATCGCATATATGATGTGTCAACTAAGGAGATGGCATTCAATATTGTGCATATGATGTAAAAACTAAGCATTGCAATACAACATATGCATGATATGAGTAATATAACCCTGCCAAGTTTGAGCATACACCTCAGGGGGATAACAGGACTGGTCATCTGCCTCTGAATCCTCCTCTGAAGAGCTATCTGTAACCAGCAAGATATCTGCTTCAGCAGGTAGCATTGTCTGCTCTAAAGACCTTGTTTTCACTCCAGATTTCTCCATCACCAATTCAAATGGCTGATGCGCAGGAAGAGCAGTTGAATATACAAACATTGTCGACAAATGCAACGAGAAATACAAAAAAGGACGGCATGATATAATTCACATGTATGATGCTTGGCTAAACAACATGGCATTGCATAATTCACATATATAATGCCTTGCAACAAGATAGCATTGCATAATTCACATATATAATGTCTTGCAACAAGATGGCATTGCATAATTCACATATATTGTAATTAGACACTAAACAGGTGGCATTCACACAAAGCATGTCTAAACTAAGCAAATGACATAGCAATGCAAGATACCATACGCACGATATGAGCAACATAACCCTGCCAACTTAGAGCATGCACCTCGGGGGGGGGGGGAATAGGACTGGTCATCTATCTTTGAATCCTCCTCTGAGGAGCTATCCGTAACCAGCAAGACATGCGCTTCATCAGATAGCATTGTCTGCTCTGAAGACCTTGTTTCCACTTCAGATTTTTCCATGACCATGCCGAATGGCTGATGCACAGGAAGAGTAATTGAATGTACTAAAATTGTTGACAAATTTAACACGTAATAAAAAAATGATGGCATGATATAATTCACATATAAGATGACTGGCTAACCAGGGTGGCATTGCAAAATTCACATATATGATGCCTGGCTAAACAAGATGGCATTGCATGATTCACATATATGATAAAGAAACTAAACAGATGGCATTGACACAAAGCATGTCTAAACTAAGAAGATGCCATATTTGATGTATCCAGTAAGCAATGCAAGGCACCATATGCATGATATGACCAGCATCAACATGCCAAGTTAGAGCGAAGACCTCAGTGGGTAAATAGGAGTGGTCTTCTCCTTCTGAATCCCCCTCAGAACAATTATCTTCCTCTTGATTATGATCCGAAATGGGTGGAGGGGGGCTGCCTTTGCGCCCACCATGGAGCGACGTCTGCATGAAATTTTATTTCCACACAAGGCTCGTCTCTTTTGCTCTACATGTTCAGTGCCATTGTGTACAATAATTGACATGCATAGGAATAAAACATAGTGAGATTATGTAAGGAGTGCATGCACAAATCCAGAGTGATGGTAGCAAACTGTGGATAGACCCAAAACCAATGATAGCAGGCAGAAAATAGCTTTAGTTAAAAAATACAGATAATGGCTCCTTTAATGTTTGTTTGCACCCAACATGAAACTCATAGTAGACACCCGAGATTAACCAGATAGTAGACAGATAGTACTGATTGCTGCCCCAATATGTACCCCACAACCATTTGAAAACTAAAGTTTCAGCATTAGTTTGGACCTGACTCGGAGTCTAATAGGTGAACACGATGATAAAGTAGCATGTCATCATATTAAGCGATGCATAACGTAAGCAAACACGGAAGAGTGCGACCTCTCTTGTGGACCCATGTAGTCCTCAAGGTCATCTGCTCATTTGATGATGGTAATGCAGTTGTCGTGGCTGCCGGCGGCGGGGAAGAAGATCTGAGACGAAGAAAGACAGTCTGGAGAGTGGATCCCTGCTGTGATGAACCCTTCCGTCGTTGGAGCATCTGAGCTGGGGTGGAACACAGCGCAGCAGGAGCAGGACAAACCACACAAGGTTTTCTTTGACACATATCTATAACAGAAGTAATTGTGTAAGGGCTTGTTTGAATTTGAGGATTCTAACAATCCAGGGATAGGAAATAGACAGGAATAGGAAATAGACAGGAATAGGATAAGAATGCACGTGCAAAACAGAGAATTTAAAAACACAGGATTTATGCCAATCTGGGTGTTTGATTCACAAGAATTGGAAGATCACAGGATGCAAAGAAGCAAGGTGAGATTAAGTCAAACCACAAGAAAATGTACGGTTATAATGCTATTGTGCTACTATCTCTTAGTCTTATGCTTCATGAATAGGAATTAGAAAATGAGGACAAGTGGAAATTAAAATTCCTACAGTTTTTCTTTCAAGGAGACACTAAAGGAACAAATCCTACAGTTTTCCTTTGCTCCATTCCTTTGAACGAAATTCATGAATAGTAGTACCATAGGAAACTTTCCAATTCCTATGTTTTTCCTTCACTTTTCCTTTCAAGCACAGGCAATTCTAGTAGGCGGGCTTGAGCAAGGAAAAGCCTACACTCAAAAAATGTTTTTGTGCTACTTCTATTACTTTGGACCCAGGCCACTGCCCTACTAGCTCAACTCCCAGGCCCATCGACAAATGCACAGCTCAAATGCGCAGATATTAATAATGATGGCATTCAAGAGAGTCCATCACGGATAGCTAAGTTGCCTGTTACCTCACTGCTTGTCATATAGTAGGAGAAACTAACCGTATTTCACGTTACTGCGTGTGCTTAGTGGACAATATATATATATAACATGTAGAGTAAAAAGAGATGCAACAAGTGTACAACCTCTTTGGTGAAGCCATGTCGATCTCAGCGTGATTGGGTTGGTCGGTGAGGATGATCCGGCTGACTTGGCTGTCAGAGGAGGGGAAGAAGATCTTAGGCGTCTGGAGATGGAGCCCGGGGTACTGCTCCGCTGTGATGGAGGGTTTCGTCGTTGGAGCAGCTCCGGAGAGTTGTACGACGCCGAGGCTGAAGCAGGACAAGAGAGACAATGTTAACCTGAGTGGAATTCTAATAGCATCTCCAATCGATGACGTAAAATACATAACCACAAAGTGTTAGATGTAAAATACATCAGCCGCTCATCTCTGAACTTAACTTTCGAAACTGAATTTAACTGTCGAAACTGAACTTAATTGTCGAAACTGAATTTTTCTGTCGAAACTGAACGCACTAGTAGTAGAAAAGCAGTAGCAGCAGGTGAGGCTACCCTAAGCCGCCAACCACCACCGGCCAAACAGCCGCCCCCCGCCACCCGCGGCCGGCGGTGCGCCGCCCCACCCACCCCGAAACCACTCCCCACCGCCGGTCCGCCGCCGCCCCGGCCATCCCTCTAGCCCCCCCCCCCCGCCCCGTGCCGAGCTTTTTCTCCGGCGATCCCCATGCCACCGCCCCACCACCGCCCCCACCCTGAACCCTAAGATAGATACTGGGGTACCTCTCCGGCGAGCCCCCTCCCCGCTGCAGCTGGTTCTTCCTTAACTCCAGCGAGCCCCCCCCCCACCCCCACCCCCTGAAAATCGACTGACCCGAAAGTCGATTCAGTCGACTAAAGTGTAGCTAAATCGGAGCAGCATCGCAAGCAAGAGCGAGAGCAGCGGCGTGAGCAAGAGCAAGAGCAATAGCAAGAACAGACCAAGCAGGGGACCCAGAGCAAGAGCAGAGCAGCAGCGCGAGCGAGAGCTAAAGCAGCAGCAGCTCCTACTGATGTGGACGTCGCTGTCGAGGGAGTGACGCCGTGGAGGAAGTGGACGACGACGCCGCCGTGGATGGAGCCGTGCCATGTCGGCTGGGGACCGAGCGTCGGCAGCACCGTGAGATCGAATCAAGAAGAAAATGCGGCGATTAGTGTATAACCTCTTTGGTGGCACCGATTAGGCCTCAGCGTCATCCGAGGAAATGGTGATGATGATGCTCTTCCAGTGCTGCAGGTGAAGACGGCGGTGTGGGAATGGAGGTGGCTCGAAAGACGAGGGGAACGTCGGGGCAGCTCCTTGGAGGTGGAGGACGGGGTGGCTAAACCGGCGGGACGACGAGATCGACGACGGATCCTCATCTGGTACGGTGGATGAGGGACGTCGAGGTGTTGCTGTGGACGACGTCGTCGGGGAAGAGGCTCCGGCTGGGTGGCGGACGGAGGAGGGTGTGGGGCTTCACGGGTTTTTGCGGCCTCGGTGTACGAATGGGTGGGCGGATGGGATGGGAGTGGGTGTCGGCGTTCTGGGAACGGGGGTCCCCAGACTTGCCTGCCTGTGGCCCACGGCGTGGCTGTGCTGCAGGCCTGTATGGCCCATCTTCATCAGCGAAGCATTCAAGACCCTCGCGAGGGGCCAAGCCTCGCGAGGTGGACGACGCAAGACCTCCTCAGGAGCGGCCTCACCAGGCTGCCTCGCGAGGAGCGGAGATATCAAGGCAGGGCAAACCTCGTGAGGCTCTCGTGACGTGAGCCATGACGATCAGGATCAGGCGGGGGCCAGGCGGGCGCCATCTCGCGCAGCGTCCTTGTTTCCTCTTTGGTGCTAAGGGGGCAAGCGCAGGCGCGTAGAACCAAGGCATCAGGCAGAGGTTTCCATATCAGTGCAACGAGACCAAGACCAGCAGGACGGCAGGACGGAGGTCACCATGGAGCCCAAGACGGCGTCATCACCAGAGCCTTTTGCAGGCGAAGACCGCTTTTGTCAGGATAAGTTGTACTGGCTGTCCCCTTTCAAATTGGCCATCATTGTTGGCTCCCTTCCCGCTCAATATTTGGGGAGAGGACCAGGGCCTATATAAGTAGAACTAGCCACCGCAGTAGAGGCATCTAGTCTTGAGCCAATCCTTAGCCACACACCGAGCACAAAAACACCTCAACCTCAGGAGGTTGTTCTTCCCCTTGTACTGTCGATCATCAGCCCAAGAGGCAATCCACCACCACCACACTGGAGTAGGGTATTACACCACAACGGTGGCCAGAACCAGTATAAATCTTGTGTCTTTGTGTTGCGAGTTCATCGAGTTCGTCCGCGAGACCTTAGCAAGCTAGGGTGTAGATCGGTAGAGAAGAAATCTTCGCGCGCACCCCAGTGTTCGAACCTTAAGGGTTTGCCGGAACCCGTGATCCGACATTTGGCGCGCCTGGTAGGGGTGCGCCGGAGCTTCTTCTCCGCCAATCGACTCATCGACGCTCCTCGGCCCCGATGTCCGGCGACCCGAGGGCCGACTCCGACCGCTGGGCAGCCTGGCCGGCCCGGGCGGCGCCACCTGCCCATGAAGACCTCAACCCCGTGCTCCAGGCGGTCCGAGCACCGCCTAACGCCGCAGGGTGCGGGCGGCATGGCGGGGCGTCATCCACCCTCACTCCACGATAAGCGCGAGCCGCTGCAAGGGCCGCAAGCCACGCTGCAGCGACAACGCCACACACGCGGCGGGAGCAGGCGAACATGCGGGCCGCGCTCACGGTGGCGCGGGAGTTGTTGCGGTGCCGACTGATGGAGAGTGGCCGGGATGCACTGCTCGAACGCGTTGCTGAGCTACTGGATGCGGCGGCATCGGGAGCGCCACCTTTTTGCTATCTGCTTCCTTCTCAGGCTACTACGGGATCCCACAGCTGGCCTCGCCGTGACCACGCGCCTTCAGGAGCGCCTGGGGGCTTCATCAACACCTGGACGACCGGTGGCACTGGGGGCCCCGTTGCCCCCACGCCGTCTCCGATGAGCATGGGCACGAGTGCTGCCCCCCATGACCCTGGCGAGGCGTCGCGCTATCATCCTCAGGACGCCGCGCTGGGCCGGGCGACGTGGAGTGTGGGGCACCACGGCGAGGTGTTTGGGGTGACAGCCCCGGAGGCTTATGTGCTCCGCATGATGCACCAGGAGTACACGCTGGAGGACGACCCTGGCTCGTTTATCGGGCCAGGTTGGGAGGAGGAGGCACTAGGAGCTGAAGCCTTCCGGGAGCCGCCGGAGAGCCCCGCCAACCGCGCCGTCGACAGTAGATACATGGTACCACTAATCCCTCAAAAGCAAGCTTACGCTAACCATGGGCTGCAAGTGAATCAGGTCACAACGTCGGCCGACGACCCAGGCGCAGCGGCCCCCCTTCCGTCGGGGGAAGCACGCTGGGGGCTGCAAGGAGGGAGCCAGGAGTAACGCCCCTCCCCATGGCGCGTGAAGCCAGGCGTCACCCGGAGGTAGGCCCTCTGCCGGGGAGGTGCCGGCGATCCTTCCCCCGGCAGAGGACCCGTGGTCACCGAGGGCGCCGCTGGCGTCCCCTTTCCCCCCTTTGTGTCATCCAGGTTGCCGATCGGTTCAAAGGCGGTCGAGGGCGGCGCAAGGCGGGGCCCTCTTCTGGCGATATGAAGCAAGGCCGGTACCTGTGAAGAAGGCCCAGTGCCTGTGAAGATCGCCGCCCGTGACACTCTCACGTAATAATGAGTGGGGCTGTACATGCCCCGGAGTCTCCGGCGCCCTCGGGCCTCGGGGGCTCCCTCCCATGCCTAGTGGCAGCACTTAGCTCCGCGCTGGTGAGAAGACTTGAAGACAAGAAGACTAGACTAGGTGCGGGACGCAGCCATTTGCTTTGAACCCCTTTTCTGTAGCCTTGCCCTTTGGATTTGGATTTGAGTTGAAGTTGAGCTTTCATTCCTGCGCACTGGGGGTGCTTTTTTCTCATTCGAAGCAATTTCTCGTTATCTGGCTCTCGCCTTGTTTTAGACTCACGCACCACGCCCCCCATTCACGAGCCCCTCGCGGGCTGGGTTGGGCGAGGCGCACGTGTGCCGCACGCGCTAGCGCCACAAATGGTGCTCGCCTCTCATGAGGCCCCCTCGGCAGGATTGACGGGCTCTCCAGGAGCCCCGAAAGCTCATGTCCTCACGATTCGGTTCGTGACCCGCTCCGATTAAGGTAAACCCTGATGGGAACTTGCCGCCAGGTATACGGTTTCGCAAGGGCACACACTTAGTTGACATAAGAAAATGAAGGCATCGGTTTGTTTACACGAGGGGCTCCCCCTCTCAAAATGCTCTCACAATCTTTAGGGGCCACGCCTGAGTTTTTGCGTACAGGATAAAACGACAGGAGAACATGAGATCAGTTAGATATGTCGCTCGCTGCATCGTCCTCAGACGCGTCACTCGCGTCGTCGTCGTCCTCGCCGGCACCGTCGCCGCCTTCGGCGACGCCTCCGTCGCCGTCGTCAACCACGTCGCCTTCGTCCGCGACGACGACCATCGTGTCTTCGTCAGAAGCGAAGGCTCTGACCAGCGCATCCACGTTGTCCTCCACCCACAGCGCCAGGTCGCCCCGGATGGCCTGCGGTACGGGGGCAATGGCAGCATCGAAGTCGAAGTCGGGGAAGGTGTTCCAGAGATGGCTGAAGACACGGGAGAATGTGCGCCCGAGTAGGCCCCGACTTCTCTCTTCCACAAGCTGGCGAGCCCTATCAGACCGGGCTTCCAAGCACGTCACCACGCTGGTGAAGAAGATCAGATGACTGGCGTAGTCATTCGAGTGGGGGTGCGGTGCATTCTCGTCGCAGATGAAGCCCAGGGCCGTATTAGCCCTGTTCCGGAGGTCCTGAAGCATGGGGGCATACTCGCGCTCCAGCGTCCGCCGTTGAAGCACTCCCTCCCTGTTTTGCCGTGCGACGGCCTCGGCGTCATCAACCCGTTTCCGAAGAGAGAGCAGCTTGGCATGGGCGGAGGCCAAGTCCACCTGCGCCGTGACCAGGACGGCAGCCGTGGCCTCCCCACGCCTCTCCACCTCGTCTAACCTGGGCCTGAGAGCGGCGGTCCTGCCCGCTGCCTCTGTTCCTGCAAGCTTGAGCTTCAGGTCGTACCGACCTTCAAGATCCGCACGAACCTCGGCCACCCAGCGGTCGACTTCCTCTTGGACCTTGGCCTCGCGAGCCCCGACGGCATCTTCCGCTTGAGCAACTTGACGCTCCCTCGTCTCCAGTTGCTCGAGCTCGAGGCTGCTCTCCATGGCTTCCAAAGCCAACGCCTCCTCGCGCTTCCGGACCTCCTCTTCCTCGGCGGGCGTCCCCCTCAACGACGCAAGGACGGCTCTGCGCGCCTCCACCTGACGCTCGAGGGACGCACTCCAGGCTTGGAGCTCCTACGCGTGCTTCTCCACAGCCTCGCGACGGCGGTCAGCCTCACAAGCCTCCTCCAAGGCTCGGGAACAAGCCTCCCGGGAAACCTTGAGGGACGCCTCGGCCTTCGCATTGTCAAGATCACGCTAGTAGCGGCCAAGGTTGATGGCCACCCTCAGCTTACGCCGTTCCTCCACCAGCCGGAGACCTTCAGCCTCAAGACGCGAGTCGACACCTGTGAGTTCTTCATCGAGTCGGCCCATCGCACCCATCGCCTCCTGAAAGAGCTCATGGCGAACTACGCTCCGCCCGTGCTCGAACTCCAGCGCGCGCCCCTCCTCGTCCTCCGCCACAGGGGCTGTAGGCGGGACGTGAAGCGGCGCACCCCCTCTCAGCATGGGGCTGGTGCCGCTCCAGGTGCCGGCCCGACCTCGCGAGGGGCCCCAGCCAGTCGGGCCCGCTGCTTGAAGAGAAGCTGAAGGCCGAAGCCAACCAGCTGCCGTTCATGACCAGAGGAGGAGTCCGGGGAATGCCCGCCAAGCTCCAAGCCAGACCGTGAAGGAAGGGCAACGAAGCCATGGATTCAAGGCGCCGTGAAGGCGAGCGCACCCCCTCGGCTGGCCCAGCTCCGGGCGTGGCATGCGGGCTCAGGGTACTCAATGCCGACGGGGGTGCCGAGGAAGGCGAGGATTGCTTCTCGAGGGACTCAACAGCCCTGGCAGAAGTGGTCCTGAAGAGCCAGCGTCAGGAAGGAAAGTAGCAATCAAGAAACCACAAGGTGCAGTACTTACTCGTCGATGGCGAGGTACTTTCGTCGCTTCAACGGCCCGAAGATACCGCTGCCACTCGGAGACCCTTTCCTCTTGCGGAGCTCCTCGAAGTCCACACAAAGCCGACCGAAGCGCTGAACGTGGCGGCCAGTCTGGGCGCAGCCGGAGAAGTGCTCGGGAGAACAATTTCAGGGGCGCCTGGCTGCGGAGAATAGTCGGGCGCTGCCTCACCGCAGCCTCCCAAGACCTTCGGACTCTCGGCCTCGGGAGCCACGTGCTGCATCGTCTCAGCGTCCAACGTCCCAGGATCACGGGTTCCCGAGGACGACGCCCAGGGAGCATCAGGCGCCGCCCGCACATCAGCACTCGTCCCACCAGCCTCTCGCGGTGCTCATCCCCCTGCACCCACACTCGGGGCGAGCTCGGCGCCAGCGACGAGGAAGGGAACCACGCTGGCAGGGTTCTCGCGGGACCCCACCAGGCCGTCCGGACGCAATCCCCACTCATCAAAAGGAGGCATGCTCCCTGCAAATTCAGCCTTGTTCTTGCAGCGGTACAATAGGAAGTTCTTCCCAGGCAAGTCGTCCGGCGAAGGGACACCTGTCAGTACCTTGAGCACCGTTCGTTGCGTCCCAAGGGGGAGCCCGGACTCCTGGAACCTCATGTGGTCCTGACTGCTGTGCAAGGTCCACATCGGGCGAGAATGGTGCTGAAGCGGAGCAACGTGGCGCTTGATGAACTCCTTCACCACCATAGGCGCGATCACGTCGCGATCCTTCAGCTTCCTCAGCCTGAGCCAGACGGGGACAAGGCGGGGGCTCGTGAGCTTCTCGTGGCCCCAGCCGGAGTGGGAGACGGCAGGCGCTGACGGGGCGTGGAGCAGGGGGCTAAGCACACCGGCGTCGACAAACACCCACCGTGTCCGAAACTCATTCGTGGATGGAAGAAGCTCGAAGCCGATCCCCGTGCCCGCCATCGCGGCCACGGCCTGGAAGCTCACGCACCCTGAGCTTTGCCGGGGTTAGTCAGATGCAATGAGAAGAAATGGCGGAAGAGGGCCATAGAAGGAGCGACGCCCGCCATAGCCTCACACACAAAGGCAAAGACGGCAAGGAGAGTCACGGATTGAGGGTCGAGATGCAACATATGGATCGGGTAATGCTCAAGCACCGCATTGAAGAAGGCAGAGAAAGGAGGAATTAGGCCAGCCCAAAGGGCATCGATGAAGATTGGGACCTCGGTGGCTGTTCGGGCAATGCGAGCGCGGGACGCAGGCCAAGCCACCGTCTTCCCCCACTCGTTGAAGCTGGAAGCGAGCATTGGATGCACCTTGTCCATGGCCTCATCGTTGAGCACCAAGGATCGGCCGACCGCAGGCTCGACGGCAGGAGGCGCACTTGGCGAAGACAGAGGTTTCTTCCCCTTGTTTGCTTGTTTTGGCGCCATGGCGATGAAGCGGGCAGGGGGCAGGTCAGATTGCAGAGGAGGAGCCGAGTCTCGAGAAAGCAGAAAGATTGGGGAAGCAAGGCGTGGGCGATGGAAGAATAACTGTGTAGGTTGCGGGGGCCGCATAACCAGGAAGATTTCAAGGCAGTGTGCAGAAGCGGAGACACCCACGTCCATCAACCGCCACGCGTCAATCAAGGCCGCAGGCTTTTGGGACCCGCGGCACTCCGCGCTTGACCTTTGGCTTCGCCTTGAAGCCAAGCCCGAGCGCGCCTTGGGCCCGGGGACTACTGTCGGTGTTCTGGGAATGGGGGTCCCCAGACTTGCCTGCCTGCGGCCCACGGCGTGGCTGCGCTGCAGGCCTGTACGGCCCATCTTCATCAACGAAGCATTCAAGACCCTCGCGAGGGGCCAAGCCTCGCGAGGCGGACGACGCAAGACCTCCTCAGAAGCGGCCTCACCAGGCTGCCTCGCGAGGAGCAGAGATATCAAGGCAGGGCAAACCTCGCGAGGCTCTCGTGACGTGAGCCATGACGATCAGGATCAGGCGGGCGCCAGCGCGCGCAGCATCCTTGTTTCCTCTTTGGTGCTAAGGGGGCAAGCGCAGCCGTGGAGTACCGAGGCATCAGGCAAAGGTTTCAATATCAGTGCAACAAGACCAAGACCAGCAGGACGGCAGGACGGAGGTCACCATGGAACCCAAGACGGCGTCATCACGAGAGCCTTTTGCAGGCGAAGACTGCTTTTGTTAGGATAAGCTGTACTGGCTGTCCCCTTTCAAATTGGCCACCGTTGTTGGCTCCCTTCCCGCTCAATATTTGGGGAGAGGACCAGGGCCTATATAAGTAGAACTAGCCACCACAGTAGAGGCATCTAGTCTTGAGCCAATCCTTAGCCACACACCGAGCACAAGAACACCTCAACCTCAGGAGGTTGTTCTTCCCCTTGTACTGTCGATCATCAGCCCAAGAGGCAATCCACCACCACCACACTGGAGTAGGGTATTACACCACAACGGTGGCCCGAACCAGTATAAATCTTGTGTCTTTGTGTTGCGAGTTCGTCGAGTTCGTCCGCGAGACCTTAGCGAGCTAGGGCGTAGATCGGTAGAGAGGAAATCTTCGCGCGCACCCCAGTGTTCGAACCTTAAGGGTTTTGCTAGAACCCATGATCCGACAGTGGGGAACCATCTCTTACGGATGCGCTTGTCCGAAATGTGGGGTAAGTTACAAAATTACCCCCGCCGATTTGAGCTAGGCGGTTCTTTCGGTTCAGGGGCATCACGGGCATTTCGCGTGTCGGGATTTCACAGGAGGTGGGAGTTTTCGCGCGCGTTGTAATTTAGGAATAGGAAGGCGTGGGTTGAGATGGAGGGAGTTGTCGTAGCACAACGAGACAAAGATATATCTTAAATATTTCGGGGTAACAAGGCGTGGGTTGAAGAGGCGGGAGTTTCGCAGCACGATAGGCAGAGATGCTAGCTTGAAATTTCGGCATAACAAGGCGCGGCTTGAAATTTTGGGAGAACAAGCCTAACGTGTACCCAATAAAACGACAATTCACACCTCATCACTAGAGAGAGCTATGTCGCGTTTTACTATATTACTAGAAATGCATTCAAATACAACAACAACAAAAAAATTAGGACAACAAACATAACGTGTACAGTACCAAAACAATTTGCACTTCCCTCAACAATAAAAAACGAATGTGTGTTGTCTAGCATATGGACTAAATTTGAGTACATTTTCCCTGTTTGAATGGGATTGTACTCGGGTTAGTTATACAACCATCTAAATATTATCTTCACAACACATGACATGAATATAGGAGAAGTAAATTCCTATATAAATACGAACTACATGTACATACGATCTCCAATTCAAATATATGTATAGATTACATGTTGAATTCAAATCATAGTACATGTATGCTCTAGCTAGATGATCGGAATCTAAACCATGTATGATATACTACGTACAATGTGTTTAACAAGCACAACACACAGAAACACCATTTAGACTAGTAAGGTACACGTGCATTGCACGCATGAGATTTGGCAACCAAATTATGAATAAATACCACATTATAGCATGTAAGCTTTGAGTCATATATGCATGATGTAGATGTTCGTTTAATTCTTATAGTTCATTTCATTCAAAATCATCTAGTTTTTATAAGAAAGCTAATCTATTTTAAGATTCATGGAATTGTGCGTTGTAAGGCATAAAGTAAAAACAAATAATGGCAACATGTAGAAAAACATGTGGGCAATTCTGATACAGAAGATTCTAGAACAAAGAAGAAGTGCTTGTGTTTTGAGATTTGTGCATTATGCTTAAGTTCAACCATGGTGTCTTCTAGATTGTACATGTGGCAAAATCTGGTGGAATCTAGATGATATCCAACGGCCAGTTGTGCTCAAATTTGCCATCTCTGCACCATCGGATTGGCCTCATCCAACGACCATCTTTCAAAGTTAAAGTTATCTGCACACTATATAAAAAATATAAAATATAATATATATATATAGGGGTATAGATATAGATATGTGATGCGAAAGCCACCCATCATCTCCAATTAGAATAGTGTGTCCATGCACAGATGCAATGTGGCCAAACGATGTCTGCCATCGATATCTCAAATACAAATCAGTCTGACCTTGTTCAATGTGTCTACAGTACAACATGCTCGTTTCCAAACCACACCACGCATATCTCAGTTATATTCATGCATGCACGGGTTTCAAACATCATGATCTCTTATTCAAATATTTGAATTCTACTTTACATTGATTATGACGTCACCTAGTCTTTTACACCCACACAGTCATCTTCTCTTTATAATTGTACCATTAACGTTCTCTCATGCATGCATGCACACACAGTACCAGTCGGCATTATCCATCACACACATGAAGTCTTTTTCTTCAGGTCGGTCTCCCATGCATGCACACACACACACACCTCCCCCTCCCCATCATATCGGGCATTCTTTATCTCTCACGTGCATGCGCAACGATTGATGTTCCTCTATGTGTGTGTATATATAGCTAGGTCTTTCACAATTTTCCACACAAACCGATCAATCTATATATCTAGTGAGGTCTCACCCTCTTTCCCACGTCCACATCGATCAATCTATACCTCCCATATACGATTACATAGCTAATACACCCACATTAATTATATATCCAACGTCCCCCTCTCATCATCCATGCCTCCGCTTCATCTCTCAGACGCGCGCACAGTGGCGAAGACAGGGGGTAGCAAGGGCCCTGCCCCCCTGACATCACTATATATCGAGGCTAATATGAATGTGATCATTAGACAATTGCTGGTAAAATGGTTTAAGTTGATGAATTGGCCCTCCTCGTAAAGGATTAGCAATGCTTGGCCCCCTAGCTCATTTATTTTTCATGGCTCCGCCACTTCGCGCAACAGCGCACGTTCTCGCCCCCGCTCTTCAAATATCGATCTCGCACTTGTGCACTCCTTCATAGTCTCTCTCCACTTGGCCCCTCGCACCATCTTCTAGCCCCCCATCAGATTTTGCCACATGTACAATCTAGCAGACTCCATGGTTGAACTTAAGCATAATGCACAAACCTCAAAACACAAGTTCTTCTCCTTTATTCTAGAATCTTCCGTACCATAACTGTCCAAACTTTTTTTCTAGTTGAATTGCCATTATTTGTTTCTACTTTATGCTTTACAACGCACAATTCCATGAATCATAAAATAGATTAAGGGCTTCTTTGATTCAAAGGATTCTCAAATGAATTTTCGAGGATTCTAATCCTTAGGAATTTTTCCTATCTTGGTTGTTTCATTCGTAGGTTTGTAAACCATAGAAATTTTTCCATAGGATTCATTTGCACTAGATTTCACAGGAAACATCCCATCCACTCAAACCACTTTGAAAGAATCCTGCGTTTTTTCTATGCACAATCAAACACTCGTACAATACTGTAGGATTCAAGACGACATTCCACTCTAATCCCATGTTTTTCCTATTCCCGCGTTTTAGAATCCTACGAATCAAAGAGGCCCTATCTTTTTTTTGTAAAAACTAATTTATTTTGAATGAGATGAACTATAAAAATTAAACGAAGGTCTACATCAGGCATATATGACTCAGAGCTTACATGCTATAGTGTGGTATTTATTCATAATTTGGTTGCCAAATCTGATACATGCAATGCATGTGTACCTTACTAGTACTTTGAGTATGTGCAAACACGTATTAGAATTACAATGGCACACTACACAGTGTCTCTCTTACAGTTCATGAAGCTACGTGCCACATGTGGAGGCGTTGTCGCGACCTCCTTGTGTGGATTGATCACAGTGACATGCTGCTGCTTCTAGAAGAATGTACTCGTCCTCTCTGAGCCACACTAGCGGTACATGCACGAAGCGAAGATGTGCACGCACTCCACGTACGCACTCACTCCCTCGCACGCACACGTGGGTACACGGGGCGATGCATTTTTGTACGAAGATCCACCCCATGTGATAATTTGACGCGTGTAAAGTCATTCATTTCATTGATGGTCAATTAATACAGCGCATGCAAATTGAGTGGACGTGAGGGCGGAAGAAAGACATTACTACTCCACTACGCACATGCGAGTAGTTAAATCATGGGGTGCCAGTACTTCCATTGGTCTCCTTCATATTGTGTGCCAATTTTTGACCATATTTGTAAGTAACATAATATTTATGCATGTCATAAAAAGTGGCACAAAAAAAGGGGGGGCCAATAAACTAGGATGCAGGCAGCATGATCAATTTTTGCCAGGGCTACTGTTGGTGGCCTTTGTATTTAAATATGGACGGAGTGGAGTAGTACTATCTTTATCTCAGCCTCGTAGGGCTCTCCCAGCGCCTAGGCTCACCTCCCGCCTCGCCCATCAGATCCCGCCATGGAGGATCCCGCCATGGATAATCCCTTAGATCCCAGGATCCCGCGAGCTGCCCTCTCGCTATGGCCCGCAGCACTGCCGCCTTTGAGTGAAAACCACATATGTTTTAGAGGGGATCCATTGCTCTAGAATCACAGATCCGTGGCGCCGGAGGACATGCCAGGGCTGCGTTTCAGGTGGTGGGCAGCAAGGGCAAATCGGATCAAGGAAGCGTCGCATCAATTGGAGAGAAGTTCCAAGGAGCTGCGCCTGGCGCAGCACAATGCAGAGGTGCAAGTCGATCTCAGGGGAGAGATGATGAGGGATGTCAGCATCTGTCAGCATCACGTTGATTTCGAGCTAGGGATAATGGCAGAGATCATATTCACGGAGTCGACTGCGGAGGAAAGAACGTGCATGCCTGCGCAATGGCATGAGCAGCCGGTGCAACTGTTCAAATGGGCGGTAGGAGAAGCCAAATCTCGGGACCAGTTGCGGCGGCGCCACTGGGCATGCATCATAGGCGAGGTGAGCTGCCCTCCTTCCCCACCAGCGATGCAGTGACCTAGTCGGTTGCTGCTGCGGTGAACTTGCAACGGTATGTCTGTTTGCAACCTTGACAATCACTCCATCTATATGTTTGTTTTCCTGTAAAAAATACTTGGTCGTTTGGAAAAAGATGGTAATTGATTTATCACTAGTTTTAGAATTCTTGGTCGTGACAATCAACCGAAGCCACAACCAGAAGTCTCCATCGCATAAGTACTTTACTGTCAGTCGCACCAACAGACGGTCGTTCGCACCCGTGTCTCACCGAAGAGAGACGCATCGGCTTGGTCTGACATGTACGACCAGTTACATCACTGACTTTTGCAACCGCATTTGAGCAGTGTAGTACTCCGTCTGTCTCAGTTTACAAGTCTTGCACGTGTACCTAGGTCGTTAATTTGACCAACTTAATAAGAGGCATACATTATAAAAAATATATCATTACAAACTTCAAATATTCTATTTTTTAATGATATATTTTTTATGTTAAACAATTTATGTTCTACTAAACTCATCGGGAGTACTTGAAATTTATGTTCCACTAAACTCATCGGGAGCCGTTTCGGGCCTCGAAACCAAAACCATTAATTAATCTTTACCTTGTTCCCATCACATTCCAAAGTACTAGTGCTACAATTAAGTGCAAGCCAGCTCACACCTACCAGTACGTACAAACCTGAACATGTTCCCACTATGCAGGTTTTAGTACTAGTGTTAGTACTTAGGTTATAAAAAGAGGAACTACCTAACCAAAAATTTCTCTACCTTCCTCCTCATGAGTCCTCCCTCTTCGTCCGTCCTTCCCATGGCCGGTGTGCAGAGACCTCGAAAGATCTCTCACGGGCAGGCGATGGCTCCCAAGAGCGCCCTAGCCGTGGAGGCGAACATGCCGAGCTGGCGGCACTGGAGTCGTTATCCCTCGACGACATGCCCGATCAGCTCAATAAGCACCTCAATAAGTAAAAGGAGTTCACCCACGGCTTGGTGGAGCTGCTGAAGGAGAGCCTCGACGACATGCCCATTGAGCTCAATGAGAAGGGGGAGTTGACCGCCGGCTTGGTGATGCTGCTGAAGAAGAGCATTGCCTCGGAGAAGAAGGCGACCGGTGAAATCATGCAACTTCAGGAGGACAAGGCAAAGCTCTGCCACGAGCTTGACCTGCTGAAGGAGGAGAACGCTGGCTGGAAGAAGCTACATGAGAATAGTAGTTCCCTGATGAAGATGTTGCAGGCCCTCGTCATGGAACAGAAGGAGTTGGCGAAGCTATGCATCGAGCACCCGGCTTCTGTCAAGGTACATAATGCGGCCGTGGAACAGATGATGAAGGCTCGCGTCGAGAAATCCCGCGTCATGGACACAATGAAGAAGATGGCGGAGGAGACGCGCAAGGAGATGGAGGTCGTGGAGGTGATGAAGAAGCAGTTACGACTCCGCGGCCAGCAACCCTTCATGTAGTGAGAGCAGCGCCCCAGACTTGTGTGTGCG
The DNA here is from genome assembly GCF_018294505.1 of Triticum aestivum. Lineage (NCBI taxonomy): Eukaryota > Viridiplantae > Streptophyta > Magnoliopsida > Poales > Poaceae > Triticum > Triticum aestivum. The sequence goes on from NC_057811.1 coordinate 265,694,902, forward strand.
TCTTCCTTCTTTTTTGGGGGTGATAATCTTCCTTCTTCTTTTGCTCTTGTGTTTCTTCTTTTTCTTCGGATGTTTCGCCGCACGTGTCACCTTCTCTGCGAGGGATGAATAGAACAATGCTAAAAATGAGATGACTAGCAAATTAGATCATTCTTTAGCGCCAATAGAACAATGCCTCTTGCTAGTAATATATAATAAGAGTAGAGAGTAGAGGATATGGCACTGGCCTGCCATGTTTCGTGCTCCTCCGTCGTACTCCAGTGGAAAACTTGAGTATACCACACGGTTCTTTGCTCCTCCTCAGGTCGTCGGCACATTTATACAAGCAGTCACATCACAAGGCCCCGCCTTCCAGTAGTAATGAGCCGTCAAATCACAGAGGCCCTCGCCTCTCTTCAAACCAACCAAGCTAGACTGCCCCGCCCTCTAGCCTTTTAAAAAATGTATACTTTTGTACAGTAGTATCAATGGATTGCTGTCACGACCGGATTTTTGGGATGATAATTTCCCAGAAAAACGGCCTTTGTGCTCACCAGCCCCAGGATTACTGTTAGCTGATGAGGCACCAACTTGATACAAGGATTCCAAGCAATGAACAAAAATATGTAGTACAAGACCATTGTGGCCTAGGAGTACAACATTTGGTTTCTAATGGTTGAGGGCGGAAGCGGTTGGATACATCTGCGTCTATGGGACTCCATTTCCCACAAGAACAGCTGACCAGGATAACTCCTATCTTCGCGAGGCTGCTATCGTCAATACGTAGGTTCCGAGGCTGTCACCGTGATGCTTATCTCCATGCGCGAAAATATGGCCAAGACAATAGCCAGGGACAAGCCAGTGAGTACGTTTGAATGTACTCGCAAACATTAGAACACGGGTATAATATGACAGGAGATAATCATACTCCGAAACATTTATGATGATAAGTCTGCCATGAAGTAAACAAAATCTGGGATGCACGCGTGCAGAAAAAAATATGGACGTGCAATACGGAAGTAAAAGAAATGCACTGAGCGAGGGTCTGAATGACTCCTCGAGAGGAAACTGCAAGAATAATGATGCCGGTGCCAAACGAGGGTCTGAATGACTCCTCGAGAGGAAAATGCAAGAATATTAATGCCTCAGTCGGGCGTCGGGGCGACACCACGTAAAGGGCTTATAACAGAAAAAGAAAGACAGTGCGTGCCACAGTCGGACGTCTGAGCGACATCACATAAAGGGCTTATAAAAGAATAAATAAACCACACGCATGCCGCAGTCGGGCGTCTGAGCGACACCACAGAAAGGGCTTATAAAAGAATAATAACCGTGGATATCCAGGAGGTAGAACCATCCCAGGGATACTCAATACAATACATAATGTAAAAGGTTAGTCCGTAATAATAACAACAAACGTACAACATGATCTTCAGATGTCACAGGTCATAAATGAAAATCTAGTCTAGCCGTTTCTCCATCTGAAGACCGTCACTGAGCTCTAGCTAATTCGTTCTCCATTCGAATACCGTTACTATGATCCAGTTAACCGTGTCTCCATCCGAAAACCGTTACTAAGCTTCTAGTTAAATCGTTCTCCATCCGAATACCGTTACTAGACTCGATTTAGACTGTGGTCCTTACCTATGAACATGGCTATCCAACAAGATGTATCCTCTGCAGAGGGAGTACTATTTTCCCACGAGTAACGGATTTATTTAGTCCACCGGGTCTAATTCCGTCTATGGCCTTTTAATTGAAAACACGCCTGACCTGCACACACCAACTTAACTCACCGGTGTCTGGAATCACCCACGACACCTGCCAAGCAAAACTCTAAGTGGGGAGGCTACAACCTCGACGTAGCATGGGATCAAATTTCTATTCGCGCGCTCTAAGGGGGTGCCCCCCCTCTCGGTCCCAACCGGAAAACACCCATGCCCCCGGACCAAGTGGCATGCCTACCGGAGGCCTCCGGTATCTTCCACTATGGCCTCTCTGTACGGTGTGTGCTTTGGCAAGGGGTTGACAACTTACTGAACCATACCCCGTCTGCGACAGGGACAAGTGGTGGTACCAACAAATAGGGAAGCTACTGACCAAGACTCAACATACGACCGACTCAGGTGGTCCAAGTATCCTCCAACAATATTACCATTAGTGGAATAAATCACCACTCATCAAGCCTCACCATGCCATACCGGACATACTCGTCTCGACGAGGGACTAGGGACAAGCTCGTGTCTACCCAAGACCACGACTTTCTCGGCTACCTTCCGGTATGCATAAGGAGCTCACGAGGATGATCCAAAACACTAGCGTATCCATTGCTGACCACAAAACAACTCCAAAGTGCACTCATGTACGAGACTTTATCGTTACATAGAGATAACGCATACTCCAAGCCAATTGGTGTTGTAATCGCATCAGAACACCACAACAAAATATTATGCCAGAGTTCAGAAATGCTTGCCTTTGAGAGTATGCAAGGGATGCACTTTTCGGAAGCTTTCCCTTTTCTCCAAAATCCTATTTTGCAAAATATCCAAATAACAAATATTTCAAACACAGTACAAAAAGTTGTCTCAAATATTTTTGAAATAAATCTTAAAATAAACTAGATGAAATTTGAGAGAGGCAGGAAAAAGAATCAACTCATTTGGAGTTTTATTTTAAAAGTTATAGCTGGTCAAAGTCTGGTCAAATCTCTGTTTTAATAAAATCAGAAAAAGGAAAACGCTTCGGGGAAAATACGCTTTCAAAGCAGAGGTGACGTACTCCGGGCCTTTGCGCTTTCACTTAAAAAGAGAGAACGGCCGCGCGGGTCACTGACAGTGGGTCCAAGGGGTCCACTGGTCAGGTTTGACCGTTCTCCCTCTCCCTCCCTTCTCTCTGCCCGAACAGCGTGGGGCTCCGGCGATCGCCGGCGACGAACGGCGGCTCCTCGAGGGCATCTGAGCGCAGGGATGGGTCGGCCAGACCGAGGCGGTCCTCTCGGTGGGTGCTAGGCAGGTGGGGACGAAGGAGGTCACCGGCGGCGAGCTCCGTGGCGGACGGGGGTTCGGGAGCAAAGTGCGCTTTGGGCTCCGGTGATCTCCGATCGAGGTTGAGATGCTGGGCAGCTCCGCAAGGACCAGGGGAAACTATTGATGGCGTTGGTTGGGCGGGGGGAGGCTCCGGTTGCGACGAATGGCACTGGATTGCGGCGGCGACCGAGCTGGCCGGAGACAAGGAAGAAAGGGCTTTCCCCAACGATTGCTGGCTGTGGGAGCACTACGGGGTGGACTGGGGTTGCCTGAGTGCTCGGAGGAGCACGGGGCCTCCTTTTATAGCACGACGGGGCTGGCTCCGCGGCGGTGGATAAGATCGACGACGGGTCACCGTTGCTGTAGCTGCAGGGCGTCGTGGCGGCGACGAACGCGTGCCGACGAGCATGAGGATAAGCACGGGCTGTTCCCTGGGGCAGCTGGCGTGCGCGGGTGGCTTGGGCGGCGCCGTCCACGGCAGAGCCCGCTGCCGACGCTGGCGTGCTGCCAAGGGAGCTCTGGCGGCGGCGCTGTAGGGCGCCAGTGCGGCTTGGAGCGTACTGGTGAGAGGGCGAGTGCGCGGCGCGGCTTCGCAGGCGAGCTGGGTCCTGTGACGGGACGCGTCGAGGGTGGCAGTGCGGCGCGGCGACTCAGTGCGCGCGCGTGCAAAACGTGCGCTCTGGGCGCGCCCAGAGCACGCACAGCAGGTGTTCGACGAAATGCCAGTGCGCTCTAGAGAGCTTGGGTGATGCGGGTAGTTAGCAGGCCAGGGCTAGGGACATCTGGGAGGTTAGTGGACATGCTGGATGGGTCAGGGGTTCAAGTCCACAATGCAAGCTAGGAGACATGCCAAAACTGTTCCTGCACACAGGGTGTTCGACAGAATGCCATGGGCATCTAGGCAATTCTTGGGGTGGCCAAACTCTCCAGATCCTAGTCTCTCTGGGAGCTAAAGAAGGTGGTAAGGTTGGTTTGGCAAAAACAGAAAGTTGATAGTGCAAGATTTTGAGAAAACCTGCTTTGGGCAGAAACTAAAGGCTATCATTGCATGCACCAAAAATATGCCAATGGGTCCAATCTCCTGGACTTAAGGGTTTGGTAGGGAGGACTATAGGTAGGAAAAAGCTCAAAGGTACTAGAGCAAAATAAAATGGGGTTGCAGTACAAATCACCAAACTGGACCAGAATAGAAATGAAGATGATTCACTTAAATCTTTCAAAGAACATCACAGGGCTTTAGCATGAAGTTGCATTATATGCATCCCCTGACATCCCCAAACACTTGGAAGAATTTTTAGAACAATATTTAAATGGGTTGTAGTGCAAAAGTGCCTACTGGACCAGATTGGAAAAGTTGGTGTAGAGCTCAAAATCTCCAATGGCCAAAAGGTATTTTTGCATAAAAGTGATGTGGAAACATCACATGACATCCCCAAATTTTGGTGGAAATTTTAAATGCATTTGTCAAATGGTTGTAGTGCAAAACAGGCTCCAAATTCAAAAGAAATCATTTTAAAAGGATAAAGCTCTGAGAAAACAAATCTTGCAAATTTAAATCCACTGATAAAGAATTGTTTTATCAAAGAGAGTATTCAAGTCCAACAATACCCATTGAAAGTTTTTCCACTTGAAGTAAAAATCCACAATAACAAAAGGGTAAATCTTGATAAATGGAAAAGTTTTATTTCCTGTCAAAAAAATTTAATAAATAAAACAAGGTCAAAATTTTGGGGTGTCACAACACTACCCCCCTTAAGAAAAATCTCGTCCTCGAGATTTGTTAACAGTTGTTTTGAACAAAAACTGATTTTATCAAAAGAAATCATTCAATTGCACAAAAAGAAAACGGCTATAGTGAGAGGGCAATAAGTGGTGTAAAACCACAGTGTGATACGCTGGCGCAGTGTGGAAAAATCCACGGTTAGGGAAAACGAGATATTTCTACGCAGATACAGTAATTTAGAATAAATTCTAAATTACTAAAATACGTTGGTCGTACCCGAGAGCACAGTGCTCTCTCTGGCTGACAGGTGGACCCAGGGCCCACTGTCGGCCTCTTCTCCTACCTCTGGCTCTCTCTTCTCTCTCGCGCGCTCTCCCGCGCTTCCTCCACCGGCGATGCCTAGCTCGTAGGGCATCGAGGCCGTACCATGGTAGTGCGCGGCGTGCTAGCTGCCGGTGCAGCGTGCACTCACCTCGCGGGCCAGTGCGCTGTCGGCACTGCTCGCGGACTCGCCTCCGAACACCGGCGGTCGAGCGACGAGTGGCGTTGGTGGACCTCGCCCACCATACACCGATCTCGAGCTATAAAACGATCGCGGTGCTCCTCTCTTCTTCCTCACACCTGGCCTCGCTTCTACTTCTCCTTCCTTCTCCTCCATTGCTGCTAGCAGGAGCTCGAGCCGAGGCCCTAATGGCGGAGGCGATGCCGGACTGGTATGTGGTCCTGGTGTGTGGAGGTTTGGCGGTGCTGCTGGGGTTCTCCGTGCTCTTGTGCGCGATGATCCTGGATGATCATCGAGATGCTGCCGCTCGAGTGTTAGCTCTTCGCGGCGGCGGCGATCACGTGGATTAGGCGCGGCGCTTAGCGCTAACTGTCGTCGGTGTGCTGGGGCAGCTCGTGCTCGAATGAACACTCACAAATTTATCTCACTGAGACTGTGGTGTCCTCGAGTGTGGTTTAGTTAGGCGCAAAAAAGTGCTCAAGGATTTGTAATAGTGCTCGAGGTCGAGTGGTTGTAGCTGTGAGTCTGCTGTTATGATGTTGCGCGAATAAAAATCTATGTCGTGAAAATATATACGCAACAGTGACTCGGGGAAAGAAATCTCCTCAAAAACATGTTGCGAGAGAAAAAAAATAAAGAAAGAAACTGACAGCAGTAAAACTGCTCACATAACTGAAACTAAAGAAAACGGATCCGTCGCACAAAATTACACTACGTAAATTAATACTGGGATGATAAATACAGCAGAGGCGTTTACAAGGAAAACGGAAAAAGGACAGGGTCCTGAGAAAACGCCTCTGGTACTGGGGCACACTCCTCTTCTATCGGGGGAAGCGGGTTGACCAGTCGATGAATGTGCCTCTCCTGGTCAGGCCTCAGTGGTCTGCCAATAGCGATCCGAGGATTTAAATCAGCGAGGCTCTGGAGATAACCCATTACCCGCTGAGTTAAACGCTCCTGGGCGATAACGTACTGGGCAAGGTTGGCCAGTACTGGATCTCTCTCAATTCGTCCACCGGGAAAAGATGCAACTTCTCCGGGTGCTGCACGACTCAGAAAATAATAATATCCTCGCTCGCTGGCATAGGGTACCGCGAAACGAAGACGAGTGAGCGCCTCGTACGCAACAGCTTCTATGGCCATATGCGGAGTCGGCATGGATTTCCCCATGAAGGAAACTTCCGTTGGATCTTGGTTTGGGTAGGCGGGAGGGATGTGCACCACTGCCCAATATTTCGAGGTGGATGGGGTGATCCTCGATTTGAGCAACTCGTACTGGGGTGGGCGGGTGGCACTCATGGTACTGTAGGTAAAGTCCCACAATAATTTGACAAAACTACCCGGGGTTGCGTCTGGGGTTCTCAGATAAATACTGGGGGTCGGCATGGCAAAGGAATGGCTGTGAGAGGAGTGCACAAGGTGAGAAGTACTCGGCAAGGTCACGAAGTGGCCTTTATATAGCACCGGGGCTGGGTTATCCACCGGGGTGAAGGGTAACTGGTCGTCGATCCTGTACTTGGGTCAAAGCCACAGATATACATATCACATAAATGTGACGCATTACTGTGGGTGCCGTCGGGGTTGGTCTAGGTAGCTGCGTCTGGAAAAAAATATGCAACTGTACGTCAACGTACATATGCATAGCTACTACTCCAAAAACAGGGGCGCTCAAGCAGACAGCATGTAATAAAAGTGATACAAGATCACACCATTACAAGGCGTAGGGAAACTAAGGCTTGATACAACTCAAGCGACTTAGTCTACTTCGTTAATGTCTAGGTGAGCTGGCCTGGCGGGTGCCGAGGTTTCTCCACGGGTCTCTCCGTCAGGATTTGCTGGCTGAGGTTGAGGGGCTACAGGGTCGGGGTAGTGGTGGTGACCATCGCGGGGATTGTTGGCCACAATCCCGTTAGAATGGGTTCCCAAAAGGCGACGAAGTGCTTCTGGGGTCACCAAAGCACTCTGGTTGATGGCTGGGGCGGACCTTAAGGGATCGATCGGGTGTCCGAACAGCACGACTGGGTTGTCGGTGTCGGGCTCCGCGTCTCTTCTCGCCGGGGCTCGGCGAACCAGTTCTCCACGAGCTGCGATCAGATCGAGGGTGACCTGATCGAACAGTTGCTCTAGTGCGCTTACATAGCGCACCAGATGCAAGAGTGCAGGATCTGTCTCGTGGTCTCCGTTGGCAACCTGGGGCGGCCTACCATACCCGTCACGACTGGGGTAGTAGTAGAACGAGCGACAGTTAACCCTGGGCGACAAGTGCCGGAGTTGAACTATAGCTTCTCGGGCTACCAGTTGGATGGCTTGTGGCTCAAAGGAAGTTGTCCTTCCAGTGAACCTGTAGGGGCGTTCTGGCGACAGACCCCTACCGTAGATGTGCACAGTGGCCCAGTACTGACGGCTCTCACCGTACATGGGTCCCTGGTACACAACATACTCAGGAGGCTCCTCTAACGCATAGGCACGGCGGGTGAGGTTTGCGAGTACGGTCACAAAACCTCCAAGGTTGGTTGCGGTGGTCTCATTGTGAACAATGGGACCAGGCATCGTGGCTTTGGTTTTGGGGGAAGAGGCTGTGCTGTGCTGTGGCTAGCGTGCCCTTTTTATAGGGAAAAGGGGACGGAGTCTTCCTCCGCACGCTTGCGATAGAGACGGGTTGGGTGTCGGTCACTGGCGCGGGATCGACGGGCTAGGCAGATAGGTTGGGCACCGTCCGCCGAAAGGCGTTGGGTCACTGTGGAGCTATCTTACGCGGGAAGCTTGACCGGGGGTTAGGTTAAGGTCTGGTGGTCTGGTTAACCTAAGTTTATTGACCTGGCTAAGATAGGGTTAGCCAATGGTCAGCCTGGCTCTGATACCAAGTCTGTCACGACCGGATTTTTGGGATGATAATTTCCCAGAAAAAACGGCCTTTGTGCTCACCAGCCCCGGGATTACTGTTAGCTGATGAGGCACCAACTTGATACAAGGATTCCAAGCAATGTACAAAAAAATATGTAGTACAAGACCATTGTGGCCTAGGAGTACCACATTTGGTTTCTAATGGTTGAGGGCGGAAGCGGTTGGATAATCTGCGTCTATGGGACTCCATTTCCCACAAGAACAGCTGACCAGGATAACTCCTATCTTCGCCAGGCTGCTATCGTCAACACGTAGGTTCCGAGGCTGTCACCGCGATGCTTATCTCCATGCGCGAAAATCTGGCCAAGACAATAGCCAGGGACAAGCCAGTGAGTACGTTTGAATGTACTCGCAAACATTAGAACAAGGGTATAATATAACAGGAGATAATCATACTCCGAAAAATTTATGATGATAAGTCTGCCATGAAGTAAACAAAAATCTGTGATGCACGGGTGCAGATAAAATATGGACGTGCAATACGGGAGTAAAAGAAATGCACTGGGCGAGGGTCTGAATGACTCCTCGAGAGGAAACTGCAAGAATAACGATGCCGGTGCCAAACGAGGGTCTGAATGACTCCTCGAGAGGAAAATGCAAGGATATTAATGCCGCAGTCGGGCGTCGGGGCGACACCACAGAAAGGGCTTATAATAGAGAAAGAAAGACAGTGCGTGCCACAGTCGGACGTCTGAGCGACATCACATAAAGGGCTTATAAAAGAATAAATAAACCACAAGCATGCCGCAGTCGGGCGTCTGAGCGACACCACAGAAAGGGCTTATAAAAGAATAATCACCGTGAATATCCAGGAGGTAGAACCATCCCAGGGATACTCAATACAATACATGATGTAAAAGGTTAGTCCGTAATAATAACAACAAAAGTACAACATGATCCTCAGATGTCACAGGTCATAAACAAAAATCTAGTCTAGCCGTTTTCTCCATCCGAAGACCGTCCTGAGTTCTAGCTAATTCGTTCTCCATCCGAATACCGTTACTATGATCCAGTTAGTCGTTCTCCATCCGAATGTCGTTACTAGATTCAACTCAGACTGTGGTCCTTACTCAAGAACATGGCTATCCAACAGGATATATCCTCTGCAGAGGTAGTACTATTTTCCCACGAGTAACGGATTTATTTAGTCCACCGGGACTAATTCCGTCTATGACCTTTTAATTGAAAACACGCCTGACCTGCACACACCAGCTTAACTCACCGGTGTCTGGAATCACCCACGACACCTGCCAAGCAAAACTCTAAGTGGGGAGGCTACAACCTCGACGTAGCATGGGATCAAATTTCTATTCGCGCGCTCTAAGGGGGTGCCCCCCCCTCTCGGTCCCAACCGGAAAACACCCATGCCCCCGGACCAAGTGGCATGCCTACCGGAGGCCTCCGGTATCTTCCACTATGGCCTCTCTGTACGGTGTGTGCTTTGGCAAGGGGTTGACAACTTACTGAACCATACCCCGTCTGCGACAGGGACAAGTGGTGGTACCAACAAATAGGGAAGCTACTGACCAAGACTCGACTTACGACCGACTCAGGTGGTCCAAGTATCCTCCAACAATATTACCATTAGTGGAATAAATCACCACTCATCAAGCCTCACCATGCCATACCGGACATACTCGTCTCGACGAGGGACTAGGGACAAGCTCGTGTCTACCCAAGACCACGACTTTCCCGGCTACCTTCCGGTATGCATAAGGAGCTCACGAGGATGATCCAAAACACTAGCGTATCCATTGCTGACCACAAAACAACTCCAAAGTGCACTCATGTACGAGACTTCATCGTTACATAGAGATAACGCATACTCCAAGCCAACTGGTGTTGTAATCGCATCAGAACACCACCACGGAATATTATGCCTGAGTTCAGAAATGCTTGCCTTCGAGAGTATGCAAAGGATGCACTTTTTGGAAGCTTTCCCTTTTCTCCAAAAATCCTATTTTGAGAAATATCCAAACAACACATATTTCAAACACAGTACAAAAATTGTCTCAAATATTTTTGAAATAAATCTTACAATAAACTAGATGAAATTTGAGAGAGGTAGGAAAAAGAATCAACTCATTTGGAGTTTTATTTTAAAAGTTATAGCTGGTCAAAGTCTGGTCAAATCTCTGTTTTAATAAAATCAGAAAAAGGAAAACGCTTCGGGGAAAATACGTTTTCGCAGCAGAGGAAACATACACGGGACGTCTGCGCCTTCACTTAAATGGAGGAGACGACACGCGGGTCACTGACAGTGGGTCCAAGGGGCCCACTGGTCAGGTTTGACCGTTCTCCCTCTCCCTCCCTTCTCTCTGCCCGAACGGCGCGGGGCTCCGGCGATCGCCAGCGACAAACGGCGGCTCCTCGAGGGCATCTGAGGGCAGGGATGGGTCGGCCAGACCGAGGCGGTCCTCTCGGTGGGTGCTAGGCAGGTGGGGACGAAGGAGGTCACCGGCGGCGAGCTCCGTGGTGGACGGGGGTTCGGGAGCAAAGTGCGCTTTGGGCTCCGGTGATCTCCGATCGAGGTTGAGATGTTGGGCAGCTCCGCTAGAGCAAGAGGAAGCTACTGGTGGTGTTGGATGGGCGGGGGAGGGCCTGGCTGCGACGAATGGCTCTGGATTGCGGCGGCGACCGAGCTGGCCGGAGACGAGGAATAAAGGGCTTTCCCCGACGATTGCTGGCTGTGGGAGCACTACGGGGTGGACTAGGGTTGCCTGAGTGCTCGGAGGAGCACGGGGCCTCCTTTTATAGCACGACGGGGCTGGCTCCGCGGCGGTGGATAAGATCAACGACGGGTCGCTGTTGCTGTAGCTGCAGGGCGTCGTGGCGGCGACGAACGCGTGCCGACGAGCATGAGGATAAGCACGGGCTGTTCCCTGGGGCAGCTGGCGTGCGCGGGTGGCTTGGGCGGCGCCGTCCACGGCAGAGCCCGCTGCCGACGCTGGCATGCTGCCAAGGGAGCTCTGGCGGCGGCGCTGTAGGGCGCCAGTGCGGCTTGGAGCGTACTGGTGAGAGGGCGAGTGCGCGGCGCGGCTCTGCAGGCGAGCTGGGTCCAGTGAAGGGACGCGTCGAGGGTGGCAGTGCGGCGCGGCGACTAAGTGCGCGCGCGTGCAAAACGTGCGCTCTGGGCGCGCCCAGAGCACGCACAGCAGGTGTTCGACGAAATGCCAGCGCGCTCTAGAGAGCTTGGGTGATGCGGGCAGTTAGCAGGCCAGGGCTAGGGACATCTGGGAGGTTAATGGACATGCTGGATGGGTCAGGGGCTCAAGTCCACAATGCAAGCTAGGAGACATGCCAAAACTGTTCCTGCACACAGGGTGTTCGACAGAATGCCATGGGCATCTAGGCAATTCTTGGGGTGGCCAAACTCTCCAGATCCTAGTCTCTTTGGGAGCTAAAGAAGGTGGTAAGGTTGGTTTGGCAAAAACAGAAAGTTGATAGTGCAAGATTTTGAGAAAACCAGCTTTGGGCAGAAACTAAAGGCTATCATTGCATGCACCAACAATATGCCAATGGGTCCAATCTCCTGGACTTAAGGGTTTGGTAGGGAGGACTATAGGTAGGAAAAAGCTCAAAGGTACTAGAGCAAAATAAAATGGGGTTGCAGTACAAATCACCAAACTGGACCAGAATAGAAATGAAGATGATTCACTTAAATATTTCAAAGAACATCACAGGGCTTTAGCATGAAGTTGCATTATATGCATCCCCTGACATCCCCAAACACTTGGAAGAATTTTTAGAACAATATTTAAATGGGTTGTAGTGCAAAAGTGCATACTGGACCAGATTGGAAAAGTTGGTGTAGAGCTCAAAATCTCCAATGGCCAAAAGGTATTTTTGCATAAAAGTGATGTGGAAAGATCACATGACATCCCCAAATTTTGGTGGAAATTTTAAATGCATTTGTCAAATGGTTGTAGTGCAAAACAGGCTCCAAATTCAAAAGAAATCATTTTAAAAGGATAAAGCTCTGAGAAACAAATCTTGCAAATTTAAATCCACTGATAAAGAATTGTTTTATCAAAGAGAGTATTCAAGTCCAACAATACCCATTGAAAGTTTTTCCACTTGAAGTAAAAATCCACAATAACAAAAGGGTAAATCTTGATAAATGGAAAAGTTTTATTTCCTGTCAAATTTTTTTAATAAATAAAACAAGGTCAAAATTTTGGGGTGTCACAATTGCGCCATGGAGCAAAACTAGCAAGATGAAATTAAAGAAAAAAGGTGGTACATATAGACAGCGCTCGTCGCCAAATTATGCATATAGTACTATTAAAAAAGCTAGTACGTGTTTAAATGGGGTGCTAAATTATATTAAAGAAATTAGCATACCTATTTAATTCTTGGGTTCTTATTATTTATGCCACTAGTTGTGTATCACTACTCAGTTTTGCCATTAGAAGTTACAACTACTCAAAAATGCCATCGATCCGTGAGATGCCTGCTCAAAAATGCAATTAGATATCTAAAAAATGCCATTGTTAAGTTAGATGTTTGCTCAAAAATGCCATTAGACATTGTTATTTTCACGTCAAACCTGTTGACCATGTTATATGACAAAATAAGCCAACTCTCACAATGATAAGTGTGGCCCCGCTTGTCAGGACTAACCAAGCTAATAATTTTACAGGAAAATAAGAATGTTGTTGGGATCAAGTAGGCCCCACACTTTTTTTTACTGTAGTGAGACAGAGGGAGAGCTGGCATGTTGGTCCATCGGTATTTATGTCATTATAAAATGGCCAAAGAGATTTGAGTCACAATAATGGTGTCCAGCACAACACACCCCTCAAAAAAAACTAAGCACCCTGAAATTCTTTTACAACTAAACTGATGGCTATATGATGTTGGCCATATATATTGTACATATATAATGTGAAGAAATGAGTGGTAGTACTATACCAACTAAAAGATGAACTGTAAGAAATACTAGTATGTACGTGCTGAAGAGTTAAAGTAACGAGAAGGAACATAACATAGTTCTGCTGGGGGCTCAGCACAACACACCCCTCAAATAAAACTAAGCACACCTGAAATTAAACTAAGCAACTAATCTGGTAGAAACTGCATTAGAACCACCAAGAGCAACGACACTGCCACCTTACTCGGACTCCTCGTCCACGTGCTCGACTTCGTCCTTGTCCCTCTTCCTCTTGGGCGATACTTCTTTGCTTGAACCGCACACTTGGCTCTTGCTCTTCATCCAACCCTTGTAAATGTTGAAACAAAGGTAGCCATCCATTGCAGCGTAGTGGATGTGGTCTATATCTAGTACATTCCACTCCCATGCATGATGAAAGTTGAACGGAGGTTTCTTCAGTGTACCGTACGAAGGATGAACCATGGCTCCTGCCAGGGTCAGCATTGACGGCTGATCACGGGAGGGCACCACCCATTTCTTCTGGAGGTTAATGGGGTTGCCTACAACGAGGCCAATCCGACCCAGGATTTCCTTGTCGTTCCTAAAGTCTACAATAACGAATTTGACTAGGCCGCAGTTGAGGAACTTCTTAAATTCCTCGCACTCAACGTCGGCATGGCATATGTGGTAGACCAAGCATAAGTCATGCACGCAAACCTGATCACGGCGGGCTTCTTCTTCTCTGCCTCCTTTAGATTCTTCTCGCTTCCCAGGACTGTGGTGTACTCAACGTCTAGCCCAGCGACCCACTCATCATTTGAGTTTTCGAACATGCGTCTGAAGCAAGCAAAGCATCCTTTCACCGTTGCGGAAGAACGGGTGTAGATGATGTTGAACTCATCGCCGGTGATGGTTCTAACCTTGTACTCACCGCCAATCATGGAGATTTGGGACGCCACGGATTTGGGAGGAGGGTTAGGATTAGTGGAACTGCCGTAATGTGAAAGGACGGGACGACTAGGAGCGAACTGCCGTAATGTTAAAGTACGTCCGGGGACGAGTACGAGCGAGAACTGCCAGCGGTTTTTGTAAAAATGTTGAGTGGGGCGTGCGAACGGCAGGGTAGTGGCTTGCCTGGTGGATAAATGGATTCATGCACAGTACTATGGGGGCCCAATTAGATGTCATGTCTACTTGACGCCCAATTAAATGGCTTTCAATGTCATGTCAAGCGTCGGGAAAATTACAGGTGGTACGAAGCTTCCGAGAGCCCTTGGATGTGAGATGAAACGGTTGCATGGCGTGATTCTAGACCTATGGGTGAATATCCTATCCTGGAGGGTTTTCTGCAAATTTTCAGCAACTTAGCATGCGACCGTTCGATCTCAGATCCAAGGGTTGCCAGCAGCCCGTATCATGGTCGCGCCTACCACGACCGTCGCCTCGCTCGCGCGGTCGCGCCCTTGGAGATTTCACACGGTGCGTTAGGCTATCTGATGTTGGTATGCCATACATAGTCATCACTTAGTCACTCATACTACAACAAGGTTAGCTATAAGGTTTACTATAAGAGTATTTTTTTTGTTTACTTCTCTCTATCTCTTTCTTCGTAGTATTTTATTGCATTTGCCAAGGAGTGACCTCTTCCAATGACTATGGGCATTAAATGGCTTAGCAAATCAAGTCCCCAATGCATAGGTGCTTTGTTTTTTTGTTGCTAAGTTTGCTTCATCTAGGTACACACACTTAGCACCGTTTCTTCCTGGGGTCACCAAACTAGTCTCTCTCTTCTTAATTAACTTGCCACATTAGACTTTATGCCTATGTGGCAGGCTTAGCACCTGTAGGATCAAGTACAATAGTGGGCTATAAGCTCGCTTTACATGGTATTTTTGCATATGTGGGGGAAAGAGGCAAGGAAAAAGTGGAGGAGTGGCCTCTCAAGCAAGAGCCAGCCTCTACATGGTGGAGCATCGGGAGAGGCACCTGTATGGAGGTGGTTAGGAATCAGGAGACTCACGCCGGTCATAGCGCCGCAGTTAAAATGATAATGGCAAGTCAAATCACCGGGCCCCACATGTCCAGCAATAACTCGCTGTCAAATCACACAGCCCTACGTTTGCAGCAGCCTACTCCCTCATCTTCTCGCGTCTCTGTCGAACCGACTAGGCGGAACTGCCCCTCCTACCATGCCAGAAAAGCCCCGCCCTCGACTGTTAAATAGTACATTATACTAATTTTGTATCCATGGATTGCGCCATGGAGCAAAGCCTCAAGAAAATGGCGGTACACATTTACGGAGTACAATATACAGCACGCCGGTCGCGTTCGCGTCGCACCCCAGATGGTCGGTCGGTCTGGCACGCCGCTCTCCGAATGGAACGCGCGTCATATTGCGTTTGCACAAACATGTGGGAGCGCAATTGAGAACCGGCCATAGGCACACTCCCCGGCCCCGCAAGTCGGGTGAGTTAATAGAAGAGAGAGACAAGCGATAGTACTAGAGAAGTGTTGTACAAACATTGGTGCCTGGACAATCCCTACATGACACGAAAGATCAGTTTGTCCATGCATGTGCCCAGACTCCAGCAGACATGCCTGGATTGGCTATCGTCTACATATCGTGCAGGCTGTGTTGTATAGGGCTGTAGTTCTAGTGAGAAATCTAAAAAAGGTTTCTTGTCATCTCGCAAAATTAGGTGTCACGTGCTTCGGGTCACTGTGAGGGTTAAACAGCGACAACTGAGTTCCTCCAAGGCGCTAGTCATGGGGGCCACATGCACGAAGACTACTCGGCTGCCATCTATGTCAAGCCGGCTATGTTAATTAGGGCATCTATCGATGGACCCCTTTTCTACGAGTTTATCTTTAATTTGAGCTTTGATCCTCGTCTAGTTTGTCCGTCGGGATTCATGTTGTCTCCTTTGGGCAGTGAGGTTATTGTTTCTTGTCATGTTATAATCCGGTGCTTCAGATCAAAATGAGGATATCTGCGCCTCCGGGGCACGTGCATGAAGACAGTCATTGACGAGGTCAAGCCGGCTCCGGTAGACAAAAGAAAACTAGTAGTACTCCACTATATAGGCAGGAGCCTCCGCGCTTGCTTGCTAGTGTTTCTCTCTTCACACTGTCTCGTCCTCTCCAGATCTGAACACGACAGCGGTGGCCACACACTCTCTCTCTGCTCACCGTTGGTCCCAGATCCAGCCGTATCCTCTCCGTCGGGGAAGGTGAGAAGGTGCAACGTTCACGCGGTCGTCCTCGGTGACGGCTCTTACCCACTGCCAGCGTGTCCCGATCAGCGTGCCTTGTTGTTCTCTCCCAAGCACTGCTAGCTAGGGAGGGCCTCCGACCCCTTCATCCTCACTGCCGTAGTGTGGGCAGATCCGGCCTCCCGCCGCCCACCTAGCGACATCCCGGCGACCCGCGGGTATAACTTTCTTCAAAACCGGCCTTGCTCTACTTCCCGAGCTCCTGACATTGCTGCATTTGTATCTTTTACTATTTCCCAGGCCCCCTCATAGATAGGATCGATCGGTTGTTCGAAAGCCAACTAGATTTTCACTATTAAGAGGTAAAACTAGTTCATGCACTGGAATCTAGTACTACTTGGTTCAAACAAGGAAGAAAAGGGGGTGGGGTGGAAATGTTTTGGCACCGCTAGTGGCACTAATTTTTTATATATATCGAAAGAGGGGGTTTCCTCCGATTTCATTAAAGAAATCCAACCATAGAGAACCATTATCCGACAGCATCTCAGTGTAAACGGACAGTTATGCAATAATACTAGAACGGACTGAGTACTAGCATGAGACAAGTTCGCCACATAAGCTAGGCAGGTAGGGGGACGTAGCACCAGCTCGACCAAGTTTGGATTACAACCCAAATGCTACCACAGAAACATCAGAGGGGAAGATAGGGATAGAAAGAGCCAGCTTCAGCATCCCAGTCTAAGCACCCCCGGCCTCCGTCCTCGCGACGGACGGTACACCTCGTTTGCCACCTGCTCGGCCCTAGTGCCACTGATAAAATGAAGTAATAATATAGTTGAAATAGAGCGAGTGTCCTCTCTATCATTTCATTTCCAATGTAGATAAAGAAAGTGCTTCTCTTTGTTAGTATATGTTTCATCAACTAGTCCCATTGTTAATGTTTAAGCATTTCTGCAAACTGGGGTGCTTAATTTTAGTTGATCTGCACAAAAATAGAGATTGGAATGTCTCAAGGCCCCTCCTTGTACTACCGCTGTACACTGATGTTCATCACTGGTAGAAGGTGTATCGGGGAGACTTGGGTCGATTTTCAGTATGAGGCGTCGCAGGGCCCATCTCGCCCTCGCAGCATGGCATACTATGATACTATCACAATATTTTCTTCTATTTATTAGTGTATGTTTCATCAACTAGTGCCACTATAATGTAATCACGCCTTTTCATTATCTGTGCAAACAGGGTTATTCAGCTGCATTTTGGTGGAACTGCACAAATGTACGGATGGAACCGGCATATATGCATAGTGCGAGGTGCCAAGTAAAAATTACCGACACCAACCCTACTCCATCTAAGCATTGGCATCCACCACCATTAGTGGGATGTGTGGCGCTCACTGTGGATGGATCTTTCTCGGCAGCAAATCCTCTAACCAAATACTAGTAGCTTAGACTTCAAAAAAATACTAGTAGCTTATATTGGCAGTTTTCTAGGGGTGTACTCTTTTCTGAAAGAAGCACCAATCTATTTTTCTTTATTTGTACACGGTGTCACAACTTTGACCCAAAGGTCCAGAGCTATTTTAGGGTGATTGGCGTAGTACTCGGAGACTGATTGTAAGCATGATTTTTATTAGCTGTCACACTGATTGTAAGCATGAGCAGATGGAAGACTAGGTTAGTGCGAAGCTTACCTTAAACCCTACGGATGCCTTTGAAATGAGGCGAGCATCGAGGGAACCGTGGAGAACGGCGGGGAAGCGACGTCGCGCCATCCGGCCTCCTCTTGCATTGGGAGAACGAATACTCCTGTGGCTCCGGCTGGCTCTGCACCATCACAAATGGCACACCGTACTCGATCAATTCGTTATCCTCTGGGTGCTCGACCTTCGACCTGTATGCCCACCACCTCCGCCTGACTTTCGCCTCGGGCGAATCTGTCTGCTCCATCGCCCAGAGGAGATACTCGATGAACTCGAAGGACTGCGGCGTGACTGCCGCCAAGGAGTACATTACCGCCCTCATCGCCGTCGTCTCGCTCTTTCGCATACATTGCCACATGGCCCTCACCGTCCTTGAAATCTCCCACTCAATGTCAAACCAAGTAAGGATCTCCTTCAACCTGGCTAACTTTGCCTGGTCGCCGCCGGTGATCTGCGTGATTCGCTACTGCATCCTCTCCATAGATGTCCTTCTGAGTGGTCCGGTGATAGCCTTGGAAGATGGGAGGAGAGACGGTGGTCTTGCAATAGAGAAGATGGACAGGCGAGACCGTGGTTTTGGAATGGAGATGATGGAGAGGAGAGGGGTGGTTTTGAAATGGAGAAGAGGGAGAGGCGAGGCGGTGGTTTTGGAATGGAATTGATGGAGAGGAGAGGTTTCCCTGCCTTTCGGTCGCTGACATGTGGGCCCCGCGCTTGGTGGGACCCATGTGTCAGTGTCTCAATGGCAGGATGGGCTATGTCAGGGGATCCTCGTCCGAGGAGAGAGGAGGTGGTTTTGCAATGGAGAAGAGGGAGAGGCGAGACGGTGGTTTTGCAATGGAGAAGAGGGAGAGGCGAGACGGTGGTTTTGGAATGGAGATGATGGAGAGGAGAGGAGGTGGTTTTGCAATGGAGAAGAGGGAGAGGAGCGTGCGGCAGCGATTTAGGATTGGACGAGAGGGCTGGTGCGCTGTGACTGGATCAAAATCAAAATCAATTTACCGTTCAATTAAGAAAGTGACCCCACATTAACTAGTCTCCCTTTTATTCTGGGTCATAATTGACCATGATTTTCACAAATAAAATATATGTTATACGTTGCAAAAATAATATAATTTGAAAGTACATTTAGATACGAACCAAACGATACAATTTTTGGTGGCATGCATTCACATTTTTCTTGTCAAATAAAGTACGTGGTCAAACTTTGACCCAAAATACGCAAAAAAATACTTCCAAGACCAGCACCGCTCCTCTCCTCTTAAACCACCGCCGCTCCTCTCCTGTTCCAATCTAAATCCAGCGCCGCTTCTCTCCTCTTCCATTTCAAAACCACCGCCCCTCCTCTCCTGTTCCAATCCAAACCAGTGTCGCTCCTCTCCTATTCTAATCCAACACCAGCAATGCTCCTCTCCTCTTCCATTCAAAAACCACCGCCGGCGAATGAAGGTGCTGTGGAGAAGTAGATCGATGGAAGAGTACAACCGATACGTGAGGATCGCACACGGCGACCCTGTGAAGCTAGCTAGGATGTTGTAGATACAGTCTTGGTTTGACAACAAGGACCAACTAGCGGCGACGGTGACATCCATGGCCAAATATCTGCAACAGAGCGAAAAGGCTGTGATACTCCCGAAAGGAGTCGCGCGGGAGTACATAGAGCTGCTCCTCTGGGCCATGGAGCAAACAGATTCACCGAATCCGATCGTCAAGGATCGGTGGTGGGTGTATCGATCCCAGTTGGAGCTTCCACCAGAGATTGAAGGATCGAGCATCTACAGGGTGCCGTTTGTGAGGGTGTCATGCCAGAGCGAGCTGGTGGAGTCTTCGTCGACCGAACCCAGCTGCAAGAGGAGAAAAGCAGTTTGCCCGACGGCGCTTCCTCGCCATCCTCTCCCTCACCGTTCACATTGTCTCACGGGGTGGCTGTCTGCCGCCGAGGAATAGGAGGGGGCTGCTCCCCAGCCCAATAGTCGGGCGGGTTGTGAATTGTTAGGAGGAGCTTAGGGTTGTCAGTATTTGTAGGTTGTGAATTGTGTTTTGTGTTGTGTATTTTGAGACTACTTTCAGATATGAATGTCTTTTGAATTTCAGATTTGCAGTATTGAGCATATGAAGTATTTTATGAATTCTAGATATCTATTTTTAGCACTTAAAAAATGTAGTTTCACAAGAGTATAAAAGTGCAGACAATGTGATTCTCAGAGAAGAAACTGCAAGTTTCAGTTTCAGATAAGAAACTGCAAGTTCAGTTTCAGATTAGAAACTGCAACTTTCAAAGGCAGAGCATTTATATTAACACGGCCTTTTCAAACAGGGTTAACATCATGTTGGAAGTTTTATTCATGCTCGAAAATGGGACTACTAGCCAATTAACATCATGCTGATCAACATTCATGCATAGCACATCTTCATATGATGCACATTCAAAAAGATATGCTATTTTCAAAATGCCCACACAATGTCGAGTGTGCGAAAATACAGAAAACGAGGGATGAATTTTTGGCATGTGTTGGACGTGGTGTGTGCAGATGACAATGGGGACCCACATGTCAATAATGTAGAGGCAAAAAATTTGGAGATATTTTCCCTGCATCAGGTGGAATTGAACCCTGGCAGAACAGCTGTCTGTTGGGTAACGCAGTAATTTCGAAAAAATTCCAACCCACACGCATGATCATGGTGATGCATAACAACGAGAGGGGAGAGTGTTGTCCACGTACCCTTGTAGACCGTAAGCGAAAGCGTTATGACAACGCGATTGATGTAGTCATACATCTTCACGATCGACCGATCCTAGTACCGAAAGTACGGCACCTCCGCGATCTGCACACGTTCGGCTCGGTGACATCCCACGAACTCACGATCCAGCAGAGTGTCGAGGGAGAGCTTCGTCAGCATGACGGCATGATGACGGTGATGATGAAGCTACTGGCGCAGGGCTTCGCCTAAGCACTACGACGATATGACCGAGGTGGATTATAGTGGAGGGGGGCACCGCACACGGCTAAGGGATCAATGATCAACTTGTGTGTCTATGGGGTGCCCCTGGCCACGTATATAAAGGATGGAGGGAGGAGGAGGCCGGCCCTCATAGGGCGCGCCCAAAGTGTGGAGTCCTACTAGGACTCCCTAGTCCTAGTAGGATTCTACCTCCCACATGGAATAGGAAAAAGGGAAGGCAGAAGGAGAAGGAAGGAAGGGGGTGCCCCCTTTCCCTAGTCCAATTCGGACCTGTCCATGGGGAAGGGGCGCGGCTACCCTAGAGGCCTTTCTCTCCTTTCCCGTATGGCCCATTAAGGCCCAATACGAATTCCCGTAACTCTCAGGTACTCCGAAAAATACCCAAATCACTCGGAGCCTTTCCGATGTTCTTGCAATATATTGATCTTTACTTCTCGACCATTTCGAGACTCCTCGTCATGTCCGTGATCTCATCCGGGACTCCGAACTACCTTCGGTACGTCAAAACACATAAACTCATAATACCGATCGTCATCGAACGTTAAGCATGCGGACCCTACGGGTTCGAGAACTATGTAGACATGACCGAGACTCATCTCCGGTAAATAACCAATAGCAGAACCTAGATGCTCATATTGGCTCCCACATATTCTACGAAGATCTTTATCGGTCAAACCGCATAACAACATACGTTGTTCCCTTTGTCATCAGTATGTTACTTGCCTGAGATTCGATCATCGGTATCTCAATACCTAGTTCAATCTCGTTACCGGCAAGTCTCTTTACTCGTTCCGTAATGCATCATCCCGCAACTAACTCATTAGTCACAATGCTTGCAAGGCTTATAGTGATGTGCATTGCCGAGAGGGCCCAGAGATACCTCTCCGATACACGGAGTGACAAATCCTAATCTCGATCTATGCCAACTCAACAAAAACCATCGGGGACACCTGTAGAGCATCTTTATAATCATCCAGTTACGTTGTGACGTTTGATAGCACACAAAGTGTTCCTCCGGTATTCGGGAGTTGCATAATCTCATAGTCATAGGAACATGTATAAGTCATGAAGAAAGCAATAGCAACATACTAAACAATCAAGTGCTAAGCTAACGGAATGGGTCAATTCAATCACATCATTTTCTAATGATGTGATCCCGTTAATCAAATGACAACTCATGTCTATGGCTAGGAAACTTAACCATCTTTGATTCAACAAGCTAGTCAAGTAGAGGCATACTAGTGACACTCTGTTTGTCTATGTATTCACACACGTACTAAGTTTCCGATTAATACAATTCTAGCATGAATAATAAACATTTATCATGAAATAAGGAAATAAATAATAACTTTATTATTGCCTCTAGGGCATATTTCCTTCACTGTCGGGTAGTGTCACTTGGCCACTGGGCTAGTTTAGTACTTTCGTAATAAATAAGGCATTGCCTTGGGTGGTCGGATCACCTCCTACGCCTTTGTGCGCTCGCCGCGGCGCCGCTTTCTGTCGTTGTGAACATGCTGAACAAACGAGAGGAATCTGGAGAGGACTGTACGTGGAGAGGCAGACAGTCGGGACCCACTAGGTCTATGGCCGTACGCAAGCAAGTGCCTCATCGAAAAAAACTTCCTCCTAATGCTATACTGACGCTGGGGCCCACTAGTTTGTCAACATAGTTACATTTTTTAGGTGCTTCAGCGTAGGAGATAAATTCACAACGAAGTTGTGGAGCTGGCGGGTAGTATCATTTATTATCACTGGGGCAGCAAGTATCCGTTGGGTTTTGGGCTGCCCCGTCTAGGCTTTTTTTTACATGCGCAGCCCACGACATGCCGGTTTGTATTTTTTGACGGCCATCATGTATCGACCCGCCTATGGACCTCCCAACCTAGGTTTTATTTTTCCTGAAACATCGGCAGCCCAATTTATGTATTTTTTTGAAGAAAACGCAGAGGTATGTTCTATTTTTCTATATAAGAATAGGAACGCCTGGTCCAACTTTTGTTTCCCTTCTAACTATATTATATATATTTAAATTATTTTATATGTTATTATATATTATTGTTATTGTCATCGTATATTTAACAGATACTTACATATGTAAGAAAACAATATCCCAGATCTTATTAACTTATAAAAATAATTTCCTAACAATAAAATACTGGATTTTTTTGGCAACGAAAATCCTGGTGATTGTGTACAAAAGCTTGGTAAGATTTAAGGACGAATGTAATAATAAATCACTTATTATTTAAATATATTTATAACAAAATGCTCAGCCCCTGTTTATTTTTTGATAACATTGCTTCACCCAGCCCAACATTATAATTAGAATCAGCCCAACAAAATCATGTATTTCGAGAAGTGCAAATGGCATGTAATTTTTTAGGAGAAAAATAAATGGGCCGCATGGACGCTACATTATTTGTTCACCCAGCCCAGCAAATGGACTGTAATTCTAAAAAAAGAGATCAAATTGACTATAAATTCTAAAAAAATGGGTTGAATACGTACCACATTTTTGGAGGCTGAAATGTGGGCCAAGAGGTCGAAGCCAACGCAAGTCGTTGTCAACTTAGTCAAAAAATGATTCTGACATCGTTAGCCATTGGATTTACATCCAACAACCGGCATCCATCTTCAATCTCTCGTCTTCTTCCTCCAGCACCGCCAGGACCACCTGCTCCCGCCTCCTGCTGCTAGCAGCTCTGCTTAGCACGCTTCGCTGTGAAGCGCTACCCCATCGTTGGCCAGGCCATCCCTCCACCCATCCACACCTCATGTTCTTCTCCACCGACTGCCGAACCACACCGCACCAGAACCAGTTAACCCTTGTACACCTCTCCGTCTGTGACTCTACTCCTGCGTCTTCCCATCAACGACTTGGTGCTGTCCGGGGCCTCGCCGTCGTCCACCACCTTGGATGCGCTCGGCGTGTAGTCAACGTGGTCAACGAACGACATCCATCGGAAGTAGACTGTGCATGGAGAGGCTGACAGCTGGGTCCATGGCCGCACGCAAGGAAATGCCTCCTTATTACGCGCAAAATAATGATTCCTCCACCTGGCAGCTGGGACCCACCGGAAGGGCCTCTGCATTTCGTGAAAAAAAGTTCCCCCGCTGATAGGTCGGACCCACCAGCTATATCTTTGCACGTAAGGAAGAGACTCCTTATTATGCACACAAAAATGAATACCCCCTGCTAGCTGGGACCCTACATAGTGGGAGGCTGACTTGTGGTCCTACTAAGTTGACGGGGATGGAGGGCTTTGTCAACTTAGTCAATATGAACGATTCTAGCTCCAGTGACCGTACGATGTCCATCCAACGGTGGTAGTGCTTCTTCAACCTCTGGTCTTGTTGCTCCAGCCGCCCAAACCATCATCGGTCATGCCGCGTTCTCCTACTTCCTGTGGCCAGCTGTGATGCCGCGGAGGCCTCACCACCCCCTACTACTCCCACCGCTGGCCAGGCCCTGCGGTGACGGTAGCCTCACACCGCAACCGAACCAGTGAACCCTCGTACTCCTCTCCGCGTGGGCATCCACTGCCGCGTCTTCCCCGGCTCCGCGTCATCCCCTTCCGAGGCCTCGCCGTCGTCCACCGCCCTGGTGCTCTCGCCGCAACGTGGACAACATGGTCAAGGAACGACTTCCATCGAAAGAGTACTGTATGTGGAGAGGCTGACAGCTGGGTCCATGGCCGCAGCAAGGAAGTGCCTCCTTATTTCACGGAAAATAATGATTCCTCCACCTGACAGCAGGGACCCACCGGACGGGCCATCGTATTTCGCGAAAAAAACGTTTCCCCCCTGACTGCTGGGACCCACCAGCTACATCTTAGCACGCAAGGAAGTGCGTCCATATTACGGGCAAAAAAATGATTCGCCCCCTGACTGCTGGGACCCACCAGCTACATCTTCGCACGCAAGGAAGTGCCTAACAGTCGGGACCCACCTGGTCGAAGCGTACGTAGCGTTGTCATTCTGGTCGCGAACGTGTATGTACATACGATCGGTCTGTCTGCAGGCTGCAGCGATGAACCGTGGCCATGTAAGAAAGGGCATGTGTCGTAGTAGAGGCGTGCACGTGTCGTAGTAGAGGCGCGCACGTAGCATGTACACGTACGTACAACAGCCATGTTGCAAGAAAGTAAATATGGCCACGTACATACATACGGGCGGGGTCTCGAACGCCTACTCGCGCATACGTACGGCCAGGGCTCGTGTACATGGCTGGGTCAGAACGGAGAAACTGCGTCGTCGTCGTGTTCATCGGGAGGCAACGGAATGCGTCGTGTTCATCGGGAGGCAATGGAATGCGTGCTATTCATCGGGAGCTAACCGGCTTGGACGGAACAACCGATGGAAACAAGGCCTGGCGTACCGCAGAGCAGAGGAAACGGCCTTGTGTTCGACCGTCCACGGTGGAAACGGGATCATGTTCATCGGGAGGGGTCTGGCATACCGCAAAACGGAGGAAACGGACCTCGTACGGTCGAAACAGGGTCCTGTTGATCGGGAGGGGTGTGGCGTACCGCAAAACGAAGGAAACGGACTTGTGTTGGAGCGCTACGGTCGAAACGGGGGTCCTGTTCATCGGGAGGGGTGTGGCGTACCGCAAAACGGGACTCCACGGGATACAGTTCATCTCCACCGTTGACCTCCTCCAGCCTCCACCTGCGACTGTTCATCCAGCCTCCACCGCGTGCTCCTCCACCGGCTACTGTTCAACCAGCCATCTCCACGGGGTCATGTTGAACCACCCTTCCACGGGCTACTGTTCATCCAGCCCTCCACTGGCTACTGTTCAACCATCCCTCCACCGGCTACTATACAACCAGCCCTCCACGGGGTCCTGTTCATCCAGCCCTCCACGGGGTCCTGTTCATCCACCGGCTCGATTGATCGGGGTACTGTTCATCCAGCGGCAACGGCCTCTACTACCACGGGGTCCTGTGCATCCAACCACCCACCAGGGAACTGTTCATCCAAACCCCTCAATAATGCTCACTGTTTATCCAGAGGCAGCATCGATCGGCTTCAGTTAGCAGTAGTAGCGAAGGAATCACACTCGGGTTCAGTTAACAGCAAGGGATTGATCGATCGCTCGGGTTCAGTAGCGTGTAGCCTGCAGTGCAATCGCTCAGGTTCAGTTAGAGTCCAGCGCCTTGCTCGGGTTCAGTTAGAGTCCAACGCCTCACACACACGCGCGTACGTATGAGAGAAACGCGCATCGCTCGGCCCCCGACCACCCACCGTAACCGGGAACTCCCCGATATTTTCCTCGCCCTCGCTACTACCATGGTTTTTTCCGTCATGGACGGCCCAAAGAATGTCATGCAGCTGCGTCTTCGGCCCGCCCAGGACGAAAAGCCCATTTTTTGTCATGATTTTTTTTCATAGAAGTAGGCCCCCACCACATCTATGATGATACCGGGTTTTGTCACAATTATCATCATAGAAGTGTCATAGGTATGACAGAAAAAAAATCTTTCGGCCCCAAATGTCACGGATGTGTCTTTTTTTGTAGTGCTTGTAAGAATTGAATTTTCTTTTGACGGAAGGCAGCTCATCATTCAAGATGCCCCTTCACTTCAAAGGTTGATCCTTGATTCTAGTTATTCACCGTCGCAAATAACCGTCCTCTTTGCGCCTAAACTGGAGACCTTGGGTGTAATACATGATCTTTGTGCTCATTTCAAGATGGTGTTTGGCTCCACAGTTCTTCAGGTACTATATATTATCATCTACACTTGTAACCATAAGCTGCATTTTAAATTTCTGCACATAAGTTATATATCATCTTGGAGTACACATTTTGTACTAATATTATGTTCTATGCTCAATGAAGAGTTTCTCCATGGATAGCCTACCAATGATGCTGGATTCTGTCAAGATCTTATATATACAAATGAACAAGATTATTGGCTTGCTGCAATGCTTTCCATGTTTGGAGAAGTTGTATATAAAGGTCATAATTTCACGCATATTGGAAGCCCGCATATAGTGTACTAGAATTAACCGTTCAGCTGTTGCTCTTTCGACACTCTTTTTTTAGACCTTAACTGTTTTCAATCTTCATGTCTATCTAGGCAACAGGACGGGGTAAGAAAGTTATAACCAATCGGTGGATTCGTAAGCACCGTGATTTTCTCACTTCTCATGACATTCAATTGAAGACAATAACGCTGGAACGATATGTAGCCAACCATGCAAACACTAGATCTGTCACCTTCTTCTTGCTGAATGCGAGGTTACTATTGTCCATCAGGCTTAAGTTTATCAGCAACATGGTTTTGACGGATTGGTATGTCGAAGAGCAAAAAAGGAGTTTCAGGTGGACAAAAGAGCTTCTGAATGTGTCGGGCTTCTTTTTACAACGTCTTGTGGTCATAATCCAGTAAATTTTACGACCCAGGATGTTCATTCTATGGACCTGACCGATCCATTTGACTGCGGCTGCCGCAAACAGTGCTGGAGTTAGATGTTGTCGCCCTTTTCAATATGGGTTTTTTCTAAACCTAACAAACAATTAACCCTCGTGTTTTTGTACAGTTTGTAAGCTGGAGTTAGATGTTGTTGCCCTTTTCAACTCAGCTGTGACTGTCATATTTTCTTTGAAACAAGGCAAATGGCTTGCCATTCGTTTAATTAAGAGTGAAATAATGTAACAAATCCCAACCAAGGGAAATAACATCACTCTCGCCGGCTACTTGAGCTCACTATGCATTACAGAACCCAAGTGATTAGCCCCCACCAGCACCCACAAACTTATTTTGAACTAGCACACCAAATGGGCTGTCAATTTTCATAAGAAAGGCTGCATGACCGTGACAGATTTGGATTCTGACATTTGGGACCCACGAGGAAAAATCCTATCCAAGGTGGTGTCGACTTACTAGCTAGTCAACAAATGATTCTGCCTACCAGCCGTTGGATTGACATCCAATATCTGTCGTGTATCTTCTATCTCTTGTCTTCTTCCTCCAGCCGCCCAAACCAAACCACCCCGTCGGTTTCGCCTGCTCCCACCTCCCACGGCTGGTTGCGCCTCTCCCGCCCTACCGTACCCTCCAACATTGGCCAGTCCCTCCCTCTATCCCCCCCCCCCACGTCCTGTTATTCTCCGGCGATGTCAACCCCAACACGCACCCGCACCCGAACCAGTCAACCCTCGTACTCCCCTCAGCCTGTGAATGGACCAACGCATCTTCCATGGCTCATGTTCATTCCGTCCGAGGCCTCGTCATCGTCCTCTGCCTTGGTTCGCTCGCCGTGCGTGGTGCTCTATCCTCTTGTGTTGTCAACGTGGTCAACACCGAGAGGAACAAGGAGATGACTGTACGTGGAGAGGATGACAGTAGGGACCCACCAGGGTCATGGCAGTATGCAAGCAAGTGCCTCATTATTAGAAGCCCAAAAAATGATTCCTCCTAATGGTTGGACATGTGGGGCCCATGCCATTGTCAACGTAGTCAACAAACGAGAGAATTACACATTGAGCGGCTGACACCAGGGACCCAACAGGTCACGCAGTTGTTATTTACTTTTTTTAGGAACAAGCAGTCGTTATTTATACTAGTTTTAGAGACGGATCAGGGTAACAACGGGGTTGTGTGGGGTTGTGGCCCGTCTAGCCAGGGTTTTATTTATGTTTACCACATCATGAGCCCAATTGTATTTTTTCTTGCTGAAAATGGCTAGCCCAGTTCTACTTTTTTTTAAGAAATACTCAACCGAGGCCTACTTGCTTTGTCAGCCCTGCTGGGCTGCAATTCTTTCAAGACGAGGAGAGTTTCATTCGGCATGCCCAGAAAATGGGCTATCAGTAATGAGAAATGGGTTTTACATTTTTAAAACACATCAAGCGGGGAATTAGTTTCATTTTTTTCATTTCAAGATTTTAAATTCCATTGATTTTCATGCGTGGACAATTATTTGGATTTTATATTTATATAAATTTATTTTTCAAATTAGTTTGAATGTGACTCAAAATTTCGGGATTAAGAACAGTTGACCCCACCGAAATATGCAAAATTTCGTATAATTTTTAACCGTGGCCATAATATGGGTTGTAATGCTAACAAAAAGAAGATGGACTCCAAAAAAGTCCTTAAGAATTAGCAAATGGGTTGTAAATTATTAGAAATAATGGCAGATGGGTTGTATGCTGTTTTCCACACATTTGAGGCTGATACGTCACCGTGGTATCTACTTTTCCAAACACTTTGCCCTTGTTTTGGACTCTGACTTGCATGATTTGAATGGAACTAACCCGGACTGACATTGTTTTCAGCAGAATTGCCATGGTGTTATTTATGTGCAGAAACAAAAGTTCTGACCTGAAACTCCACAGAGATTATTTTTGGAAATAATAAAAAATATTGGCGAAAGAATCAAGGCCAGGGGGCCCACACCCTGTCCACGAGGGTGGGGGCGCGCCTGCCCCCCTGGGCACGCCCCCTGCCTCGTGGGCCCGCTGGAGCTCCACCAACCTCAACTCCAACTCTATATATTCGTGTTCGGGGAAAAAACAGAGAGAAAGATTCATCACATTTTCCGATACGGAGCCGCCGCCAAGCCCTAAACTCTCTCGGGAGGGCTGATCTGGAGTCCGTTTGGGGCTCCGGAGAGGGGAATCCGTCCCCGTCGTCATCATCAACCATCCTCCATCACCAATTTCATTATGCTCACCGCCGTGCGTGAGTAATTCCATCGTAGGCTTGCTGGACGGTGATAGGTTGGATGAGATTTATCATGTAATCGAGTTAATTTTGTTAGGGTTTGATCCCTAGTATCCACTATGTTCTGAGATTGATGTTGCTATGACTTTGCTATGCTTAATGCTTGTCACTAGGGCCCGAGTGCTATGATTTCAGATCTGAACCTATTATGTTTTCATGAATATATGTGAGTTCTTGATCCTATCTTGCAATTCTATAGTCACCTACTATGTGTTATGATCTGGCAACCCCGAAGTGACAATAATCGGGACCACTCCCGGTGATGACCGTAGTTTGAGGAGTTCATGTATTCACTATGTGTTAATGCTTTGGTCCAGTACTCTATTAAAAGGAGTCCATACCCCTTAGTTTCCATTAGGACCCCACTGCCACGGGAGGGTAGGACAAAAGATGTCATGCAAGTTCTTTTCCATAAGCACGTATGACTATATTTGGATACATGCCTACATTACATTGATGAATTGGAGCTAGTTCTGTGTCACCCTATGTTATGATTGTTACATGATGAACCGCATCTGGCATAATTCTCCATCACCGATCCAATGCCTACGAGCTTTTCACATATTGTTCTTCGCTTATTTACTTTTCCATTGCTACTGTTACAATGACTACAAAACCCAAAAATATTACTTTTGCTATCGTTACCGTTACTTCCATATTACTTTGCTACTAAATACTTTGCTGCAGATACTAAGTTATCCAGGTGTGGTTGAATTGACAACTCAACTGCTAATACTTGAGAATATTTTTTGGCTCCCCTTGTGTCGAATCAATAAATTTGGGTTGAATACTCTACCCTCGAAAACTATTGCGATCCCCTATACTTGTGGGTTATCAAGACTATTTTATGGCGCCGTTGCTGGGGAGCATAGCTCTATTCTTTGAGTCACTTGGGATTTATATCTGCTGGTCACTATGAAGAACTTGAAAGACGAGAAAACAAAGATTTATCCCTCAACTACGAGAGGAGGTAAGGAACTGCCATCTAGCTCTGCACTAGATTCACCTTCTGTTTTGAGTAAGCTTGCGACACCTAAACCTGCTTCTACTATTCATTCTGATATGTCGCATGTTATTGATGATGCCACTTCTGCTATGCATGATACTTATGATGAAACTACTTCTATGCTTGATACTACTGTGCCACTTGGTGAATTTCTTGATGAACAACTTGCTAGGGCTAGAGAGAATGAAATTATTGAAACTGAATATTGATGAAAGTGATGATGAAGGCTCTCCCAATAAATATGAATTGCCTGTTGTGCCTGAGGGCTATGTTATGGATGAAGAAACTAAAAGAGACTTTCTTGCTTGCAATGATAGAAGTGATCTTAAGAAATTATTATCTAAGCTGAAACAAAAAACTCTGAATGCTAGAATGAAATATGATCCTGCTTATGCTACTTCACCTATCTTTGTTACTGATAAGGATTATGAATTCTCTATTGATCCTGATATAATTACTTTGGTTGAATCTGATCCTTTTTATGGCTATGAATCTGAAACTGTTGTGGCACATCTTACTAAATTTAATGATATAGCCACCCTGTTCACTAATGATGAGAGAACTCGCTACTTTTATATCCTTAAAATATTTCCGTTCTCATTAAAGGGTGATGCTAAGATATGGTTTAATTCTCTTGATCCTGGTTGTGTGCGTAGTCCCCAGGATATGATTTATTACTTCTCTGCTAAATATTTCCCTACTCATAAGAAACAAGCTGCTTTAAGGGATATATATAATTTTGTGCAAATTGAAGAAGAGAGTCTCCCACAAGCTTGGGGGAGGCTTCTCCAATTACTTAATGCTTTGCCTGATCATCCGCTTAAGAAAAATGAAATACTTGATATCTTTTATAATGGACTAACCGATGCTTCCAGATATTACCTGGATAGTTGTGTTGGTTCTGTTTTCAGGGAAAGAACACCGGATGAAGCTGAAATTCTATTGAATAATATGTTGACAAATGAAAATAATTGGACACTTCCTGAGCCTATTCCTAAGCCAACTCCGAAGAAGAGGGGTGTTCTATTTCTCAGCCCTGAAGATATGCAAGAGGCAAAGAAATCTATGAAAGAAAAAGGTATAAAAGCTGAAGATGTTAAGAATTTACCTCCTAGTGAAGAAATACATGGTCTTAATTTACCGCCTGTTGAAGAAATATATGATCTTAATCCCTCACCTATTGAAGAAACTCATGGTCTTGATAACCCTACACGGGTAGTAAAGGTAAATTCTCTCTATAGATTTGATGAAGGTGATATTCCTTGTTATAAGTCTGCTAGACAATGCTTAGATGAGTTTGACAATTTTATTGTTAAACAAGAAAACGTAAAACGTTTATATGTAGACAATTAAAATACAATTCTGATACACTTGAACACTTGGGTGATTATATGTCTAGAGTTAAAGGCGAACTTAAACTCATTAGTAAACATGCTTCTATGGTTACCACTCAAGTAGAACAAGTACTTAAAGCTCAGAATGATTTGCTCAATGAATTGAATAGTAAGAATAATGACTATGTTGTTAGAGTGGCTACTAGAACTGGTAAAATGACTCAGGAACCTTTGTATCCTGAAGGCCATTCTAAGAGAATTGAGCAACATTCTCAGAGAAATAATATAGATGCACCTAGTCCTTCTAAAAAGAAGAAAAAGAAAAATGATAGGACTTTGCATGCTTCTAGTGAACCTGTTGTAGACACACCTGAGAATCCCAATGATATTTCTATTTCTGATGCTGAAACACAATCTGGTAATGAACATGAACCTAGTGATAATGTTAATGATGATGTTCATGTTGATGCTCAACCTAGCAATGATAATGATGTAGAAATTGAACCTGCTGTTGATCTTGATAACCCACAATCAAAGAATCAACATTATGACAAGAGAGACTTTGTTGCTAGGAAGCACGGTAAAGAAAGAGAACCATGGGTTCAGAACCCCGTGCCTTTTCCTCCCAAACCATCCAAGAAAAATGATGATGAGGATTTTGAGCGCTTTGCTGAAATGATTAGACCTATCTTTTTGCGTATGCGATTAACTAATATGCTCAAAATGAATCCTTATGCTAAGTACATGAAAGAAATTGTTACTAATAAAAGAAAGATACCGGAAGCTGAAATTTCCACCATGCTTGCTAATTATACTTTCAAGGGTGGAATACCTAAGAAACTAGGAGATCCAGGAGTACCAACTATGTTCAAACTGCTTTATGTGATCTTGGAGCTGGTGTTAGTGTTATGCCTCTCTCTTTATATCGTATACTTGATTTGAATAAGTTGACACCTACTAAAATATCTTTGCAAATGGCTGATAAATCAACTGTTATACCTGTCGGTATTTGTGAGGATGTGCCTGTTGTGGTTGCAAACGTTAGTATTTTAACGGACTTTGTTATTCTTGATATTCCCGAGGACGATAGTATGTCTATTATTCTTGGAAGACCTTTTTTGAATACTGCAGGGGCTGTTATTGATTGCAACAAAGGCAACGTCACTTTTCATGTTAGTGGTAATGAGCATACGGTACACTTTCTGAGAAAACATCCTCAAGTTCAGAGTATAAATTCTATTGGAAAAGTTCCATCGATTATTATTGGAGGTTTTGAATTTCCTCTTCCTACTGTTAAATAGATATATGATATTCTTATTATTGGGGATGTGCATATTCCCGTTGAGGTAACATAGTGTTATTCGAAATTTCTCCGGTTTCATGCGATTCGGAATGAGTTTGTTAACAAGACCTGATCAACCTTGTTAGTGGATTCCTTTTGATGAGCATGAGATGGATGAAGTTAGAAGGGACAACCTTCTGTACCCTCTCCCTACTTTCTGTTATTTAGTTGAAATAAAGTAAAAATAGTATTTTTTTTTGTCTGTTTTCTGAATTATCCGTGCAATATAAAAATACCCCGAAAATAAAAGTTCTCCAAATACCCTGCCAATTTAATATGATTTTTTCTAGAATATTTGAGAATATCTGGCACTAAGAACACTGCACGGGGAGCAAGCACCTGGCCACGAGGGTCCAGGGCGCGCCCCCTGCCTCGTGGGCCCATGGTGGCCCCCTCCACTTATGCCAGCCACCACACACTTCTTCTTCCTTCCAAAAAAATCACCATCCAGCTCAAGGACGAGTTCTAGCTCATTTTGCTGCGGTTTTCGATCTCCTTGCTCAAAGCACCTCTCACAAAACTGCTTTAGGGGATTGTTCCTTGGTATGTGACTCCTCCATTGGTCCAATTAGATTTTCTTCTAGTGCTTTATTCATTGCAAATTTTTGCTGCCTAGGTGACCATGTTCTTGAGCTTGCATGTCAAATTTATATGGTTCCAAGTAGTTCTAATGCATGAAATAGGCTCTAGGCACTTGTAGGAGTATTTGCTATCAATTTTATTGAGTTTGGTTTACTTTTATTTGAAGTTACTAAAAATTTCAGAAATTTTCAGAAAATAATGAAGAGATTTTTGAGGGGCTCATCGAGCCGAAGCTCGAAGGAAAAGCAAAGTGAAGAAGCAGAGAGGCCCAAATATAATCTGCCTCGCACCGCGGAGGTTCGGCCGTGTGAATGACCTTCCGATGATTTCTTGAGAGCCACCGGGATTTATTATGATTTTTATGAATTGGCTGAGAATGCAGGCCTCACCGACTTCCTCCGCGACCAACGTGAATAGTATCTCTTACTCACCAATACTTTTGTGCAAAACTTCTACTATTATCCTAAGGAATCACCTCCTTCAGTAGAGTTTCATTTATATGATGTGGTTAAGAAGATATCACTATATGAATTTTGCAGGGTTTGCAAAATACCTTTCGAGGGTAGCTTAGAGGAACCACATCGTAAAGATGTGGACGGGTTTATTGATACTATTACTGTAGGGGAAACTAGGAAGGTTTCCGATGCAAGAATCACTAGCATACATTTTCCTGTTTTACGCTACTTTGCAATATTTGCTAGCCGTTGCTTAATTGGTCGCGGAAACTGTGGAAACCTTAGTGTTCCTGATATTATTATTTTGTTCCATGGTTTATTCCGTGATGACTCTGTTAGTATGGACGGTATTATTGCCAAACGGTTAAGTCTGAATTGTACAAAGGGCCCCATCTTTG
The DNA here is from genome assembly GCF_018294505.1 of Triticum aestivum. NCBI lineage: Eukaryota > Viridiplantae > Streptophyta > Magnoliopsida > Poales > Poaceae > Triticum > Triticum aestivum. Next base: position 265,729,642 of record NC_057811.1, read on the forward strand.
GAGGTGTCTATGCTTCACGCCTTGCTGCATACTATAACATACCTATTAGGCACTATGAAAAAGAAGAAAAATTGCTGCCTACTGTTTATTTAGATCATAAGAGTATGGTAGCGCATTATTTTATTGTTAAGAATAGGGAAAGGGAGCTTAAATACAAATTGTTCTTTGATAAACATCATCCCGAGACTATTACCTTGCCTGCTCCTTCCTTCTTTGATTTATCTGCAGGCCATTATCTCGTTCCGCTGGCGGCCATTCACGCCTACCAGAACCCTACATCAGCCACAGAGCCAGAGTCGGAACCACAATTTGATCCTCCACGACAGTCTAATTACCAGTGGGATCCGGAGATGATTGCCAACCAGTGGCAATCAGAGTCTTCTTCATCTCAGTACGACCCCAACTACAACTTTGGATATCTGTCGGGCCATCCGTGGCACTAAACCAACTTAGGCCAAAAGCCTAAGCTTGGGGGAGTGCGTATCTCTCACCGACATTACATTTATGTTCACACACTCATTGCTAGATGTCGGTGCTCATACTTTTTCACTGTAATATCCATGCTAGTTTACTTTTCTTTTTATGCTTTCTTCTTGTGTGTTTAAAAAACCTTAAGAAAAACAAAAAAAATTAGTAGTAGCTTTTAGTTAGTTTACTTTTCTTGCTGTAGTAGTAATAATTAAAAGAAAACCCAAAAAGATTTCCTGTTCTTCTTTTGCTTGTTGGGAGCTTTCCCGTGTAAATAGTTTAATTTCTTTTCTTTTCTTTGGGGGTCGATAGGAGAAGGCCATGATGAAAATGTTGAAGTGGCTCTTATATGCATTATTGTTGAATTGACCAAGAGCCCTTATTGCCCTGTCTTCTCCTGTTTATTGAATGCTCACAGATTCCAGCTTAGTCCAATGCATGTGCACTATTATTATTATTCACATCGTTCAGTCGTGCAAGTGAAAGGCAATTATGACAATATATGATGGACTGATTGAGATGAGAGAAGCTGGTATGAAGTCGACCTCTCTTGTTTTTGTAAATATGATTAGTTCATCGTTCCTGATTCAGCCTATTATGAATAAACATGTTTGCAATGACAATTAGAGATTACAGTTACTTATGCCATGCTTAATTAGCTAGGGGTTTATAATGGTTTACCTAGCGTGCCAACATGCTATTAAGATGGTTATGATGTGGTATGATGGGGTGGTATCCTCCTTTGAATGATTTAAGTGACCTGACTTGGCACATGTTCACGCATGTAGTTGAAACAAAATCAACATAGCCTTCACGATATTTATGTTCATGGTGGATTATATCCTACTCATGCTTGCACTCAATGTTTATTAATTTTAATGCATGTTCATGACTGTTGTCGCTCTCTAGTTGGTCGCTTCCCAGTCTTTTTCTAGCCTTCACTTGTACTAAGCGGGAATACTGCTTGTGCATCCAATCCCTTAAACCCCAAAGTTATTCCATATGAGTCCACCATACCTTCCTATATATGCGGTATCTACCTGCCGTTCAATTAAATTTGTATGTACCAAACTCTAAACCTTCAAATGAAATTCTGTTTTGCATGCTCGAATAGCTCATGTATCAACTAGGGTTGTCTGTATCATCCATGCTAGGCGGGTTATTCTGAAGAGGAGTGGACTCTGCTCCTCACTCACGAGAAAATGGCTGGTCACCGGGATGCCCAGTCCCATGCTTTATGCAAACCAAATCAAAATAATTGCAAACAAAACTCCCCCTGGGACTGTTGTTAGTTGGAGGCACTCGTTGTTTCGAGCAAGCCATGGATTGATGCTTGTTGGTGGAGGGGAGTATAAACTTTACCATTCTGTTTGGGAACCGCCTATAATGTGTGTAGCATGGAAGATATCGCCATCTCTTGGTTGTTATGTTGACAATGAAAGTATGCCGCTCAAAATATTATTTATCTCTGTTTTTAAAATCGAGCTCTGGCACCTCTACAAATCCCTGCTTCCCTCTGCGAAGGGCCTATCTATTTACTTTTATGTTGAGTCATCACCCTCTTATTAAAAAGCACCAGCTGGAGAGCACCGCTGTCATTTGCATGCATTACTATTAATTTATATTGGGTATGACTATGACTGGATCTCTTTTACCATGAATTACAATGTTTAGTCAGTCCTTGATCTTTAAAGGTGCTCTGCATTTATGTTTTGTGGTCTCAGAAAGGGCTAGCGAGATACCATCTTGTTATATCATATCATGATTGTTTTGAGAAAGTGTTGTCATCCGAGATTTATTATTATTGCTCGCTAGTTGGTTATGCCATTGACATGAGTAAACATGAGACCTAAGTGTTATTGTGAATATGGTTAGTTCATAATCTTTGCTGAAAACTTGAATGCTGGCTTTGCATATTTACAACAACAAGAGCAAACAGAGTTTGTAAAAGTTTTTCTTTATCACTTTTAGTTTATCAACTGAATTGCTTGAGGACAAGCAAAGGTTTAAGCTTGGGGGAGTTGATACGTCTCCGTCGTATCTACTTTTCCAAACACTTTTGCCCTTGTTTTGGACTCTAACTTGCATGATTTGAATGGAACTAACCCGGACTGACGCTGTTTTCAGCAGAATTTCCATGGTGTTATTTATGTGCAGAAACAAAAGTTCTCGGAATGACCTGAAACTCCACGGAGATTATTTTTACAAATAATAAAAAATATTGGCGAAAGAATCAAGGCCATGGGGCCCACACCCTGTCCATGAGGGTGGGGGCGCACCTGCCCCCCTGGACGCGCCCCCCTACCTCGTGGGCCCCCTGGAGCTCCACCGACCTCAACTCCAACTCCATATATTCGTGTTCGGGGAGAAAAAAATCAGAGAGAATGATTCATCGCGTTTTACGATACGGAGCCGCCGCCAAGCCCTAAACTCTCTCGGGAGAGCTGATCTGGAGTCCGTTCGGGGCTCCGTAGAGGGGAATCTGTCGCTGTCGTCATCATCAACCATCCTCCATCACCAATTTCATGATGCTCACCATCGTGCGTGAGTAATTCCATTGTAGGCTTGCTGGACGGTGATGGGTTGGATGAGATTTATCATGTAATCGAGTTAGTTTTGTTAGGGTTTGATCCCTAGTATCCACTATGTTCTGAGATTGATGTTGCTATGACTTTGCTATGCTTAATGCTTGTCACTAGGGCCCGAGTGCCATGATTTCAGATCTGAACCTATTATGTTTTCATGAATATATGTGAGTTCTTGATCCTATCTTAGAAGTCTATAGTCACCTACTATGTGTTATGATCTGGCAACCCCGAAGTGACAATAATCGGGACCACTCCCGGTGATGACCTTAGTTTGAGGAGTTCGTGTATTCACTATGTGTTAATGCTTTGGTCCGGTACTCTATTAAAAGGAGGCCTTAATATCCCTTAGTTTCCATTAGGACCCCGCTGCCACGGGAGGGTAGGACAAAAGATGTCATGCAAGTTCTTTTCCCTAAGCACGTATGACTATATTCGGAATACATGCCTATATTACATTGATGAATTGGAGCTAGTTCTGTGTCACCCTATGTTATGATTGTTACATGATGAACCGCATCCGGCATAATTCTCCATCACCGATCCAATGCCTACGAGCTTTTCACATATTGTTCTTCTCTTATTTACTTTTCCGCTGCTACTGTTACAATCACTACAAAACCCAAAAATATTACTTTTGCTATCGTTACTGTTACTATCATATTACTTTGCTACTAAATACTTTGCTGCAGATACTAAGTTATCCAGGTGTGGTTGAATTGACAACTCAACTGCTAATACTTGAGAATATTCTTTGGCTCCCCTTGTGTCGAATCAATAAATTTGGGATGAATACTCTACCCTCGAAAACTGTTGCGATCCCCTATACTTGTGGGTTATCAAAGGCTGACTTGTGCGCCTACTATAGGTTGACGCGTACGCTTTCCTAAAAAAAGGTTGACACACACGCAACACCGTGTCAACTTAGTCAACACACGAGAGCAGTGACTGTTGGATGTCCATCCAACGGCCATCGTGCTTGTTCAATCTCTGCTCTTCCTGCTCCAGGCTCAAACAAGCGCCGGCGGGACTACCTGCTCCCTCCTCTCGCGGGCGGCTGTGCTGCCGCGCAGGCCTCACCACCCCATCGTACTCCCATCGCTGGCCTAGCCATCCCTCTACTCACCCACACCTGCTGTTATTCTCCGGCAACGGCAGACGAACCAGTAAACCCTCGTACTCCCCTTCGCGTGGGAAACAACTACCGAGTCTTCCCTGGCTCCGTGTCGTTCTTTTCCTTGGACTCACCGTCGTCCACCGCCCTGGTGCTCTCGGCGCGGCGTGGTGAACGAACGACATCCATCGGAAGTGGACTGTACGTGGAGAGGCTGACAGCTGGGTCCATGGCCGCACGCAAGGAAATGCCTCCTTATTACGCGCAAAATAATGATTCCTCCACCTGACAGCTGGGACCCATCGGAAGGGTCTCTGTATTTCGTGAAAAAAATGCCCCCCCACACCCCCCACCCCCCCACCCCCCACTGACAGCTCAGACCCACCAGCTATATCTTCGCACGCAAGGAAGTGCCTCCTTATTACCCACAAAAAATGAATACTCCCCTGCTAGCTGGGACCCACCATAGTGGGAGGCTGACTTGTCGGCCTACTAAGTTGACGCGGACGGAGGGCTTTGTCAACTTAGTCAATATGAACGATTCTAGCTCCAGTGACCGTACGACGTCTATCCAACGGCCGTAGTGCTTCTTCAACCTCTGGTCTTCTTGCTCCAGCCGCCCAAACCAACGACGGTCGTGCCGCCTGCTCTTGCCTCCCATTGCCAGCTCTGCTACCACGCAGGCCTGACCGCCCCACCCTACTACTCCAACCTCTAGCCAGGCCATCCCTCTACTCACCCACAACCCCTGTTATTCTGCGGCGACGGAAGCCTCACACCGCAGCCGAACCAGTCAACCCTCGTACTCCTCTCCGCGTAGGCATCCACTATCGCGTCTTCCCTAGCTCCGCGTCGTCCCCTTCCTAGGCCTCTCCGTCGTCCATCGCCTTGGTGCTCTCGGCGCGGCGTGATCAATGTGGTCAAGGAACAGACTTCCATCAGAAGAGTACTGTAAGTGGAAAGGCTGGCAGCTGGGTCCACGGCCGCAGCAAGGAAGTTTCTCCATATTACGCGCAAAATAATGATTCCTCCACTTGACAGCAGGGACCCACCGGACGGGCCACCGTATTTTGCAAAAAAAACATTTCCCCCTGACTGCTGGGACCCACCAGCTACATGTTCGCACGCAAGGAAGTGCGTCCATATTACGGGCGAAAAATATGATTCTCCCCCTGACAGCTGGGACCCACCAACTATATCATCGCACGCAAGGAAGTGCCTCCTTACCTCCCTGACAGCTGGGACCCACCCGGTCGAACAGTACTTAGGGTTGTCTGTCTGGTGGCGAACATGTACGTACATAATGGTCGATCGATCTGTCTGCAGGCTGCAACGATGAACCATGGCCGAGTAAGGAAGGGCACGTGTCATAGTAGAGGCGCGGACGTAGCATGTCACACAGTCCCATCAATATCGTGTACATGTACGTACAACCAGGGTGCAAGAAAGTAAATACGGCCACGTACGTACATACGGCCAGGGTCTCGAACGCCTACTCGCGCATACGTACGGCCAGGGCTCGTGTACATGGAGAGGCAGCTGAGAGCAGCGATGGCGTCCTGTTCATTGGCAGCCAACCGGCTTGGTCGGAATAGATAAAATGCGTCGTGTTCATCGGGAGGCAACAGAATGCCTCCTGTTCATCGGGAGCCAACCGGCTTGGACGGAACAACCGAAATGAGGCCTGGCGTACCGCAGAACGGAGGAAACGGCCTTCTGTTCGACCACATACGGTCAAAACGGGATCCTGTTCACCGGGAGGGGTCTGCCGTATCGCAAAACGGAGGAAACGGACTTCTCTTCGACCTCCTACGGTTGAAACGTGGTCCTGTTGTAACATCCCAATTTTCAATTTGGATGTTACACATAGGTCATCATATGCATATCATATTTTATTTGCATTTTGGTTGTGATCCTAGAAATCCTAAGCAACTCCAGGACCCAAGGAGAGAGTTGGGGATTTCATTTATTTTCATATTTGAATTTTTCTCAAATTTGAAAATAGGATCAATTTGGTTTTAATATTTTCCTCTCCAATTATTTTCAATATTAAAAATAAATGAGAGAAGATAATATGACTTCTTCAAAAGATAGGAATATTGGAGGAGAAATTTTAAAATCAAATAAACATTTTATTTGTATTTTATTTGCTATTTTATTTGAATTAGAAAAATATGCATTTTTGAAAATTGCATTTTTAGGCCAGAAAAATGTTCACCTCATTTTAAATATTAGGTTTACACGGTGAAAATTGTTTTTTGGCATTTTAAGAAATTTTTTATATTTTAATAGGATTTTCTTCGGTCGAGATTTATTTTTAAGTCTTCGCCCGACTGGGCCGAAGGCCCAGCCGACCCACGCGCGTCGCTGCCTTCCTGAGGCGTGGCCGAGGCATGGCCGAGGCGGACTCGCCGGAGTCCGGCGCCGCCACGCCGCCCGCGTCCCCCTGCCCAAGTCGGAGCCCCCCTGACCCCCTTTATATGTCGCCCGACCCCGCGGCCGCAGCCCATCTCCACCGCAGCAGAGCCGCACCGTCGCCGCTGCCGCGAGCCGCCGTTGCCGCGAGCCGCTGCCGCAGCTTGCGCCCGCGCCGCACGCCGCCCCGCCTCGCCGGAGTCTCGCCGCCGCCCGCCGGATCTCGCCGTCGGTCAACCCCGGCTAAACGGTATAAAACCGTTCTTTTTTTTAGGTTTACGGTTTTTTTTCGGTTTTCGATTTAGATCGGTTTAGATTGGTTTTTTTCTGAGTTCGCTAATTAGCGGGCATTCACTCGAACGTCTCTGTTAGTGAGCGTTTTCGCTTGTTTGCCCCTGGTAGCGAATGTTCGTTTGTTAAGTTTTTCTTTTTATTTTATTTTTCGGCCAAGGACCTATCCGCGATTATTTTTTATCGCAGATTAGCCCCTCATCTTCAAACCCTCACAACTTTTTGCTCGTTTATCCAAATCCAGTGAAACCAACGCCAAAATCTTCGTCTCGGACCCCTCTTTCCAATTAATCAACTTGAACATGGTTAGACAAATTAAAGTTTGGTTTCAAGCAGATTTAAATTCAAATTTCTTTTGATCGTAGTTTGAGTTTCGTAGCTCCGATTTGATTGATTCTTTTTGCAAATCGAAGCTCTTCAGTTGAACTTTCTGGATCTTTTCTATTGAGTTTTACCCTTTCTTCTATGCTTGAGTGCTTATGAATGCTATTGTTTGTTTGTGATAGAGTTTCCGGAGTGCGAAGCATGCTACTACGAGTCACTAGGGTTTTCAGATCGTCAGCAAGGCAAGTAACACTTTGATCATACCCCTTTATTACCCAGTTTTTATGCATTAGCTCCAACCCCCAAACATTGCATGGTTAGGATTTGTTAACATGTGGGTATTGGGAAGTAGATGATGAGGTAGAACCTATTGTCCTTTATTTCAAACCCTGGGAGTTATTTCTACGTTATGCTGATACAGTTATGCTATGCTCGTAGACGAGGTTTGGGTTTGAGTGAATCCATGACAGATGTAAGAATTTTAATGAATGGTGAAACATAAGGTGGCTATTTTAATACACATCTGGGTGGATAGGTTGAGGCACCCTGGAGCACCCAGTGGTTGTCTAGGCACCTGGAGCAATCCATCGTTGTCCTGGGATATCCCGGAGTACCCGTGTGATCATCCTATGGTTCGCCACCCAGGCTCAAAGGGATCATAAGATCATTCATGCTAGAAACCTCCGTGTGAAGCCACAAGCCATTATGGGCTCTGGCATAGTTGAGTATGTTGTGTGACCTCTTTCAGTGGTAGACTAGCAGATGTAGGGGATGTGGGTGGTACTGTCTACCCAGAGTAAAGAGTTAGTGCTTCTAAAAGACTGTGTCTCGGTCATCCGTTTCTCAAACATCATGTAGTGCGAGAAATCCAATGGAGGAGATCGAGTCTTGTGGGGAAAAGTGTGCAAACCTCTGCAGAGTGTGCAAACTAATCATGGTTAGTCGTGTCCCTGGTATGGACATCTTGAGTATCTGGTACTTGAATTATTGATTTGATCTCATCACTCTTTAATTAATTTGCTGGGTTGTTAATACTGTTTAATTGGGATTGAGTTGGAGGAACCTTCTCAATGTTTTCAACAAACTTTGTAGTTAAATATTTCTTTTCCTTTGTTGTAGGGAAAAATTAGCTTTCTGCAAAAATAACCATAGAGCCTCCACCAGCCATATATGCATGTAGTTATAGCTGTTCATAGTTCATTGCTCTACAGTGTTATTTTGCCAGCATATTCCATGTGCTGACCCGTTTTGGGCTGCAACATATTATGTTTCAGACTTTTCAGGCGAAGAGTAAGGTGTGTTAGGTCGTTGTCGTGCACTCGGCTATGCCGTTGGAGTTGATGGACTCATTTATCTTGGATGCTTCCGTAGTTATCTTATTTAGTTGGCCTTAAGCCATATTTTTGTATTAAGTTCTCTTTTGAGACATTTCATGTAATAAGTGTGTGATTGCACTCTGTTATAAATCCTTCGAGTACTATGTGTGTCAGCATTACCGATCCAGGGATGACACTTACGCACAGAGATTTGACCGTTTGAGGTCGGGTCGCTATAAGATGGTATCAGAGCACAAGCTGACTGTAGGACGCGACCACTAAGATAAACCATAGGTCACTCTTATCTACTCATTTCTGACTCCTCTCCATTTTTCACTATATAGATGGCGGACCCAAGGAACAAGTTTGCTCAACCAGATGAAGACACACCTTCTGGACGACACTTGAAGGAAGCCACTAGGTACCTGAACATCGGAATACCAAGCTTCACCGAGACCTACACTGTCACTTTACCAGAAGAGGAGCGTTGGATGATTCGAGTTCATGTTCCAGGAAGGACATTCGCGCCAGTTACTGAGCCCATAGAGTTTTCCTTTGATGCACCAACCTGGAGTCTAGGAAAGAGCATGGCAACCCACATCGCCATGGGACGCATCGGCGAAGTTTACAACAAGGATTTTAAGGACACCATCTACCAGATATGTGGGAACCAAGATGAGCAATGGGAGATGATTAGCACCAGGAGGGAAAAGTCCATTGCAGCCTACATCCAGGAGTTAAACCAACACATTCGTCGACAGGAGAACCAGATGTGCGCCAGCATGATGGACCTGAAGAAGGTGATGATGTAAGTGCATCTAGTGCCCCTTAGTGATTTTGGTGTATTGAAGACTTATAGGTTAAGGGACTAATGTGTTTAGGAGTGTACACAGGTCTATAAGTCTATGAGGAGTTTGATATTTACAGAGAAAGTCGACCCCTAAAAATGAAGTTCTTCGACTGAAGACTTTGGATTTCTGAAGACTTTGAAAGTGAAGAAATTGGTGTGACCTTGGAGACTTGGTATTCATTCGAGGAACATGAAGCGTGAAGACTTTTGTTTTCGTAGTTTCATTTTGCCTTTCTTGAGTCATAGGAAACACCGTACTGTTAAGGGGGTCGAGGAAATACTAAGGAAAAATTTCCATGTGATGCTCAACTCAAAATCCTACACCTACCAATCCCTTCGAGTGAAGCCATTGGAAATCTCATACAGTTCAGTCATATTCTTCAGTGACAGAGACGAAGTTCTTCTGGCCTCTGAGGAATTTGTTCTGACTGAGGAGTTAGGAATTCGCTAGTGCGGATTGCCTACACAGTGAGGAACATGATAGCCCTGAGGAATTGGAGCCTCAAATTTCTGACTGTTGCTGTGCTACGCGCCAGCTGTCCCAAAATATCTTATCCACCTAACGGTCATATCATTGAAGGGCATTTATGTCTTATCATGTTGGGCTGCTCCCTAGGCTATAAATAGCCGCCCCCTACAACCACTAGCTGGTTGGCAGCTCCGAGAGAAACTGACACTTGTCATTTGAGAGCATCCCATCCTCCGAGGACTTTGAGCGAAAATCATCAAGTGAGGAAAACCCAAAGCCAAACACCTACAAACCCAAAGTGATTGAGTATCACTAAAGAGATTGATCCTGCGTGGATCCGACGCTTGTTACCTTTGAAGACTGTGCTTCTTCCAGATGGTTAGGCGTCATGGTCTAGAGCATCCAAGAGGAATTGTGGATCGCCGAGTGAATGAGTTTGTGAAGGTTCAGAAGTCACCTGAAGACTTACCACGAGTGCTTGGGCGAGGTCTGTGTGATCTTAGCTCAAGGAGAATACGGTGAGGACTGTGTGTCCGGGACTGTGTGTCCTCAGGTTTAAATACCTAGCCGCTCCAACCAGATGTACAACTGAGACAGCAGTTGGAACTGGTCTACCAAATCATTGTCCTCACCGAGCTTACTGGTTCTATTTCCTCAACTCTTTCATTTCCTCATTACAGTTGTTGTGTGCTTGTTCATATCTGTTTGAAGACTTTGACTGAAGACTTTCTCAATTTCCTCAATTCAATTTCTTCAGTCTGTTTGTCTTCATCCTGTGCTATCCTGTGATTACGCTTTCTGTACTCTGTGCTTGTCTTCATTTCATCATGATGACTATGCTTGTGTTCTGTTATGTTTACTTTTGAGTACTTATTCCGTTGCTAGTAGTTCTTCGCTAAGGAATTTCCTCACCCGCAAATTCCTCAGTGAAGAATTCATAAAAATCGCCTATTCACCCCCCTCTAGTCGATATAACGCACTTTCAATTGGTATCAGAGCAAGGTACTCCCTTGTTCTGTGTGATTTTGGTTTAACCGCCTGGAGTTTTAGTTATGTCGACCGCAGGTATGATCAAGGTCTCTGCTGGGTGTCCTACCTTCGATGGGATGGACTACATGTGAATCTCTTCATTCTTCTGATGAGTCAATTGACTCCAACTATAGACTGTTCAAGAATCAGAATGGTGAAGTATTTGCTAGATATGTTGGCACTAACTGCAGGAACGGTTCCCCTATGAAGAAAATATGGGTTCCCAAAAGATGCCTTGAAAGTCTTTAGGTGAATGTCCTCATGACACCACCTATGAAGAATAGGAACCCCATATCAAATTCTTCATATGGACCAAATTCTTCATATGGATCCAAGTCCTCATACGGACCAAATTCCTCAAAAGGATCAAAGTCCTCATATGAATATCATCGTGCTAACAACTCTGTTTCGCAGGGAAGAGCTAAGGGCTATGAATATGAGCATTATTCTTCTAACCATTATGTTCATAAGTCCTCGAAGAATTTCACTGCTTATTCATATGCTTATCCTAGCTCCTCTTATGTGAAACGAAATGGACTGGCTTCTATGCCACCTTTCTCGTATGGAGCTCGCAGAGTGATGAACTCTTTGCCACCCCTTCAGATGTGGGTGGTGAAGAAAAGGAACTAATTTCTTCTGTAGGGTCAGGTCTCCAGACGTGCATAAACGTCTGAAGAATTTGCCAGAGACCTGAGAGTGCCTGAAAGGACGCAGGCTAATCATGAAGAAATGAACTTTCATTTCTCACGTCCTCATACTGCTTTATCTGTTCTATTACTTGATGAAATTGATCTGATGAATTGATGTCATATTCTTCACTGATGAAGTATATGAGTTTGTAAGCTGCACTAATTCATCTGTAGGATGATCAACCCAAAGCCACTGAGTGGGTCCTCGATATTGGATGTACAAATCACATGACTGGTGACAAGAATATATTGATGGATGCTCCCTTATCTCCATCGCATCTGAAGCATATCATCTTCGCTGACAAAGGCAAAAGTCGGGTATTGGGTCTAGGTAAGGTTGCGATCTCAAAGGATCGACACATGGACAAAGTCATGCTTGTCGAGTCCTTAGGATACAACCTCATGTCTATCTCAATGCTTTGCGATCTTGATATGGTTGTTGTCTTTGGCAAGTATTGTTGTGTTGTGATCATGGAAGCTGACAATTCCAAAGTCTTTGAAGGCTTTAGGAGAGGAGACTTGTATATTGTTGATTTCTCTACAGGACCACAACCAGCCGTGTGCCTACTTGCAAAACCTTCAGAAGGCTGGCTATGGCATCTATGACTTGGTCATGCAGGCATGAGGAATTTGCACACGCTTGTGAAGAAGAAGCATGTCATTGGCATTGAGAACGTCAAATTCCTCAAGGATCACTTATGCGGTGCCTGTGAAGCTGGAAAGATGACCAAGGCCAAGCATCCAGCGAAGACTATCATGACTACTACTCGCCCATTTGAATTGCTTCACATGGATCTCTTCGGTCCTAACCATTATTCTGCAGTTACAAATGATGCATCTCTATATGGCTTTGTTATTGTTGATGATTACTCTCATTACACATGGGTACACATTGTTACTTACAAACATGAAGTGCAGGAAGTCTTCAAACGATTTTCCTCGAGGGCTTCAACCAACTTCGGTGTGAAGATCAAGCACATCAGAAGTGACAATGGAACTAAGTTCAAGAATTCTGTTCTTGATGACTATCTTGATGAACTTGGTATTACTCATGAGTTATCTGCTCCTTATACTCCTCAACAGAATGGCGTCGTGGAGCGCAAGAACAGGACTCTTGTTGAGATGGCTCGCACTATGCTTGATGAATACAAAATGCCTCGTCGTTTCTGGATTGATGCAATTGATACTGCATGCCACATCTTCAACAGAGTATATCTTCACAAATTCTTCAAGAAAACTGCCTATGAACTCCTCATAGACAAGAAACCCAATGTGAGTTATTTCAAAGTCTTCGGTGCTAAATGTTGGATTAGAGATCCTCATCACAACTCTAAATTTGCACCGAAAGCACATGAAGGTTTTATGCTTGGTTACGGAAAGGACTCGCACACCTACAGAGTCTTCAACAACGTTCTCCACAAGGTTGTTGAAACTGCAGATGTGCGGTTCGATGAAACTAATGGCTCGCAAAGAGAGCACCTACCTTCTGTGATAGATGAACCAGCACCTGAGGAATCTATCAAATTCAAGGCTACTGAGGATGTCACTCCTACCGAAGAATCTGCTGAAGAATTCATTCCAGAACTTGAAGAACGTCGAGCGAATGCACCTGAAGAAAATGCTGAAGAACATGGTGCTGAAGAAAATGCTGATCAAATTCCTTGACGACAACCAGCTCATCCTCGCGTTGCAAGAGAAGTGCAAGTTGAAAAGATCATCGATGACATTGAAGCACCAGGTCCTCTCACATGCTCAAGAGCTTCACATTTATCTAACTTTTGTGGGCACTTTGCTTTTGTCTCTATCACAGAGCACGCTAAGGTAGATGAAGCATTTCTAGAGCCTGAGTGGATTCAGGCCGTGCAAGAAGAATTACATCAGTTCGAGCTCAACAACGTCTGGGAACTGGTCAAACGTCCAGATCCTCGCAAGCACAATATTATTGGCACAAAGTGGATCTACCGCAACAAGCAAGATGAAAATGGCCTTGTGGTGATGAATAAGGCTCGACTTGTAGCTCAAGGCTACACACAGGTTGAAGAAATTGATTTTGATGAAACTTTTGCACCTGTTGCTAGACTTGAGGCAATTCGCATATTACTTGCTTATGCTAACCATCATGATATCACTCTATATCAAATGGATGTGAAAAGTGCATTCCTCAATGGTAAGCTTGAGGAAGAAGTATATGTTGCTCAACCCCCAGGTTTTGAAGATCCAAAGCATCCTGACAAAGTCTTCAGACTCAATAAGGCCCCCTATGGCCTCAAGCAGGCCCCTCGGGCGTGGTATGATACTTTGAAGGAATTCCTCATGAAGAAAGGCTTCAAACCCGGTTCACTCGACCCTACTCTTTTCACTAAATCTTATGATGGTGAACTGTTTGTGTGCCAAATATATGTTGATGATATTATCTTTGGCTGTACTGACCAACGTTACACTGATGAATTTGGTTATATGATGAGAGAGGAATATGAAATGTCTATGATGGGAGAGTTGAAATTCTTCTTAGGTCTTCAAATTTGTCAACAGCGCAATGGCATATTCATATCTCAGGAGAAATACCTCAAGGATGTACTGAGGAAATTCGGCATGCAAGATTGCAAAGGCGTCAAAATTCCTATGCCCACAAATGGCCATCTATGCACTGATGAAAATGGTATTGACTTTGATCAAAAGGTATACCGCTCCATGATTGGTTCTTTATTGTACTTATGTGCATCTAGGCCAGATATTATGCTTAGTGTTTGCATGTGTGCCCGATTTCAAGCTACACCGAAGGAATCACACCATAAGGCTATGAAGCATATTCTTCGATACCTAGCTCACACACCAACACTTGGATTATGGTACCCCAAGGGCTCGGCTTTTGATCTCATTGGATACTCTAACTCTGACTATGTTGGTGATTGTGTGGACTGGTCAACATCTGGCACATGTCATTTCCTCGGACGATCTTTGGTCTGTTGGTCCTCGAAGAAACAGAACTGCGTATCACTGTCTACTGCTGAAGCTGAGTACATTGCTGCTAGTTCTTGCTGTGCTCAATTGCTGTGGATGAAGCAAACTCTCAAGGACTACAGCGTCAACGTGAAGAATGTGCCTCTCTTCTGTGACAACGCGAGTGCCATCAAGATTGCTCACAACCCAGTTCAGCACTCGAAGACAAAGCACATTCAGATTTGTCATCATTTTCTTCGTGATCATGTGTTGAAGGGCGACATTTCTATTGAGCATGTGAAGACTGAAGAACAGCTAGCCGATATCTTCACAAAGCCCTTGGATGAGAAGAGATTTAGCAAGTTGCGGTGTGAGCTAAATATCCTAGAATCTTCGAATGTTCTTTGAAAAGGGCACTCATCCTAACACTTATGCAAAATTGATGACTTAGATGTGCAACACATGAAGAAATGTTTTTCTTCAATCAATGAAGACTAAGACTCTAAGTGTGAAGAAATTAACGAAGAATTTCGTTCTCAGAGCCCTACGACAATTGTACGCGGTGTCTGAAATCATCATTCTTATACGGTGGGTCACGCCACCACCAAAAGTTGAAAATCTTCAATTTGAGTTTTTCCTCAGTTTTTTTTAAATTCCTCAGTTGTTCTGTTTCTTCAACTTTGCATTGTCATCACTTTTCCGTCGTTTTTCTTCATTAGCTATATATATATATATATATATATATATGAGTTTATGTCCTCTACAACATTCACTTATTGCTATTTCTTCAAGTTGCTATTTCTGCTAAGTGAATGTGATCGGACCCTCCCCCCTCTATGCTAAACTCAACCCATTCTATTCACAAGTTCTTCATGTGCGTTCTATTTGAATCTCGATCAAAATCTTCACTGTGTCCTTGTCAGCTGAAGAATTTGCGAACGGAACGTTAAAACTTATCTTATCCAAAACTTTCGTTTTGTCGCTCAAACCGTTCCGCATCCTACGAAAACACTTATCTATTCACCCATGATCTCACATGATCTCCACTTCTCAGTACGTGGGTGACACATGTCAAGCGAATGAGAAGGGTCAGGGGCACGTTCGTCCAAATTCTTTGGGCGAACAGTTTTTCACCATGCCTATAAATACCCCCTCCCCTTCCTCACTTCTCCTTTACTCCGCTCGACCTCACTCCAGTTCGAGCTTCTTCATCGTCGCCGGTGAGGAAGAGCTTCACTGCCTCGACCTCGTCGCCGTCGTACTCGCGCCGGCCGCGGATTTCTTCCCTCCACCGCCGTCGTAGCCGTCTTCCTCTGCCAAGTTAGGGCATGGAAGATCTGCACTAACGAACTTCACATCTCCACATCCCAGTTCGTCGTGTTCTTCATCCAGGGTAAATTAAAAGTTACTTTCACTGCCCTCTTTGATTCAAATGATTTCTACAAAATCTTCAAAGCTGTTTTTCTTCAAATTCTCACACACTAAAACACCTCACATGTCATCCGTTCTTGATTCATTTCTCTAAGCAATATTTTTCTTCATGATTCCTCAATTGTGTGGATTTCTGATCTGTACAACTCTGGAACCTAAGACAAAGAACGCTTAGTGAAATTCTTCAAGACTCATCTGGTCAAATTCCTCAAACTTGTTGTCTTTTGCAAAACCTTCTGAGAACGCATATGACCTCTCCAAATTCCTCGCAACTATACTCTGTTCACAGGTACTCATGTCCGCTGCTGAATCACTAGGTTCTCATCAACTTAACTCACTTGCAGCGTTCCTCGAAGAAAAGTTGCATACATCTTCAGAGAATTCCATTGTTCAAATTCCTCATCTAAAGAAAATGGCTGATGGAAAGAAGCCACAGAAAGGAGGAAAGAGGCCTGAGGTCAACACTGCTTTTGAAATCCCTGAGGACATCTATGGTGGGTACTGCACGCCCCCTGAGGAGGATAAAAATCAGCGCAAGGTACGCATTCAAAAGATAGAGAGGAGATGGGCAAGAGAGTGGAGGGAGTACAGGTATGTAACTCCCAAATACATGAAGAAATTCGCACTCAATCCTCCATGCCCAAGACCTCCATTGGCACCTGGCCAAGAAGCAGATCCCACTAGCCTCAAGCGCGGTGAGGACTATCCTGACGAATGGGCCAATCGCCAGGCCAAATTGGCCAAACATGCCAGAGAAGCAGTGAGGAAATTCAACGAGGACTCTGCTGCTGCTGCTGCCTCTGCCGAGGCCTCTGCTATCAAGCCTAAGAAGGCCATGGCAAAGAAGCCTGCGCATAAGACCAGTGCTTCATCTTCAATGCCCTCAAGGCCAAGTTCCTCAGCAATGCCCTCACGGCCAGATTCCTCAAAGCCCTCACGGCCAAATCCTCAACCTGCTCCTGCTCCTCCAAAGTCCTCAGCTCCTCCGCCAAAGTCTTCGGCTGCTCCAACCAAATCCTCTGCACTTGTGCATCTCACCACGTGCCAAAGGACAACAGGCATCTCTATTGCCTCAGGAGCTTCTGCTAGTTCCTCAGCTGCACCTAATTCTTCAACGGGACCCTCTCTGCTGAAGACAAAGGCCACTACTGGACGAGGTTCTCGCCCAAGTCCTCACAAGAAGCAGGTCGCCTTCCAAGTGCCCTCTGATGATGATGAGGCTGCTAATGAAGAACTAGCCGAAATCATCAGGGACAGACAAGTCAAGGCCGCTAGAGCCAAAGGCACGAATGTGCCTCTTCTTTTGGATCCCAAGTTGATCCTCGATTACATTGATCTCTGGCATAAGGACCCCAACACTCCTATGCCTGATTTCAAGATGACTCCTGGTCAAAGTCATATGCTGACTGCCTTCATCCAAGAAGAAAAATGGAAATATGAGAAGGCCAGGCAGCTCAAGAAAGCACAATACAGGAAGGAGCGCTTCCTGAAGAAAAACGTTGTCTCTATGACAGCTGAAGAACTTGTCACTATTCAATCTGAGATCAAGAAACTCAGTGATGAATTTGACGTATACCGTGCTGACTAGCTTGGAGCCAAAGTCAGATTTGTGAAATTAACTGATAAATTCACTTCAAAGGTTGCAACTCCATCGCAACAAGAAAATCCTCAGGCTAAAGCATCTGCTTAGCCTACTGAAGAAAATTCCAGCACCGCTGATGACAATCAAGCTGCTGAAGAAAATGTGAGTTCCAGGGCTGATGACTGCATTCCAGCTGCTGAAAATGTTACAAGGGCAACCTCCAGTGTTGCGGATGAAGAACAAGCCAAGCCATCTGAAGGTTCAGTTGATGTGCCTGAAGAAACTGAAATTGCCAGGGCATCCACTAGTGGTGCGCCTGAAGAAAATGAAGAAGTCAGGGCAACTGCATCAGTTGTGCCTGAAGAAATTCAACCAAATTCCTCTGCTCCTCCTGCGCCTACCCCAACTCCGATCCTTCCATCTGCATCAGATGTGAAGAAGACCAAGGCTGCCGACCGTGCAGCAGTGAAGAAGAGGAAAGCATCAGCTTTATCAGATTCTTCAGCTCCGAAGAAGATGAAGCCTTTGACTAGCTCATTTGCAAATCCCATTGATGTTGTTCCTATCTCAACCATGCCATCAAAGGACCTTGTTCCTTTTGATGAAGACTATGTGATTCCAAGTGAATCTGATGAAGACATTCCCTCTGCTACTTCCTCGGAGCAGATGGATGAAGAAATTGAAGCGGATGCAATCCCTTCAACTCCAATTGTCTCCTCGCCCATGCCTCAGATCACTGCTGAAGAGGCCCGCGTTGAGGAATTGGATGAAAAAAATTCTGACGTGGACATTGGGAGTACTACTCCATTGATGAATGATGATTTCTGGGATAGTCAGCA
This sequence comes from Triticum aestivum, assembly GCF_018294505.1. NCBI lineage: Eukaryota > Viridiplantae > Streptophyta > Magnoliopsida > Poales > Poaceae > Triticum > Triticum aestivum. The sequence continues at coordinate 265,747,984 of NC_057811.1, forward strand.
TCCCAACTCTCCTCTGTTCATGCCATTGCAACAAATCCCTCAGTCCCCAGCACAAACTGTTCAAATGGGCTCTGAAGAACATCAACCCACTACATCTGTTCATGAAGAAATTCCAGCCACTAGTGCTGAAGAAACTATTGCCGCTGAATCACTGAAGACACAGACTACCACTGAAGAGGAACCGGAAATTCCTCAGCCTTAAGAACTTGAGATTGCGATTCCTGAGGTTGTGATGCAACTGACTGACACTCCTCTGCCCAAGCGAAAGGATCCATTCTCAAGGAAGCAAAAATTCAAGGCTTATGATTTCTTCGGCGAGCATGTATTCTTCACTGATTACAACCCCTATGACTCTGCTCGCATTAGGAAAAGGCGTTTCTGGACTGCTAGCCAGGCTAATTTCTATTCCTCAGTGATGTTCAACAAAGACAAAGTCTTCGATCATGAGCACATTCCTCACATGGATATGGAATCTCTGCCATGCTTCGTGCCAGTCCTCAATGTTCTTCACGATGCTGGACTGCTAAATTTGTGCACTGATATATGTGATTGGAATGAAGAACTCATTCTTCAATTTTATGCAACTCTGCACATCATCGGAGACTCTGAAGATGTGAATTCATGGGTGCTGGACTGGATGTCTGAAAATACTCACTACAAGGCACCAACTACTGAATTGCTTCGTGCTTTGCCGCTCAGTCCTCCCCTTGAAGCTGCTCATTGCGTCTACAGTGAGCCTGAGCTTACAGATCACTATGTGCAAGTGCTGATGAAGCCATTGAAACCAGGTCAAGCCCCCAGAACAAAATTCCTCGTGAAGGAATTACTATATGTGCCTCGGACTGTCTATCGCATTCAGACGAAGACATTGAGTCCTATCAAGGGCCACGACTCGAATGAAGAAGAAGTCGTTGGCATCATGAAGAATCTACTTTTCAATATCATGCATGGCATTCCCGTCAACTTCCATGATTTCTTCATGAGGACTCTGGCCAATGTCGCTATGTCACCATTTGAGCTGAAGCCTTATGCACTGTTGTCGTGGTATTCTCACGGGGGGGTGTGAGGCGACAGATGCCACAAGGGCTTTGTGTGAGGGTAAGACTGCTGCTGATAGGACCGGGAGCGGGTATGCGAGTAGCACGCGCTAGTTTACCCAGGTTCGGGGCTCTCCGGAGAGATAACACCCCTACTCCTGCATGTCTGTGTATCTGTAGTATATCTGGTACAGAGTTGCTCCTGGAGCTGTATCTGAGGTCAGTGCCATAGGCATCTGGCGTCTGGCCTCGTATATGCCTCGTATGTGGCATGCTAGTGGCCGGCCATGCTCATGGCCGTAGCTTGTGGGTGCTCTTGCGTGAGTGTGAGAGTGAGTTCCTCCTCTTGGATGGATGGATGGATGGCTATATATAGTGTGGAGCTAGCTTACTATCTAAGCTATGTGGTGGTATGGGAGCAAGGCATGGTGCATGTCATGCTTGTCCCCTGGGTCACTTCATGAATAGTGCCAGGGGACAAGTGACACTATACATGATGGCTGGAGTGACACGTGAATAGTGCTCGGGTACGACCGTCTCGTCGGTGTCTTATCGGTGTCGAGTCGGGCTGAAGCCGGCAGCCGGCTAGTTGGTGCAGTCGACAGCCGGCAGCCGGCCAGGCAGAGCAGTCGGACGGGGAGCCGGCAGGAGCAGCCGGACAGTCGGACTGAGGGGCTTTGCTAGCCCCGATGTCTTGAAATATTGTCTTGCTGTCTTCGGGATACCCGTGGCCAATTACTCCGACAGTAGCCCCCAAGCCTCCGGGCAACTTGGCGAAGTTGGGCGGAGGTTTTTTGGCGGGTGTTCATGGAGATGATCATGCAAAAGACAAAGTTAGTCCGCGTAGATATATCGAATGATTGTTTTTAGCGTTGCAAGTTTTATGCAGAGGGTGCCGACTCGGTTTCATCCGAGCCTCCTTCAATCTTTTTCATGTTCCCTCCACTCTTTGGCTTGCTCTCTCTTGCCGGACAACCGCTCTGCGGTCTGTTTCTGAGAGTGGGCCACGGAGTGGAGTGTACAATACTCAGACTCTGGGAGCGAATTTAACCGAGCAGATACTCATAAAGAAAACGGCCGGGTCGCCCGAACCGTTTTTCTTCCCGGACGTTTTTCGCGTGTGTGGCCTCCAGCGTTCACTCTTGCTAGCCGGACAGCCGCTCTGCGGTCTGTGACTAAGAGTGGGCCTTTGGTACCATGCACGCTACTAAGCCGCCTGCGGGAACAAACGTCTCAGGCTAAGCGGCCAGCCCCCAGGCCAACTCTGGCTGGCGCCGAGGCGAACAGTGATGTAACTGTATTGAAATGCGGAGATAGCCCCCGAGCATCGCTCGTGGTTATCCGTGCTCTCGCGGTGAAAAAAGATGCGGGTGAGGAGCTCACATTGGTTTTCATGTAGCCGAGGCGGAGTTTGCCGAAGACAGCCGGCGCGGCTCGGCACTCGCGGAGCGCACCGGCACACTGCTGAGCAGTCGGGCCGGATCTTCCGGCAACTACTTTTTCTTCTTTCCTCGCGGGGGCGCGTCAGCGCACCCGCTGGGTGTAGCCCCCGAGATTCGGGCCGACTGCTGAGCAGTCGGGCCGGATCTCCCGGCGACTACTTTGTCTTTTTTCCTCGCGGGGGCGCGGCAGCGCACCCGCTGGGTGTAGCCCCCGAGATTCGGGCCGACTGCTGAGCAGTCGGGCCGGATCTCCCGGCGACTACTTTGTCTTCTTTCCTCGCGGGGGCGCGTCAGCGCACCCGCTGGGTGTAGCCCCCGAGATTCGGGCCGACTGCTGAACAGTCGGGCCGGATCTCCCGACGACTACTTTGTCTTCTCTTTCTTCGCGGGGGCGCGTCAGCGCACCTGCTGGGTGTGCCGTCGGAGCAGGAGGCAGACCGTCCGTATGGCAAAGCAGGCGGACGTATCATCCGGACGGGTGTTTCTTTTCTTCTCTTTGTCCCAGCCGACTTCTTTCTCTCTCTCTTTTTTTTTGGGCAGTCGGCCCTTCTCTTCTAGCCGGCCCTATTTCTTCTTTCTCTTCTTGGGCAGCCAGCCCTGCGAGGGCGCCAGTCGGCGCGAGGTGGACGGGCACGCGGACGCCGGCTGGAGCGGCAAGCCGGCCGCACGTGTGGACGTCGGCTGGAGCAGCGAGTCGGCCAAGGCGGCGGGAGCCGGCCAAGGCAGCGCGGGGCGGCCGGCCGAAGCACCGCGACCCGGCAGTCGGCGCGGGAGGCCGGGACAGGGCCCTAGCCGGCGCGGCGTGGTCGGAGCCAGCCCGCACAAGGGCTGAGGCGAAGCAGGGCGGCTGGGGCGCGCGGCCGCGCGGGCAGGGCGGACGCTGGCCCGCGGACGCGCTGGCGGGCGAAGTCGGCGCGGCGCGGTCGAAGCTGGCCAGGGGCGAAGCGAGGCGGCCGGGCGGAGCCGCGGGCGCACAGGGGCAGCCGGATCCGGCACGGCGCGGAGGGAGCTGGACTCGGCCCCGCGGGCGTAGGCGGCGAGCCGGCAGGTGCTGGGGGAGCCGGACCGGAACGAGCAGTCGGCCTCCCGCTGGAGCAACAAGCCGGCAGGCAGGCGCGACCGTGGAGGAGAACGGGGCGCGGCCGGGCGTGGGAAGCCGGCGCGGAGGGCGGGCGGAGCAGGCCCGCGCGCGAGCTGGCCAGCGCGGGGCGGCGATCTCGCAGGCGCGCGGTGGCCCGGAGCCAGCGAGGCGGATGCTGGAGAGGCCGGAGCCGTGCGCGCGAGGGCGGAGTGACGCGCGAAGCGGGGAGCCGGCACGGGGGTGGAGCAGCATCAACAGGGGGAGAGCCGCGGTCGCACAGGGGCAGCCGGACCCGGCGCAGCGCGGAAGGAGCTGGACCCAGCCCCGCGGGCGCACGCGACGAGCCGGCAAGCATTGGGGGGGACCGGACTGAGCAGCCGGCCTCCTCGAAGCCGGCAGGCGGTCGGAACAACGGGTCGGGGGCCGGGCGCGGGAGCCGGCGCGGGCGGAGGAGCCGGCGACCCGGCCGCCGGGAGCGCGGACGGCGCCGGAGGCCGGGGCCGACTTGCGGGAGGTGGCCCGGGGAGGCCTGGTGGAGGAGGTGGTGCGGAGGTTGCTGCAGAGGCGGGCAGCCGGAGGCCGGCCGGGCGGGCTCCGTGTTCGGCGAGGCGGCGGCCGGCTGGACGGGCGCGGCGGCCGCGGGAGGCGAGGCCGGCCGGAGCCTTGGGCGCGCGGGAGGCCGGTGCGAGGAGGAGCAGCGCGGCCGTCGGGGCGGCCGGAGCCGGAGGGCGACGGGGCCTGCGCCGTGGGCGGGTACGGCTCGGGCACGAGGTTGGACCGCTGCAGTGCGAGATTGGAGGCGGAGGCGCTCAGGCCAGGCAGAGGAGGAGGAGCATGGGGCGGCGAGCGCTGGAGGAGAGCAGCGCAGCAGCACAGGCGTCCGGGCCACGGGCGGAGGAGAGGCCCTTGTATGCGCGGGCGGAGCGCCCGGAGGCAAACCGGAGCGGCTGCGCGCACACGCAGGCGAAACAAAGCAGAGGCGAGAGAGCGTATGGTAGCATCCGACTCGCATCTGGCCAATACATAGAATGTATATGGCCATAGTCTGGCTTGTGTCTGAGTGTTATCTGATGATGTAAAAGGCATGTATGGCCATAGCCTGGGATGCGTATTTGACTTGCATCCGAGGGATTTTTGGGTAGTGTATGGAGAACAAAAAAGGCAGGCGAGCAGCAGCGCACGCGGGCGTGGCGAAGGCACTTGATGCCCAGACCAACGGCGAGGACGTGCCGTCCCGCGTGGCCGCCCCGGGGCCGTGTTGATGTCGGGGCCCCGAGCGCTACCGGAGAGACGGCGGCGACGTCGCGCCGGTGACGACGAAGATGGCGAGGCCGACGGCGAGGACGCGCCGCCCCTCGCGGCCACTCCGGGGGTGTGTCGATGTCGAGCCCCCGACCGCTACTGGAGAGACGGCGCAACGCCGCGGCGGTGAAGACGAAAACGGTCCCGCCCGGACTGCGAAACCAGCAGCAGCGCGGTAGCATAGTACCGACCCACGGTGGGCGCCAACTGTCGTGGTATTCTCACGGGGGGTGTGAGGCGACAGATGCCACAAGGGCTTTGTGTGAGGGTAAGACTGCTACTGATAGGACCGGGAGCGGGTATGCGAGTAGCACGCGCTAGTTTACCCAGGTTCGGGGCTCTCCGGAGAGATAACACCCCTACTCCTGCATGTCCGTGTATCTGTAGTATATCTGGTACAGAGTTGCTCCTGGAGCTGTATCTGAGGTCAGAGCCATAGGCATCTGGCGTCTGGCCTCGTATATGCCTCATATGTGGCATGCTAGTGGCCGGCCATGCTCATGGCCGTAGCATGTGGGTGCTCATGCGTGAGTGTGAGAGTGAGTTCCTCCTCTTGGATGGATGGATGGATGGCTATATATAGTGTGGAGCTAGCTTACTATCTAAGCTATGTGGTGGTATGGGAGCAAGGCATGGTGCATGTCATGCTTGTCCCCTGGGTCACTTCATGAATAGTGCCAGGGGACAAGTGACACTATACATGATGGCTCGGGTGACACGTGAATAGTGCTCGGGTACGATCGTCTCGTCGGTGTCTTGTCGGTGTCGAGTCGGGCTGAAGCCGGCAGCCGGCTAGTTGGTGCAGTCGACAGCCGGCAGCCGGCCAGGCAGAGCAGTCGGACGGGGAGCCGGCAGGAGCAGCCGGACAGTTGGACTGAGGGGCTTTGCTAGCCCCGATGTCTTGAAATATTGTCTTGCCGTCTTCGGGATACCCGTGGCCAATTACTCCGACAACTGTGGATTATGAGATTCATCAGAACAAGGTCTTCACTCAACTACAAGGCTGATACACTGAACCGTTGCAGCTACTTGCCCCCGATTGAAGTCCTCAAACGGACATTTTCCTCAGCTGATGACAAGGGCAAGGCTACTGCTGTTATTGATGAAGGCATTCGTCCATTGGATGGTCAATTTCGCAAGGCTGCATCCTACTCCACCAATGACGACTCTGCCACCCATGACTCTGCCGCCAACGCAACCAAGCCAAATCCTCAAGGCATAGCTCCCAGGGTGATGACTGAACGAGAGCTTCTCCTCAGTCTTCACCAGAAGGTTGATCGCAATCACAAATGGGTCAAGCGTCAGTTTGGTTCAATTCTTCACAACATGACTGCTACCCACAATGCAGTGAAGAAAAACCATTACTACCTCCATGAAACCTTCAACCGTACCTGGGTTGTTCTGTCTCACATTTCTAGCGCAGAAGATCTGAAGAAAATGGGTCTCAAGGAAGATTTTGACTGGTCTGCTCCTCCACCAAAGAAATACAAGAAGGTCAAGGTTCCTTCCTTGGTGGCCAGCTCATATTCTTCATCGCGCGACACCGACGAGCATGAAGACTTGGACGACACTGTCGTAGGCCCAACATCAACAAACGACCCCAACAACGCTGGCGCTCCTTCATCAACGTGATATTCTTAAGGGGTGTTAGTCCTCATTTTCGATCCTTTTGGTCATTCGATGACAAAGGGGGAGAAATTTGAGTTAGTCTTCAAGCGGGTCTATCTTATATGGGCGTTTGTTTTCTAAGTTACAACTCTCGTTCTTCTGATGACTTTGCTGGATCAAGTTGTAAACTTAAATTCTAGGGAACAAATACATTTTTGCCCCTAGTTGGAACCTACCCATGGGTTTTGCCCTTACTTTTTGACTCTGCTCAGTTTTGCCCTTAGATTTTCCTCCTAAGTCGCCCGAATGCCCTTTGATCGTTTAACCAATACTTTGAAAGTTCACAACAAATTGATATGAACTCAGAAAAATGCAAATAAGATATCAAAATGTTCAGATAAACATTACCTTTATGTGTATGTCATTTGCATTCAGGAAAAAGTACCGTTTAAACTACCTAAGTTTGTTAATGTTTTTAAAATTATTAAAAATAAAAAGGTATAAATAATACTTTTTCAGGAATAAAAATTACCTGCAAATGTAGGTGACGTTTTCTAAACATCCTGATATCTTATTTGCATTTTTCTGAGTTCATATCAACTTGTTATGAAGTTTCAAAATACTTGTCAAAGTCGTTTGAACATTCATAAAAATTGATATAAACTCAAAAAAATGCAAACAAGATATCAGGATGTTCAGAAAACATCACCTACATTTGCATGTAATTTTTATTCTTGGAAAAAGTATTTTTATACCCTTTCTATTTTTAATAACGTTAATAACATTAATAACCTCTGGTAGTTTAAACGATACTTTTGTCCTTAGTGCAAATGATATGCACATAAAGGCAATGTTTGTCTGAACATTTTGATATCTTATTTGCATTTTTTCGAGTTCATATGAATTTGTTATGAATTTTCAAAGTATTGGTCAAACGGCCAAAGATCATTCGGGTGACCTCGGGGGCAAATCTAAGGGCAAAACTGAGCAGAGTCGAAAAGTAAGGGCAAAACCCATGGGTAGGTTCCAACTAAGGGCAAAAATGCAATTGTCCCTAAATTCTATGGTGGCCTGATACTTTTGTTGTGGTTTTCTGCATGCCTATTCCTCATTAATGTTAATGCACGCATGCTGAATTACATCAGTCACCATATTTCATCATGCATTTCAAATTCTTCATATTATATGTTAAATGCGTGTATGAATTACAAGATATAGGGGGAGATCTCCATGATTCTACTCTTCAAGTGTGCATTGCTTCAAAAGCAAATTCCTCACAATGCACATCTTCAGGGGGAGTTCTTCTATATCTTGCAAATCAAATTCCTCAATCTCAGTATTTACACTTCATATGTTTATACCCATTGAAAACTTAACCTATATTGTCATCAATCACCAAAAAGGGGGAGATTGTAAGTGCATCTAGTGCCCCTTAGTGATTTTGGTGTATTGAAGACTTATAGGTTAAGGGACTAATGTGTTTATGAGTGTACACATGTCTATAAGTCTATGAGGAGTTTGATATTTACAGAGAAAGTCGACCCTAAAAATGAAGTTCTTCGACTGAAGACTTTGGATTTCTGAAGACTTTGAAAGTGAAGAAATTGGTGTGACCTTGAAGACATGGTATTCATTCGAGGAACATGAAGCGTGAAGACTTTTGTTTTCGTAGTTTCATTTTCTCTTTCTTGAGTCATAGGAAACACCGTACTGTTAAGGGGGGTCGAGGAAATACTAAGGAAAAATTTCCATGTGATGCTCAACTCAAAATCCTACACCTACCAATCCCTTCGAGTGAAGCCATTGGAAATCTCATACAGTTCAGTCATATTCTTCAGTGACAGAGACGAAGTTCTTCTGGTCTCTGAGGAATTTGTTCTGACTGAGGAGTTAGGAATTCGCCAATGCGGATTGCCTACACCGTGAGGAACATGATAGCCCTGAGGAATTTGAGCCTCAAATTTCCGACCATTACTGTGCTACGCGCCAGCTGTCCCAAAATATCTTATCCACCTAATGGTCATATCATTGAAGGGCATTTATGTCTTATCATGTCGGGCTGCTCCCTAGGCTATAAATAGCCGCCCCCTACAACCACTAGCTGGTTGGCTGCTCCGAGAGAAACTGACACTTGTCATTTGAGAGCATCCCATCCTCCGAGGACTTTGAGCGAAAATCATCAAGTGAGGAAAACCCAAACCCAAACACCTACAAACCCAAAGTGATTGAGCATCACTGAAGAGATTGATCCTGCGTGGATCCGACGTTTGTTACATTTGAAGACTGTGCTTCTTCCAGACGGTTAGGCATCATGGTCTTGAGCATCCAAGAGGAATTGTGGATTGCCGAGTGAATGAGTTTGTGAAGGTTCGGAAGTCACCTGAAGACTTACCACGAGTGATTGGGCGAGGTCTGTGTGATCTTAGCTCAAGGAGAATACGGTGAGGACTGTGTGTCCTCAGGTTTAAATACCTAGCCGCTCCAACCAGATGTACAACTGAGACAGCAGTTGGAATTGGTCTACCAAATCATTGTCCTCACCGAGCTTACTGGTTCTATTTCCTCAACTCTTTCATTTCCTCATTACAGTTGTTGTGTGCTTGTTCATATCTGTTTGTAGACTTTGACTGAAGACTTTCTCAATTTCCTCAGTTCAATTTCTTCAGTCTGTTTGTCTTCATCCTGTGCTATCATGTGATTACGCTTTCTGTACTCTGTGCTTGTCTTCATTTCATCATGATGACTATGCTTGTGTTCTGTTATGTTTACTTTTGAGTACTTATTCCGCTGCTAGTAGTTCTTTGCTAAGGAATTTCCTCACCCACAAATTCCTCAGTGAAGAATTCATAAAAATCGCCTATTCACACCCCCTCTAGTCGATATAACGCACTTTCAGATGACCAGGAACATGCAGCTAGAAGAGGAACTCAAGTCTACACGCGATGGATATGAAGAGGAAATTGTAGTACTACTGGAGAAGAATGAAGACCTGAAGAAGAAGCTAGGAATATTCATGGGAGATCCCGCACCTGGAGAGGACAACCAACCTGAAGACTACATCATCATCGACGACACCGACTCCGACCCCGACAGTGATTATGATTATGAAGACGAAGCTGGAGCAGATATCATGGAATCTTCCACCGATCAAAATTTCTAGTCGACCACCATATTATTAATAGAATTTCCCCCATGTATATAGTAGTAGTCTGAGTATTTTGTAACGGTAGCTGGATCGATTGTATGCCCTTGTTTGAATTGATTGGTGTGATATGAATGTGTTTGTCTCATGTGCATATGGGTAGTGATTTTCTCCTTGGACCTGACTCTATTCTAATTTCTCCCCTCTAAACCTATCAGATGCCTCCGAGACGTGACCCCGGATTTGTCTTCCCACCGGAGCTCACTCAGTTGATCCAACAGCTGAATGCCTTGATGCAGTTGCTAGTCCAGAACCAAGGCAACAACAACAACAACAACAACAACAACAACAACAACAACAACAACAACAACAACAACAACAATCCGCCGCCACCACCTCCAGTTGACAACTTGGCCCATTTTCTGAGGTTGAATCCGCCGGTGTTTTCCAGTAGCACCGAGCCGATTGTTGCTGATGACTGGCTCCACAGGATTGGAAGGGAGTTGACCACCGCAGGTTACACAGATGCTAAGAAAGTGTGTTTTGCCACGCACTTACTAGATGGACCTGCAGCCTCATGGTGGGAGAATTACACAGCCACCTTCCCTATAGCCAATGTCACTTGGGATCAGTTTCAGCAGGCTTTCCGTACTGCACATGTCTCAACTGGAGCTATGAGCATGAAGAAGCACTACTGTAGGATACTGCTAATGCGACACTACGATCAGAGACCCTTCGAGAAACTGTGTGCGATGCCATAATCGCAAACGGTGCTGTATGAAAAGCGTCAGAAATGTGTAAAACGTTTGCGATGACGGATGCATCAAACATGGTTCAGGCTTTAGTTGCGTGTGAGATGAAGGGCATACGGTTCTGTTCAATGAACTGTTTGCGATGAGGAGGAACAAAAGAAATGGCAGCCAGATGGAGGCGTGTGCGATACACAGCATACGGTTCACTCGGATGAATTGTTTGTGATTAGGCAACACAAAAGAAACGGTCAGCCAGATCAAAGGTGTGTGCGATATACGGCATGTGGTTCACTCGGATGAACTGTTTGCGTTGACACATGAGAACAGAAACGGTTCAACTTAACAAGATGTGTGTGATACGCGGCAAACAGGTCTGTAATCAGAAATGTGTCTGAAGACCGATAAGAACACAGACGGTTGCTGCTAATAAGACGTGTGTGTTGTGAGCAAACGATTGCTGGTATACAATTGTGAGTGATTGATGAAAACATCACCGACGGTTTCCAATGTTTAGTCTGTGTGCGATGTGATTTTCTTTGTCCGCACACTATCTACGCTATGTCTACAAAGCATCAACATATATACTTAAAAAGACAGCATTGCATAACCAAATTAAGCATACAATTACACAAGTGACTACACACATAACATTTGCACACACCAAAGTAAGCAATTACATGCATACTAAAGTAGGAGAAACGAGGATCTAATCATCTACTTATTGTTGCGACGACGCTTGCCATTGCTCTGCCTCCGGCTGGATCCTTGGCCGTTTTGGGGAAGGAGGGACTTCCTCATGTCAACGATCCGCCGGTACATGTCGTAGCTCGTGTACGCCTCCTTGGCCGCGTACATGACGTGAGCTTTGTCGAGTTTCTCCATCCAGGCCGAGTGCCAGGCACGCTTGTCCTTATTGCACGAATCCTTCATGTCTCTGCAGTAGGGGTCAATGATGGCCTCGGCGAGGTGAACCAGTGAGTCCTTCTCATGCTCCGTACTGCCCTAGATCTTGTATTGGCCTGGTTGTCGACAAGATTCTGGCAGGCGATGCCCGAACTCTCGAGCGCCTTTACATCGTTGGTGATGTCCACCGTAGCGAACATGTAGTGGGGGCTGTTGACAAACCTGACAAAACGCTCGCAAGACCTTGTGGCCAGGCGGTAGTGGTAGACAAGGACGTGGTGGCGCACGCACATCTGGGCGACAGCAACCTTGGGATGAGACCCGGCACGCGCGCGGGTGTACTCGAGGTCGAACCCGACCACCTTGTACTTCTCCTCGGCAAGCAACAGCTCCATGATGTGGATGGAGTGCTCCGCCCAGATCGGGTCATTGGTGTACACCACCGAGAGGTCCATGAACCTTCTGTGGGTGTCCACCACGGCACGCATGGTGAACTGCTGCTCGTCGTCGGCAGCTGCTTGGAGCGCCATTGGAGCCACGCAGGATACCCTCTAAGAATTTCTCGTGGTGGGTGTGCTTCTTGCAATGGTGCGGCGCGATCGAAAGGTTCAAGAAACACAAGGGTAGGTTAAATGGCCGCTGTAATAATAAATGGGGGCCGGTCGGCCTGTAATCGTCACGTCTTGTCACGGCGTTCATAGCGGAGGATTCCAGAATCCAGTGCACGCTTGACAACACCGCACCCCAGCCGTGGACACTCGAGTGCGATAATTAATTTTGTGCTCTACAGTGCACACGGTGGAAGAAACCAACTGTGTGCAATAATGTCGAAGATCGCAGTCAAGTTAGCTATACAGATCGTGTGCTGTGAGATCGACAAGGTAAAGTGATTCGAGAATGGTTAATAAAATCTAAGGCGATTGCATATTAAGGTCAAAATATTGCTAGCAATGTATGAGTCTCATACAATGCCATTTCAACGATTGTACCACAAAAGCTCGGAATGTTACAAGGTTCAAATTCCAGAGTTATATGGCTCAAATTCAAAGATTACAAGGTTCAAACTGATATTAGAAATGAAATTCAGCTCATCAGCTGCAAACGCTCGCGCTGATGCGCTGAACATGGATATCAGAGAGGTTCAAACTAATATCACCGCTTCTAAGTCTGGTTTCGAAACCTCACAATTTTTGCAAAGGGCTCAGCCACTGAGAAGTCATGTATGGGGTTGACCCGATGACTTCCGATTACTCTGTCATCTGAAGTTCCAAAATGAAATTCATCATTTTTGGATCCTACTCCATTCTGCCGCAGGCGCCAGCGCTGATCAATAGACCATTCATTTTTGCGAAATAAATGTAGGGAAAACCTCATTTCATTCAACACCCTTGCTTTGAGAACAAAGAACCTGGCGAATATAATCTCCGGTAAGGTCCCTCGGTAGGAGTTCAAAGTAATTTCTAAGAGATGCAGATCTAGGCATTCGACGTGATTGTTATGTTGTATCACATTATCCACCACTGGGCCTAATCTTATCTGCAAAAGAAGAAAACGTGTTAGTGCCTACATGCAGTTTTGAACATTACTACAGGTCTAGCTATTTGGTTTGCAGGATTTGCAAAATGCACTAACATGCCATCTTCAATCTGACATGATTAACATGGGCATTTGATTACATTCTAGAAAAATGTAGCCTTCTTCACAAGAGGTTGGAATGGATGAAAAGTTCCCTAAGAAAACTCGTACACATGAATCCAAAGGAGAAATTCTTATTGATTGTAACCATATGGATCAAGCAACCAATATGGGGGGCATGTATGTACTGAAATCCTCCAAAAGAACCTTGAGAAATCGTAGTACATTGTCATTGTAAACTTGGAAAAAGGTGTCACAAAATGAACTCCCTTATGGTTAACATTTAACATGAAAGGAACCTCACCTTGATATATAGCTTCTCTAGGCACGGAAAGAATCTCAGGAAACTGGCAACTTGCTCCAGGTCGGGCCCGATAGATTCTAGTGCCAAGACCTTCACTGTGCGCAGTTTCAGGGTCAAGCTTGTCGGAATCATTTTCTAAATGACAGATGAACAAACATCTTCAAAATTAGAAATAATGTTAATTTGTAGAAGGAGAGGTAGAAGGCGGTTGTTGTACCTGAACGGGTGTGGTTCCAATAACAAGTTCGGAGTATTGTCAGACGAGTAGCCCACCACTGTCAATTTCGGCGCAGAAATGACATTGATTCTTGTTGGACCTTCTTGATCAACTACAAGTAATCTCTCAAGTGCAGGTGTGTCCTGGATGACCATACCGTGTTCCACCTTTTGTGATGTCTTCCTGCCGCACCAGCAACACACATAAATAGTCCGGAGAGTCATGGAGGTGATGTGGAAGGTACTCAACCCATTGATCGCCAAAAGACGAAGGTACTCAAGTGCAGTACAGCCATGGAGCAGACGCTCCATGTCACCCTTTGAGAGGCAGACATCGACGAGCTCAAGGTGCTTTAGTCGTGGTAGAATAAGAGCAGGCGCGTCATTAAGGGGCGGGAAATGGCAGTTCCTGAACTTGGCGACGCGCAGCGTGGGCGCGAGGCGGAGTGCGGACGTTGGCAGCGACCGCATATGCCCATCATCAAAAGTGAGCTCCTCGAGCTAATCTAGGGCGGGGGATCGGAACCAGTCGTCAAGCATGGCTCGGTCCTTGCCGTTGGATCGGGACTTGCCCATTCTAAGGCCTTTGGTTGGGCCAAGGGGACTGCCGAGGATCTTGGAGAACGCATCCAAGCTTTTACGATAGCCATAGCAGAGCTCGTGGGTGTCGATGAGGTCGAGAGGGCTGGAGTTCCATAGGGGGTGCCACCGCCGGGAAGTTGTCCGCGCCCCATATTTGATTGGGAGGAGGGAGATGATGACTCTCAACATATCATCGGGGAGGCTGCTGATTAAGTCTAGGCCTGCTGGAGTCGCTTGCGGTTCTAGCTTGCCCCACCTCCTCTTGTTGGCAGCCCCGTTCTCCACCTCCGGAGTCTCCTTGTCAGCAGCGCTTTTTGATAGAAATGGGAGTACAGGGAATATTTAGTTAAAACAGGGCAATAGAAAAGTGTATTGGTAACTAGAAGTTATTAGGTAGGAATATAGTAAGATAAGGGAATAACAATTGGTTGCTTAAATACTACACAATTCATTTGACATTGCTGGGTAAGTCAACATATGCGGATAGTTGAAAAGAAAACTTACTTTGAACAAAGTCTGGATGGATGATTTTGTCGGGGAAGTTAGCATATATCTCACCAGGCCCTTCTATGTGCAGTGCAATTTTAGTGGCAGCTTTCAGTACATAAAACTTTGCAAATTCATTCCAAAAGCTAGTGCCAAAATAGGAGTCACCACGTTCATCATGTCTTACAGTAGCAACGATTGTAAATCCATGGTTTGTGCGCAGTATGACATTCGTGGAGCCTTGATGTATGTAAAGGGAAAAATTGTGCACTACATAATCTGTTGCATAGCGAGGGATGTCCTGCAGAAAATGGCAGGGTTGTTAAAGAAAATATGGTAACATGCAAATATGGGCCCAAATTGAAAGAACTGTACAACAGTTGAAATCGAAGGACAAAATTCTATAATTAAACAGATAGGGTAAACATGATCTCATGGAAATATGAGAATAATCAAAAGAACAATACATCATTAATTTGCCTAATATAGAAACAAGAGGGGGAAATCCCTTTGACGTATATGGTGCATGTGGCACCTTTTATCAAAATGTAGCAATATTTAGAATATGTTCAGGAAAGTAGGCCATGCCAACCGATTTAGGGTGAAATTGAACATACCGCGCGCATCCTCAAGTTATCTGGTACGATGAGATGGAATCTCTGGCGGCGGTCGCCAAGTCCTGAAGTATCGGGGCACTGTACATTCTATGAATGAAAGAAAACCCTCAAATCAGCTTGAATAAAAATGAATTCACGGTGATTTCCGCTGGGTAATTAAAAGAGGCAGATGAACTGGGATAAGAGATGAGATAATATCTTGTTAAATTAGTTACCTTGTCGTCCATGAGAAAGAACCCTCAATACGGCAGATTCCCCAACCGAGCAGAGCTAGGTCGACCGCGAGCAGCGTCGAGCAAGTCGATGGCGATAGGCGGCGGCAAGCGGAAGTGGCGAAATGCGGTGGGCTTTGCCGGCAGCCTGGCGGCGGCGGCAGGCGTCGAGCTAAGTGTTTACCGCCGCGATAGGCGGTGCCATGGCATAGACGCGGAGGAGCTTGTGTAGGTGTGAATGGGGAACGTACCGGAGGGGCTGAGGTGGGGTGAGGGTTTTTGTGACGTGGGGAAGGTGAGGGTTTTCTTTTTTCTTTTTTGAATTGGGTGGTGAGGGTTTTCTTTCCCACAAAGAATTTTGGGGGCGATGGTTTGCTGGAGCGACCGTGTGTGATTGACGCAGCAGGCAAAATGATAGTCATTGCACACGGTTCCAATTTTGGTAACCGTGTGTGATTGATGTACTACCTCCGTCCTGGTTTATTGGTCCCCCGTTGTAATTTTTACCAAAATTTGGCGAAATATTTAACATTCTCAGACATAGATAATAAGCGTACACGTACATAAGCATAGTTCAACCATAAGTACATAGTTCAACCGTCATTAAGCATACTCAAGCATACATAGTTCGATCCATCCCACATCTCATCTCACATGCGGCTGCACTATTAGGAAAAGGCCTACTAGTGGCGCACCAGTTTTGCCTACTAATGGCGCACTACTAGTGCGCCACTAGTACCACGCCACTAGTATTAAATACTAATGGCGCATCACGCCGTGCGCCATTCCTATCTGACTTAGTACTGGCGCACCACATAGAAGTGCGCCATTAGTAACAATTTTTTTTCAAACATTTTTTCAGAAAATTTTTAAAAAAAAAATTCAATTTTTTTTTGTTTTTTTTCTTAATCTCGGGTCACTATGGCTTAATCTCGGGTCAATATGCTTAATCTCAAGTCAAATCACACTAAGTGGTCAAACTTCCCGGAAGGTCACCCATCCTCACACTACTCCAGCCCGAGCACGCTTAACTTCACAATTCTATCCAACCCCAGCACCATCTCACTTAACAGGCACTTCTTGATATATCTACCATATCAATCCTATTAAACCTTGTTGATGTCTAGGACTTTGTTCATGTTCATGAGTATGATGAAATTTTGAAAAATATTTCAAACTTCCCGGTCATATTACGTATCATTTTTTGAAAAAAAAATTCCAACAAAAAAATTCAACACCAATTTTTTTCTGTTACTAGTGGCGCACCTAGCAAACGGTGCGCCACTAGTAAGTTTGAAGTTTTTTGAATTTTTTTGCCTCTAGATCTTGAAAGCCCCGTAACTTTTTTCTGTTAGGTTTTTGAGGATTTTGAAAATGTTTAACGGGGTTCCCCCGGTTAAATTCGGATGTAACTTTTCGAGTAGATGATTTTTCATATAAAAACTTTTAAATCCGAGTTCGTATGCAAAAGTTATGCCCATTTTACAAATTCCAGAGAGATTTTGCAAATAAAGTCAAAATTCATATCTGTAAATTTTCCCAACAACTAGACCACATATCACATGGGAAACTTATTTTCTTTTATGTTTTTGACATTTCCATCATTTTCTTTTATTTTTTTTTAAACTGAAAAGGCGGTCCACGGGGGGGGGGGGTGCATTCAGTGGAATTTTTGGGTCAAGTTAGTAATGGCGCACCACTCCCACGGTGCGCCATTACTAGTTTTGAAAAAAAAATTGAAATTTTTTTACTAGTGGCGCACCGTGGATGTGGTGCGCCATTACTAGTTTAACTAGTAATGGCGCACTATCCCCTGGTGCGCCATTACTAGTTTTGGAAAAAAAATAAAAAAATGAAAAAAAATTGAAAAAAAAATTACTATTGGCGCACCGTGGATGTGGTGCGCCATTACTAGTTTAACTAGTAATGGCGCACTATCCCCTGGTGCGCCATTACTAGTTTTGAAAAAAAAATTGTTACTAGTGGCGAACCGTGGATGTGGTGCGCCATTAGTATTTGGACACTAATGGCGCACCAACACATGGTGCGCCATTAGTATATAGTAGTGGCGCACCACATGTCTGGTGCGCCATTAGTGTCCATATCATCTATAGCCCTTTTCCTAGTAGTGTTGGCACGATCCTGAAGCTTCTCTAGGTACTCAGCGTACGCGTTGTGCGCCACCCTGTGAGAATACTTCTGCTTGAAGGAGCCAACGGCCCATCCTCTTGCATGCGCAAGAATACTTAGATACGCGTCATGAATCTTGTGCTTGCAAAATGGAAATCCATAGCCGTCGTTCCAGGTTCTAATACGCCTGTTATGCATTCCCGCATAAAGCTCCCTCAGGATTCCCCTCTTGTACCTCCTCTGGGCATCTTCATCCTCGCTGTCCACATTGTCAGACAACACCTATACACATAGTAAAACAAATTTGGCATCAAATCACTGATTACATGCCCTGAAGTAGGATTAGGAATTTATGGCTATTTATTTATACATATTCAGAGATTATGGTTCGATTTTTAAGCACAGTCGTCTATGTACAGACCAATCTTGAAGAAAATAATGGCACAAACATATGTAGGTCATTCAAAATCAATTGTCAAGTCCTGGCTAGGAATTATTAGCACGAACACTAACCCTAGTCGGATTACTAGCAGAAATCATTTTCACATATGAAACAACTAATCACTTATCACCTGTACCATTCAAACAATCAATACACTACACCGATCTGACGAAACTTACTCGGATTTCATGGATTGGGAGAACATAACCACATGATTTCTATTCCAAAAAGGGGGAGGCAGGAGTAACCAGAGAAACCCTATGATCTATTTGACACATAAATGGGTATAGATGACTAACCAGCTATCCGTCGTCGTCAGAGTCGTCGTCGGAGTGGTCGTCGGAGTCGTCGCCGGAGTGGCCATCGGAGTTGGTGTGGAACTCCGCCTCTGGCTGTGGAAGCTCGACGCCGTCGACAACATCAGGGTGCAATGATAACTCACCGGCGGTGACGGCAACCTCTGTCTCCATCTCCACGCCGTGCTCCGGTGCTTTAGCAGCCCCGGCGTCACCACTCCCTCTGATGGGGTGCTTCGGCTGCATCCTCATACACTGACAGCTTTGAGGACTGAGAGCGGCGTCGAGGTTGCAAGCGGAGAGAGAGGATTGTGTGTGCGTAGCGAGGATGGGGGTGCCGCCGCTCGGGCGCACCATTAATATGGAGTAGTGGGAGTTGTGGGAGAGAGGCGGGCGGCGGTCAAACCGATGGCTCGCCTCCCGGTGAGCCTGCACACCGGCCTGCTGGCATGCCTACCAAAGTTTCACACAGCTACTCGCACGCCTCCCGATGACACTGCGCAGTGAGCATGCCTCCGTCAATTCACACACATGCACGCACACCTCCCCGTCTGCCTGCACGACGAACTGCTCGCATGCGTCCGGTCAACTCACGCCTGCTCGCATGCCACACGGGTCGCGTGGTGGCACGTATATTGTTTTTCTATTTGGATGATTAATGCTGCCGCTTTATTGCTTAACCGAAGCATGGCACGTATCCATTGTTGGTCTAACGTTCACGGTTCAAATAAATAATCCGTTTGGGATATTTGTTCCAAATTATTAATAATCTCCCGTCTTTAATTAGATAAAGATTACATCAAAACTGGTCTCAAATTTGACCAAAAAAAGTACAATGGCACTTTGTATTGGTGTCCATATGACAACACGATAAGTTTCATGAACTTCAAATAAGTTTTGGATGTACTAGAATTTAAAAATCAAGATTCTCAATGTTTGAAATTTGTTGCACGGGGAGTAAACATGCACCCAGTGATACACATGTGTTTTTGCAATCCATTTAGGTGCACTGTCACGTGTGCATGTAGCTCAAATTCGAATTTTGCACATTATACCCATAGAAAATCAATCAATGTACTAAAACGTCTTAATGATCTCTGTCAATTTTCTGAAATTAAAACGTCCCTCCTTTGGTAACATGTATGTTCACCGCGGGATAATTAATTTAACATGCATCGTAGTTGTGGTGGATTCGCGGTGTGTGTGGGGGTGTGTGCGTCTGGGGGTGGCGGGTGGCTCGCAGTACACTACGAGTTGTGAGCCACCGTGTGGGTTGGCCATTTTGTTAGGCAGGCTGGTGCCACATCAGAGTCGTGAAATCGTTATTTAAAACATTACACAACCCTTTCATACATAAATGTTTTGGCCACATGCAGTTGATGGTTGTCCTACACGACACTCGATACTCGCGTGTGACGCTTTCTGTGGGCCCGCGAGGTCGTCGTTCATCTCTTTGACGAACAGCCGGCAGTGAGGTTAATTTGACCAGCAAGGTATAATCTTTTTTGTTTGTGTTCTGGTGGTATATAGTACGCGTCAAAGAGGTGGGAGGGGACTAGCATATATACTATACGTATGCGTCCGTGAACAAGTACACCTCACTCAGTGTCGGGACTTTTTGGTTACCGAGGCACGTGCCACATCAAAATTGTGAAATTGGTTATTCAAACATCACACAACACCTTTTTGGGCCACATGCATATATATCCTAGCTAGGACACTCACATGTGATGCTTCCATCTGTGGGCCCACGAGGCCATCGTCGATGCATGCATGCATGCATCACTTTGACTTACCTCAAGAGAGGTTAATTAATTTCACCATCGATGAGGATTCTTTTGGGTTGTACATATATTACGGCAGGAGCATAAAGTATGCGGTGAAGAGGGGGGAAGGGGACCATCATATGTAGTACGCTTGATATGAACCTCGCTCTCTATGGGTGCATGGTTTACGATTTTTGAGGCATGTGGCACATCAAAGTTGTGCATTTTGGGTATTCAACATATATATGTTTGGCCCACATGCAAAGCGGTGGTGGTTGTCCTCTTGCACCCACTTAAGCGGTTATCAGTGATATCGATGCTTTCCATCTATGGACCCGCTTGGTCCATCACTTCTTTTTGCCTGACAACAAGAGAGGTTAATTTGACTTAGGAGGGGATTATTATTTTTGCTCTGGGCTGACATGCATGATACACTTTGAGCACACACATATGCATGTGTACGCATGAATCCCTCCCATCGAGTCGAAGTGGCTAGTACAATGATACCATCATGAACCGATCTCGCTCTGTGTGGGGAGCTAGTGTAAGATTTTTGACACATGCGCCAGATCAATGTTGTGTATTCAAACATGCATGCACGCATCACCTCCATACATACGCATGTAGTGGTTACCTTCGAACGATACACTCCCTCGCGTGGTTATCGGTGACAAGCCTGTATATTCATGGGCCCGTGTGGACATCCATGATCACCTTGACCAACAACAAGATAGGTTACCATGGCGGATTCTTCATTTGGTTAGTGTTATCGTAGTATAGGTCATGGTGAGATTCAGACCTAATTAAGTTTGAGCGCATATACTATGCACACATGCATGCATATATGAATCCCCGTCGTTGGCTTGAAGTGTGGTGTAACATACATATGCATTGTCAACCTAACCCTCACTCGGTGTGGGGATTTCTAGTTCGAAAAATCACGGTGCCACATCAAAGTTGTTCATTGTTACTCAAAAACACACCTCTCCATACATATGTTTGGGCCACACGCATGCAGTGGTTGTCTTCGGGGACTAGCTACTTGCGTGATTATTGGCGAGCTAGCCCATCTCCGGGGTCGCATGGACGGATATCACTTTGACCAACAACAAGAGAGAGGTTGTACGACCAAGGTGGATTATTCTTGGTCCGTTTTACGATCCATCTTGGTGAGATATATGCCTCTCTGGCCCGCCGACTGAAAGTGTGTGGGGGGGGGGGTTGCTACATCGCACTTTGCTAGGTGAACCTCGGTTGGGGGGCATGCATTCATAGCTTAATTAGGATTCCCTTCGTGGCGATACGAGGGGGGTGGGCGGCTGCTAGCTACTTCGCACTTTGCTAGGTGAACCTCGGTTAGGGGGGAGGGGGCATGCTCATAGCTTAGGATTCCCTTCGTGCCGACACGAGGGGGCTGCTAGCTACTTTGCACTTTGCTAGGTGAACCTCGGTTGGGGGGGCATGTGCATTCATAGCTTAGGATTTCCTTCATGCCGACACGAGGGAGGGGTGGCTTCTAGCTACTTCGCACTTTGCTAGGGTGAACATCGGTTGGGGGGGAGGGCATGCATTCATAGCTTAGCTAGGATTCCCTTCGTGCCGACACGAGGGAGGGGGCTGCTAGCTACTTCGCACTTTGCTAGGTGGACCTCGGTTAGGGGGGGTCATGCATTCATAGCTTAGGAATCCCTTCGTGCCGACACGAGGGAGGGGGGCTGCTAGCTCTACTTCACACTTTGCTAGGTGAACCTCGGTTGGGGGGCATGCATTCATAGCTTAGGATTCCCTTCGTGCCGACACGAGGGAGGGGGCTACTAGCTACTTCGCACTTTGCTACGGTGAACCTCGGTTGGGGGGCATGCATTCATATATAGCTTGGGATTCCCTTCGTGCTGGCACGAGGAGGAGGGGGCTACTAGCTACTTCGCACTATGCTAGGTGAACCTCGGTTGAGGGGGAGGGGGCATGCATTCATATATAGCTTAGGATTCACTTCGTGCCGACACGAGGGAGGAGGGGGTAGCTACTTCGCACTTTGCTAGGTGAACCTCAGTTGAGGGGGAGGGGGCATGCATTCATAGCTTAGGATTCCCTTCGTGCCGACGTGAGAGGGTGGGAGCAAGCAATACCGTGCACTTTGTGAGAGAGGTGCCACATCAAATTTGCATTTGGTATTTGAAAATCAAACCACCCTTTTGATACATAAATTTGGTCCACATGCAAGTGTGTTCATTTTCTGACCCTCTGTCGTGTCATTTTTCGCCAAATTTATGAACATTAGAAAAGTCGGATGACGCAACAAACACGGTTCACTAAAACTAACTGTGTGCCACGCCGGTGCACCTGTCACGCACACATCCGCACAGTACATTGGGCTCCACGAGGCTCCCCCTCTCAAAAATATCTGCCCGCTTTGAGGGTTTTTCTGTTTCATAACACACGGTTGTTATCTTCGGACAGTGTGCGATGTTTCTTGTTCCCAATCCCGCCTGCATCGAAAATATCTGCCCGCCTCGAGGGTTTTTCTTTTTCGTAACACACGGTTGTTATCTCCGGACCGTGTGCGATGCACTATCATCAAAATTTTCAATAGCCCGGCATTTCACTCCCGCGTTAATTTGACTCCCGCGTAGTAAAATTTTCAGTACCCGCGTCATTTCGTCAAACACCCCGCCCCCTCCACACACACACACCAAAACCTCCTCGGGCGTGCGCGCGCACACACACACACCACACACCCTCTCCCTCGCTCGAAACCCTAGCAAAGTCCCCGCCGCCGCCGCCGCCGCAAGGCCTCCATTGTCAACATCTGCCGGTTTGCCCGTGCAACTTACCCACTGATCTACATACCCAGGCCGCCCTGAGTTTCTTAGATGACGCCTGCCAAATGCCCCCTTTCCCACAGATCCCCATCCCCCACTCCAGAGCGTCACAGCCTAAGCCCGGCTACACTTACTGTGGAGCTCGAGGAGCGAGTGGCCCAAAAGAGGTGTATAGCGGTCTCTGCGCCCGACGTCGCCGAGGAAGCTGACGACCATTACTGGCGGCAGGCACTCAAGCAGTGGGCTAGAGTATGTGGGCATGTCTCGTCCGCCGGCTACGACATTGAGGTCATCGACAGTGACGCCCTGAGGCGGGCTGTGTCACAGGTTAAGTGGCCCACCCCCAACCCCTCGGGTTCAACCGCCGTCGATCTCATCCATGGCCCCGCCGCTGATCTCCTCTGGCTCGCTGTCAACAATTTGCCATTCTACATTGCCATCGAGCCCCTTTTGTCATTTCTGAAGGACACGTTCTGCGACGCTGGCTTGGGATCCACAGCTTCCAAGTTAGACCTCATCGACGGTGACCACGAGGAGGGAACCCTCTCCGGCTCTTCCAAGGGGAAAGAGCCCATCTGCTCTTCCAAGGGGAAAGCGCCCGTCTGCGACATCAGGGAGGGCACCCTACAGCCGTGCTCTTCCAAGGGGAAGGAGCCCATCTGCGACAACATGGAGCGCATCCAGGGTCCGTGCTCTTCCCACGGGAACGAGCCCATCTGTGACAAGTGAGGAAACCCATGATTTGTTTATTTCAGTTGTTCACAATGTGATGCTCTATATGTGCAATTATTTACTGTGCAGTACATTTCATCAATCCAGTTTTAAACATACCGATAGGAATGCATATATTTGCTTGTTGTTAAGCCTGTTATAGCTAGCATGTGCCTCTTTTAAAGTTTTTTGATTGTTCGGTTGTTTGTAGTTAGCATATGTTCAGTTTCAAATGCTATCTTTGGTTGTTCGTAGTATGCCTTGTTTATTCCAGTTATTCACAACATGATGTTCTATATGTGCAAGTATGAACTGTGCAGTTCAACTTCATCAGTACCAGTTTCAACAATACCACTATGAATGACTACATTTGGTTGCTGCATCTTGTAGTTAACACGCCTTTCCATTTTTATTTAACCATAATCAGTGTACTTAGACCGGCACAATACCAGTTTGAATGACCATCTTTGCTTGTTGTGAAATGTTAGGCCTGTTGCAGTTAGCACACCTTTCCACTTGTTTTGCTTTACTAGCGTGCTTAAACCTGCACACTGAAGCTATCTTTTGGAGATTATTTTGTCTGCCATGTGTAATTTTGGTTGATGTTTAGCCTGTTGTGCTTAACATGCTTCTTGATGTACCTACACAGGACAATTTTGGGAACGACTGTTGTTTTCCATCGAGGTTAGTTTCATCCCATGGCTTATATCTGCTCACTGTTCAGGATATCCGTAGCTGGTACCATATAGGCCGGCGGCTGATAAGGGACTAATCGGTGAATCGGACTTTTAACTGAATATATCTGTAACCCATTTTTCCTTAGGTTAACTAGGGCCATATGTAATATATCTGAGGCTACATAGCAACATGCACTATACTTAATGTCTAAATATGCAATCCTAGGCTACATAGCAACAAGGAAGAGTGTTACATTAATGTTCTAATGATGTCTAGATATACGTAGAAGAGCAGCAGCAACAGCAACAACACAGCCCTGTTTGGATACTCAACTTAACTAGAGGTTAGAGTTAGTTTCTAGCTCATTACTAACCCTGAACTAACTCCATCCAAAGAGTTGTTTGGATGACAGGGTTAGATTGACAATAAATGCACTAGGAGAACTAGGTCCAATTATCACCTCTTGGGTTGGATACTAGTTTTTTTGGGTGGGTTATAGATGCAACTAGCTCAAACTAGCCCTCATGTTTAGATATACTTTAGGGCTATTTGAGCCCGAACTAACTCAAACTAACTGTAACCCGTGGATACAGCAACAGATAATTTTTAAGAATGAACTAAACTCCTTCCTGCCCATAATATAAGATGTTAATTCATCTAATATGTGAGTATATTGGATGTTATAAGATACTCCCTCCGTTCCTAAATATTTGCCTTTTTAGAGATTTCAAATGGACTACCACATACGGATGTATATAGACATATTATAAAAGAATGTTGTACTACATCATTGTGCCATTGTTGTTTAGCTTCTAATATTAACTTGGTGCTTTTAGGTACATATGTCATTGGTAAAGATCCGTGTTTCGACCCTTTCTGCATATGGGGCAATGAGATATCGATGAACCAGCATCAAGTGAGGAAGCTGATAAAGATTGTTAGTAAAATGGGTCCAAAGATGGCAATTAAACTATTTGTTTACACTTTATCCAAGACAATAGCGAACTGCAGGATGGTAAGTAAGAACTATATGATTAGTGGGCATGCAAAGGTTAAAGTATTTCTACCAAAACACGATGATTATCTAGATGTTTTCATGAAGACCGTGAAGTATGGGCGGTCGGCCATCACAAGGGGTTGGACTAGAGTTGTGCATGACTTCTGCATGGAGGAGGGCACAATATGGGCATTCCGCTTCACCTTGTTCAGCAACCAGAATATATTTTGCATCTTTCTTTACCGTCTTTAATAGTACAAGTATACAACTGTGGTTCATTATTCTTTATTTGGTTCTTATGTAATTCTTGAACATATGTACTTATGAATCGAATAATGCATTGATTGTTTGAACCTGATGGATATGAATAAAGCTGTAGCATACATTTAAATTCAAATTCAAATCCGGTACAATTTGGAAAAGCAGCAATTAAATTACGGTGAAATTACGCTCTCCAGGTTGTTACGGCACACACGGTTGGTAAAACACAAACGTTTGCGATATGCACCATAATCCGAGACGGTTCACAGAGAGGAAACGTGTGCAAGCATGCACACAGTTGCCATTTGCAAAGCGTGTGCGATGTCAGACAATATCACAAATGGTGCGGCCAAACTAAACGTTTGTGTTAGTTGCCTTATCGTACATGATTCGCAACCATGAACTGTTTCTGATGAAGTATGTATCGTAAACGTTGCACCACAGAATAGCGTGTGCGATAGTTGTCGTGTACAACGATGTTACGATGGTCCGACGTTTCGTAATCTTGTCTGACACTCGTACGACGATTAGCTAATCTTCTTAACGGTGAACCGTTTGTGATGGGCCGCGCATCATACATGTTCTATAATAGTGAACCATTTGTGATGGGCCACGCATCATAAACGTAGCACCACAAAATACCGACTGCGATGGCAATGCGAGCAGAAACGAGTAGGAGTACTATAGGGGCCCTGTCCCCGACGGTTTCTAGGTCGTGTGGTAAGGACCCCCCCTATCGCCCACACTCACTTGGCGACGGTTCCAAATGCCGTCACGGAAAGGGGTTTTAAACCGTTTGTTTAGGACCGATGCGCACCAGTGAAGCGTGAGTTTCGCAACTTACGCCAGGGAAATCGTACTGTGGGGCAGTACGTGGATGAGTTTAGTAAGTTAGCTCGCTATGCCCCAGATGATGTGGCCACAGATGCCGCGAAGCAATAGAAGTTTATGGAAGGGCTAAATGATGAGCTGAGCATGCAGTTGATGGTAGCAACATTTGCTAACTACCAGGAGTTGGTAGACAGGGCTCTTATGATTGAAGGGAAGCAGCAGCAGCAGATTGAGAGCCGCAAAAGGAAGTATGGACAAGGGAAGTATAATTGTAGAGCTCCGCAGAAGCCTCGTTTTACCCCGAACTCGGGAGGACATACTCATCATAACTATGGAGGCCACACTCACAATGGAGGAAGTTCACATAACCATAGTGGCCCCAAGAATGGAAATGGTAATGGAGGAAGCAGCAGCCAGAACCATTCCAACCCCACTACACCCGCCAAGAAGGATCTAAGTCACATTACTTGTTTCAAGTGCGGGAAGACTGGACACTACGCCACCGAGTGTTCCAAAGCAAAGAATGGAAATGGCAATGGAAGTCCTGGGAAGAAGCCCAATCCCTTCACCAGAGATCAGGTGAACCACATCAACATGGAGGAGGTTGAAGAACAGCCTGACGCAGTGATCGGTAAGTTTTTGATTAAGTCATTTACCGCTCTCGTTCTTTTCGATACTGGTGCATCACATTCATACATATCAAGGGGATTTGTGGACAAGTTTAAGTTGCCAACCCTAGCCCTTAGGTCACCCATGTTAGTAAGCTCGCCAAGAGCAGAGTATATGGCCAGCCGATGGTGCGATCGGTTACCCTTAACCATTGGTAGCCATGTTTTCCCCTCCGAACTAATAATTTTGGAGTCACAAGGATTGGATATAATACTAGGCATGGATTGGCTATCGAAGTACGGAGGAAATATCGATTGTGCTATTAAGTCAATTTTACTCACCACTCCGGAGGGAAAGAGGATCAAGTATGTATCCAGGCATGCGCCAAGGAGGACCCAAGTGAATTCCCTCTCAGGAGTTGTTCAGGAGGAAGTGCCTGTTGTGAAGGATTACCCGGATGTATTTCTAGAGGAATTACCAAGCATGCCACTGGATCGAGACATAGAGTTTTTGATAGTGTTGTTGCCAGGCACCGGACCAATATCAAAGAGGCCATATCGGATGCCCGCAAATGATCTGGAGGAAATTAAGAATCAGATTAAGGATTTATTGGAGAAAGGATATATTCGACCAAGTTCATCACCGTGGGGAGCCCCAGTGCTCTTAGTTGAGAAGAAGGATGGATCATTGAGAATGGTTGTTGATTATCGGTTTTTAAATGAAGTGACGATCAAGAACAAGTACCCACTACCGATGATCAATGATCTGTTTGACCAATTGCAAGGAGCTAAAGTATTCTCCAAGATCGATCTGCAATCAGGATACCACTAGTTGAAGATTCGGGAACAGGACATACCTAAAGCATCTTTTACCACAAGGTACGGGCTATATGAGTACACGGTCATGTCATTTGGATTGACTAATGCCCCTGCCTATTTCATGAGTATGATGAATAAGGTGTTCATGGAGTTCTTGGATAAGTTTGTTGTGGTGTTCATTGATGATATTTTGGTATACTCGAAGAATGAAGAAGAACACAAGGAGCATTTGCGTTTAGTTCTCGAGAAGCTCAAGGAACATCAGTTATATGCCAAGTTCAGCAAGTGTGAGTTTTGGTTGAAGGAAGTTGGTTTTCTTGGACATGTTATATCAGGAGAAGGTATAGCAGTAGACCCTACCAAGGTTCGGTCTGTCACGGAGTGGTTGGCACCCACCCCAGTAGGAGAGATCCGCAATTTTCTAGGACTCGCAGGATATTACAGGAGGTTCATTGAGAATTTCTCCAAGGTTGCGAACCCCATGACAGAGTTGCTGAAGAAGGACACTAAGTTTAAATGGACCGAAGATTGTGAAGCCAGTTTTCAGGAGTTGAAGAAACGTTTGATTACAGCCCCAGTGCTGATTCTTCCGGATATACGCAAGGATTTCCAAATGTATTGCGATGCTTCTCGCTTAGGACTTGGAGGTGTACTGATGCAGGACGGAAGAGTTGTTTCATATGCTTCACGTCAGCTTCGACCGCATGAGTTGAATTATGCCACGCATGATTTGGAGTTAGCAGCCATAGTGCATGCGCTCAAGACCTGGAGACATTTCCTTATTGGAAATCGTTGTGATGTATACACGGATCATAAGAGTTTGAAGTATATTTTCATCCAGAAGGAGTTAAATCTCAGGCAGAGGAGATGGTTGGAGTTAATAAAGGATTATGATATGAAGCTGCATTATTACCCAGGCAAGGCCAATGTCGTAGCAGACGCTTTGAGCCACAAGAGTTATGTCAATACACTCGTAAGCGGAGGATTACCACAGGAGTTAGTCGACGATCTCAAGGAACTTCGTTTGGAGATAGTTCCAAGAGGTTTTGTTGCAGCAATGGAGGTTCAGTCTACATTATTGGGAAAGATTCGAGAAGCTCAGAAGGATGACAAGGAAATTGCTGAGATAAAGGAGAAGATGAGCGAAGGAAAAGCCAAGGGTTTTCGTGAGGATGAGCACAAAACTTTATGTTTTGAGGATCGTGTTTATGTGCCTAATAATGCAGAGATCAGGAAGTTAATACTTCAGGAAGCTCATGACTCGCCATATTCGATTCACCCCGGAAACACCAAGATGTATTTGGATTTGAAGGAATGTTTCTGGTGGACAGGTATGAAGAAGGATATTGCCGAGTATGTAGCAGTATGTGATGTATGTCAGAGAGTGAAGGCAGAACATCAGAAACCAGCAGGATTATTATAGCCTATGCCGATACCCGAATGGAAGTGGGACAAACTTGGCATGGACTTTATCACAGGATTACCCAGGACCCGATCGGGATATGATTATATCTGGGTAGTAGTTGATCGCTTGACCAAGGCAACTCACTTGATCCCAGTGAAAACCACCTATACAAGTGCGAAGTTGGCCAAGATATATATATATATATATATATATATATATATATATATATATATATATATATATATATATATATATATATATATGACCAGGATCGTATGTCTGCATGGAGTTCCAAGGACCATCGTATCGGATAGAGGGACACAGTTTACCTTGAAGTTTTGGAATCAGTTGCACCAGACTTTGGGTACCAGGCTAGAGTTCAGTCAGCCTTTCATCCGCAGACAGATGGACAGACCGAGAGAGTCAATCAGATTCTGGGAGACATGTTGAGAGCTTGTGCGCTAGATTATGGATCCAGTTGGGATGATAATTTGACTTACGCAGAGTTCTCATACAACAACAGTTATCAGGCTAGTTTGAAGATGGCACCTTTCGAAGCTTTGTATGGAAGAAGGTGCAGGACACCGTTAATGTGGGATGAAGTTGGAGACCATTAGTTGTTTGGACCAGATTTAATCAAGGAATCCGTGGAGAAGGTTAAGTTGATTCGAGATAGACTGAAGGTAGCTCAATCCAAGTAGAAGAGTTTTGCCGATACAAAACGCAAGGAGGTAGTTTATGAAATTGGAGACAAAGCATATCTTCGTGTGTCACCGCTCCGAGGAGTTAAACGATTTGGAGTTAAGGGAAAGTTAGCCCCGAGATTTGTAGGACCATACCGAGTTTTGGAGCATATGGGAGAAGTGGCCTACAAGTTGGAGTTACCCGAAAGATTGTCAGGAGTTCACAATGTGTTTCATGTTTCCCAGTTGAAGAAGTGCCATGCTGAGATGGCCGATATTCCTCTGAGAGATACAATGCCCCTGCAAGCAATTCAGTTGGAGAGTGATCCGACCTACGAGGAGAAACCCGTCAAGACTCTCGAGTTTGCCAGCCGAGTTACCTGCAGCAAAGTTATCAAGTTTTGCAAAGTTCAGTGGAGCCACCATACCGAGGATGAAGCCACCTGGGAAAGAGAAGAAGACCTATGGAAAGACCACCCACACCTATTTTCTAGCCAACCCAAATCTCGAGGGCGAGATTCATCTTAAGGGGGGTAGGTTTGTAACATCCCAATTTTCAATTTGGATGTTATACATAGGTCATCATACGCGTATCATATTTTATTTGCATTTTGGTTGTGATCCTAGAAATCCTAAGCAACTCAAGGACCCAAGGAGAGAGTTGGGGATTTCATATATTTTCATAATTGAATTTTTCTCAAATTTGAAAAGAGGATCAATTTGGTTCTAATATTTTCCTCTCCAATTATTTCCAATATTAAAAATAAATGAGAGAAGATAATATGACTTCTTCAAAAGAGAGGAATATTGGAGGAGAAATTTTAAAATCAAATAAACATTTTATTTGTATTTTATTTGGATTAGAAAAAATATGCATTTTTGAAAATTGCATTTTAGGCCAGAAAAATGTTCACATCGTTCTAAATATTAGGTTTAGACGGTGAAAATTATTTTTGGCATTTTTAGAATTCTTTTTATATTTTATTAGGATTTTCTTCGGGCGAGATTTTTTTTAAGTCTTCGCCCGACTGGGCCAAAGGCCCAGCCGAGCGACCCAGCCAGCCCACGCGCGCCGCCGTCTTCCCAAGCCGTGGCCGAGGCGGACTCGCCGGAGTCCGGTGCCGCCACACCGCCCACGTCGTCCCCTGCCCAAGTCGGAGCCCCCTGACCCCCTTTATATGCCGCCCCATCCCGTCGCCGCAGCCCGCCTCCACCGCAGCCGAGCCGCACCGCCGCCGCTGCCGCTCGCCGCCGTTGCCGTGCGCCGCCGCCGCCGCTCGCACCCGCGCCGCATGCCGCCCCGCCTCGCCGGAGTTCCGCGGCCGCCCGCTGGATCTCGCCGTCGGTCAACCCCGGCTAAACGGTATAAAACCATTCGGTGTTTTTTTAGGTTTACTGTTTTTTTCGGTTTTCGATTTAGATCGGTTTAGAATGTTTTTTTCGAGTTCGCTAATTAGTGAGCATGTCTCTGTTAGCGAACTTTTTCGCTCGTTTGCCCCTGGTAGCGAACGTTCGTTCATTAAGTTTTTCTTTTTATTTTATTTTTCGGCCAGGGACCTATCCGCGATTATTTTTTATCACAGATTAGCCCCTCATCTTCAAACCCTCGCAACTTTTTGCTCGTTTATCCAAATCCAGTGAAACCAACACCAAAATCTTCGTCTCGGTCCCCTCTTTCCAGTTAATCAACTTGAACATGGTTTTGACAAATTAAAATTTGGTTTCAAGAAGATTTGAATTCGAACTTCTTTTGATCATAGTTTGAGTTTCGTAGCTCCGATTTGATTGATTCTTTTTGCAAATCGAAGCTCTTCAGTTGAACTTTCAGTTTGGATCTTTTCTCTTGAGATTTACCCTTGCATCTATGCTTCAGTGCTTATGAATGCTATTGTTTGTTTGTGATAGAGTTTCTAGAGTGCGAAGCGTGCTATTACGAGTCACTAGGGTTTTCAGATCGTCAGCAAGGCAAGTAACACTTTGATCATACCCCTTTATTACCCAGTTTTTATGCATTAGCTCCAACCCTTAAACATTGCATGCTTAGGATTTGTTAACATGTGGGTATTGGGAAGTAGATGATGAGGTATAACCTATTGTCCTTTATTTCAAACCCTGGGAGTTATTTCTACATTATGCTTATACTGCTATGCCATGCTCGTAGACGAGGTTTGGGTTTGAGTGAATCCATGACAGATGTGAGAATTTTAATTAATGGTGAAACATAAGGTGGCTACTTTAATACACATCTGGGTGGATTGGTTGAGGCACCCTGGAGCACCCAGTGGTTGTCTGGGCACCTGGAGCAATCCAGCGTTGTCCCGGGATATCCCGGAGTACCCGTGTGATCACCCTATGGTTCACCACCCAGGCTCAAAGGGATCATAAGATTATTAATGCTAGAAACTTTCGTGTGCAGCCATAAGCCATTATGGGCTCTGGCATAGTTGAGTATGTTGTGTGACCTCTTTCAGTGGTAGACTAGCAGATGTAGGGGATATAGGTGGTACTGTCTACCCAGAGTAAAGAGTTAGTGCTTCTAAGAGACTGTGTCTTGGTCATCCGTTTCTCAAACATCATGTATGTAACACCCCGAGAATCATGCTACAGTAACTCTCTGTGATTAAGCTAATCATGTTGCTAAACAGGGCTTGATCACATTTGAATCACATTTCTTTTCAAACTCCTAATTCAAACTTCAATTAAATTTAAAGTGGAAAATAAAAGTTTTCAAAAATTTAAACAAAAATGTTCGGGCCATGCCAGAAATTGCACTGATAATTATTGTGGAGAAAACACATTTTTATAAAATGCCTAAATACTTTTAAATGAAATAAAACAGAAAAGAAAATAAACAAATAAAAAGAAAATACAAAAGAGCACAGAACAAACAAACAAAAAAACAAAAAGGAGAAGGCCCCCCCCCACTGGACCCCTGGCCCAACTGGGCCGACCCCCGGCCCAGCCGGCCTAGCCCACCTCTCCCACTCGCCCTCCCCTTCCCTGTTCCCCCGACCGGGGTCGGAACAGGGGCCGGTCCCCGCCGCACCCCCTCGCCGGCGACGGGGGAGGATAAGGACGCCAGCGCCCCCCGCCTCCTCGGGCCCCTCTCCCACTCGCCCCCCGCTCACCTCTCGGCCTCTGCACCTCTCCCTTCCCCCCCAGATCCACGCCGCTCCCTCCTTCCCCACGCCCGACGCGGTCGCCGCCGTTCTCGGTCGTTCACGCGGCCACCGAGCCTCGTTCCCCTCCCCGACGTGTCCACGCGCTCCGCCGCGTCGAGCCCGTCCTCCCCGACCACCTACTCGAGCCGGGACCCCTTAATCGGCCCCCAACGCCGTCGCCTTCTTCCTCGGGTCGCCGTCGTCTCCTTCGACTCCGGCGACTGCTGCTGCTACTAAGCCACCCACGGGCCTCCGTGTGCCGCGCGGTGAGCTTCTCCCCCTCCTCCCCTGTCCTTTCGCTCTCGCGCGCCCCCTAGCTGCTTCCCCACGCGCGCCCGAACGCAGCGCCGCGGAGCTCGTCGCCGGCGGGTCTCCGGTGACCAATTGGTCATGGGCGTATGCCCGTTAGCTTCACCGCATCATGCAGCACCCGCCTAGCTGGTTAGTTTGGCCGCTCGCGCGCTCTAACGCCGCACCCGCTCCAGCCCGAACTCCGGCGCCGCTTTTGTTCGTCGCCGGCGCCGTTTCCGGCAGCTCCAGCTCCGGCCGGTCTCACCACGCGACGCGGCGGGCTCTCCCCGTTCGAACGCGCCCACCCGCGCCCGTGTAGGCCCCCTGTAGACGAATCCCGACGGGGCCGAGCGCCCTCCGCCGCGTTTTCGTGCTCGCCGGCGTTCAACCGCCGGCCTGCTGAGCTGGCACACCTGGGGCCACCCCTGGGTCACTGCCAGCGGGCCCCGCAGGCCCCGTTGACTGGGTCAACCCAGTCAACGTGCTGACTGGGCAGGCCCAGCCACTGACATGCGGGCCCCGCTGCATAATTAACAAAAAAAATGTTTTTATAAATAAAACTAATTAATTAACCTGATCAGTCACTGACAGGTGGGGTCCAGTAGTTAATTAATCTAATTTTAGTTAATTTAATCTTCTAATTAATCCACTGTCTATGACAGGTAGGACCCACCTGTCTGGTTTGACTGGTCAGCCGACCTGTTGACCGCTGACGTCACTCATACGTCATGCTGACGTCATATCCCTTTTCTGTTAATTAAATAATTCCAGAAATTCAAATAATCTTTGAAAATTCATATCTTTTAAACCGTAACTCGGATGAAAATGTTTTCTACATGAAAGTTGCTCAGAACGACGAGACGAATCCGAATACGCAGTCCGTTCGTCCACCACACCTCCCTAACCTATCGAACTAGCAACTTTCCCCCTCCGGTCCGTCTGTCCGAAAACGCGAAACATCGGGAATACTTCCCGGGTGTCCCCCCCTTCGCCGGTACCACCTACTGTCGCGTTAGGACACACCTCGCACCGCTCATTGTCATGTCACGCATCGTCATGCTTATGTTTGCATTGTATTTACTGTTTCTTCCCCCCTCTTCTCTCCGGTAGACTACGAGACCGACACTGCTGCTGCCTAGTTCGACTACGGAGTTGACGACCCCTGCTACTTGCCAGAGCAACCAGGCAAGCCCCCCCCTTGATCACCAGATATCGCCTATTCTTCTCTATACTGCTTGCATTAGAGTAGTGTAGTATGTTACTGCTTTCCGATATCCTATCCTGATGCATAGCCTAACCTTGCTACTACTGTTGTTACCTTTACCTGCAATCCTACATGCTTAGTATAGGATGCTAGTTACCATCAGTGGCCCTACATTCTTGTCCGTCTGCTGTGCTATACTATCGGGCCGTGATCACCTGGGCGGTGATCACGGGTATATACTTATATACTATATACATGACACATGTGATGACTAAAGTCGGGTCGGCTCGAAGGAGTACCCGCAAGTGGATCTTTGTGGCGGAGCGACAGGGCAGGTTGAGACCGCCTAGGTGAGAGGTGGGCCTGGCCCTGGTCGGCGTTCGCGGTTACTTAACACGCTTAACGAGATCTTGGTA
The DNA here is from genome assembly GCF_018294505.1 of Triticum aestivum. NCBI lineage: Eukaryota > Viridiplantae > Streptophyta > Magnoliopsida > Poales > Poaceae > Triticum > Triticum aestivum. Next base: position 265,782,824 of record NC_057811.1, read on the forward strand.
TTTGATCTGAGTCTGGCCATTTGGTCTATACGCACTAGCCATCTACACGGGAGTAGTTATGGGTATCCCGGCGTCGTGGTATCAGTCGAAGCCTTCGTGACGTCAGCGACTGAGTGGCGCGCGCCGTGTTGGACCGCTTTGACATAACCGCCGTGATCGTGTGGGTTGCTAGGTCTGCTCGCGGCCGCGTTCGCAACGTGCAGGTGTGCATAGGGCGATGGGCCCAGACCCCTACGCGCTTAGGATTAGACCGGCGTGCTGACCGCTCTGTTGTGCTTAGGTGGGGCTGCTACGCGTTGATCTTACGAGGCCGGGCATGACCCAGAAAAGTGTGTCCGGCCAAATGGGATCGAGCGTGTTGGGTTATGTGGTGCACCCCTGCAGGGAAGTTTATCTATTCGAATAGCCGTGTCTCTCGGTAAAAGGACGACCCGGAGTTGTACCTTGACCTTATGACAACTAGAACTGGATACTGAATAAAATACACCCTTCCAAGTGCCAGATACAACCCGGTGATCGCTCTCTAACAGGGCGACGAGGAGGGGATCGCCGGGTAGGATTATGCTATGCGATGCTACTTGGAGGACTTCAATCTACTCTCGTCTACATGCTGCAAGATGGAGATGGCCAGAAGCGTAGTCTTCGACAGGACTAGCTATCCCCCTTTTATTCTGGCATTCTGCAGTTCAGTCCACTGATATGCCACTTTACACATATACCCATGCATATGTAGTGTAGCTCCTTGCTTGCGAGTACTTTGGATGAGTACTCACGGTTGCTTCTCTCCCTCTTTTCCCCCTTTCCTTTCTATCTGGTTGTCGCAACCAGATGTTGGAGTCCAGGAGCCAGACGCCACCGTCGACGACGACACCTACGACGCTGGAGGTGCCTACTACTACGTGCAGGCCGCTAACGACGACCAGGAGTAGTTAGGAGGATCCCAGGCAGGAGGCCTGCGCCTCGTTCGATCTGTATCCCAGTTTGTGCTAGCCTTCTTAAGGCAAACTTGTTTAACTTATGTCTGTACTCAGATATTGTTGCTTCCGCTGACTCGTCTGTGATCGAGCACTTGTATTTGAGCCCTCGAGGCCCCTGGCTTGTATTATGATGCTTGTATGACTTATTTATGTTGTAGAGTTGTGTTGTGATATCTTCCCGTGAGTCCCTGATCTTGATTGTACACATTTGCGTGCATGATTAGTGTACGGTCAAATCGGGGGCGTCACAATGTAGTGCGAGAAATCCAACGGACGAGATCGAGTCTTGTGAGGAAAAGTGTGCAAACCTCTACAGAGTGTACAAACTAATCATGGTTAGCCGTGTCCCCGGTTATGGACATCTTGAGTATCTGGTACTTGAATTATTGATTTGATCTCATCACTCTTTAATTAATTTGCTGGGTTGTTAATACTATTGAATTGGGATTGAGTTGGAGGAACCTTCTCAATGTTTTCAACAAACTTTGTAGTTAAATAATTTTTTTTCCTTTGTTGTAGGAAAAAATTAGCTTTCTGCAAAAATAACCATAGAGCCTCCACCAGCCATATATGCATGTAGTTATAGCTGTTCATTGTTCATTGCTCTACAATGTTATCTTGCCAGCATATTCCATGTGCTGACCCGTTTCGAGCTGCAACGTATTATGTTGCAGACTTTTCAGACGAAGAGTAAGATGCGCTAGGTCGTTGTCGTGCACTCAGCAATGCTGTTGGAGTTGATGGACTCATTTATCTTCGATGCTTCCGCAGTTATCTTATTTAGTTGGCCTTAAGCCATATTTTTGTAATAAGTTCTCTTAAGACATTCGATGTAATAAGTGTGTGATTGCACTCTGTTATAAATCCCTTGAGTACCGTGTGTGTCAGCATTACCGATCCAGGGATGATACTTACGCACAGAGATTTGACCGTTTGAGGTCGGATCGCTACACCCGTTGATCGGGAGGGGTGTGGCGTACCGCAAAAGAGAGGAAACGGACTTCTCTTCGACCTCCTACGGTCGAAATGGGGGTCCTGTCATCGGGAGGGTGTGGTGTACCGCAAAACAGGACTCCACGGGCTACTATTCATCCACCGTCTACTACCTCGATCCATCCTCCACGGGCAACTGTTCATCCACCGTCGACCTCCTCCAGCCTCCACCTGCGACTGTTCATCCATGTCGTCTCCCTCCTGCCTCCACCAGCTACTGTTCATCCATGGGCTCCTGTTCATCTAGCCTCCACCGCTCCTCCACTGGCTACTGTTCAACCACCCCTCCACGGGCTACTGTTCATCCAGCTCTTCACCGGCTACTGTTCAACCAGCCCTCCATGGGGTCCTGTTCATCCACCTCCAACTAGCTCGATCAGGGTCATGTTCATCCAGCGGCAACGGCCTCTACTACCATGGGGGTCCTGTTCATCCAACCCCCACCAGGAACTATTCATCCAACCCCCAACAACACTCACTATTCACCAAGAGGCAACAGGTTCGATCGGCTTCAGTTAGCAGCAGTAGCGATGGAATCGCTTGATTGGGTTCAGTTAACAGCCAGGGATCGATCGATCGCTCGGGTTCAGTAATGCGTAGCCAGTGCAATCGCTCGGGTTCAGTAGGCGAACGCCTCGCTCGAGTTCAGTTAGAGCCCAATGCCTCGCACCCACGCGCGTACGTGTACGAGAGAAATGTGCAATCCCTCCGTGCATCACTCGGCCCAGACCACCCACCGTAACCGCGAACTCCCCGATATTTTCCTCGCCCTCGCTTCTACCACAGTTTTTCCGTCATGGACGGCCCAAAGAATGTCATGCAGCTGCGTCTCCGGCCCGCCCAAGACGAAAAGCCCATTTTCTATCATGATTTTTTGTCATAGAAGTAGGAGCCCACCACATCTATGATGATACCGGGTTTTGTCACAATTATCGTCATAGAAGTGTCATAAGCATGACAAAAAAATTTGTTCAGCCCAAAATGTCACGGATGTGTCTTTTTTTGTAGTGCTACTGTGCTGCATCACCCTTTCCTATTCAACGGAAAAACCAACGCAAGCTCAAGAAGTAGCAACAAACAAAGGGAATTACGTATGTTGTCATAAAGATTCAACTGATAAAGATCTTCGTAGAATATGTAGGAACCAATATGGGCATCCAGGTCCCGCTATTGGTTATTGACTGGAGAGGCGTCTCGGTCATGTCTACATCATTCTCGAACCCGTAGGGTCCGCACGCTTAACGTTCGTTGACGATATAAGTTATGTGAATTGGTGACCGAATGTTGTTCGGCGTCCCGGATGAGATCATGGACATGAAGAAGAGATCCGAAATGGTCCAAAGGTAAAGATTGATATATAGGACGATGTTATTTGGTCACCGGAAAGGTTTCGGAATGCACCGGGTATTCATCGGGTCACCGAAAGGGGTTTCGGGAGACCTACGGGGAGTATATGGGCCTAATGGGCCAAGGGGAGGAACACACCAGCCCCCCTCTCCCTGGCCGCCGACCCTATAGGGAAGGAAATGGGGGGGGGCTAAGGCAAGGGAGCCGCTGGCCCCCCTCCTTTCTTCTCCTCCACCCCCTGGGAAGGAAAGGGGGGCGCCTAGGGAAGGCGCCCTAGGGCTGTCCGCCGGCCCCTTGGGGCGCCCTAGGCTGCCTCCCCTCCTCCCCCACCTATATATATGTGAGGAGGGAGAGGGGTAACACACACCACGATCCCCAAGCCGTGTGCGGCGCCCCTCTCCCTCTAGTTCATCCTTGGTCATATTTTCGTAGTGCTCGGCGAAGCCCTGCGGAGATAGTTGCATCACCACCGTCACCACGCCGTCGTGTTGCTGGAACTCATCTACTACTTCGCCCATCTTGCTGGATCAAGAAGGCGAGGACATCATCAAGCTGAACGTGTGCTGAACGCGGAGGTGTCGTGCTTTCAGTACTTGATCGAGCGGATCGTGAAGGTGCACGACTACATTAATCGCGTTGATAAACGCTTTCACTTAACGGTCTACGAGGGTACATAGACACACTCTCCCCTCTCGTTGCTATGCATCTCCATGGATAGATCTTGCGTGTGCGTAGAATTTTTTTCCATGCAACGTTACCCTACATTCGCATCATTAGCCATGTTGCACGTCCTAGATGGCTCGTACCGATTTAGCATGAGATCTAATCTCAGCTACCAGTGTGGGATCAAACGGTAGAGGAAGACGGGGAGCTCACCAGACGGCACGGCTTCGCCGGAGATGGGTTGTCGATGGTGATGGCTAAGGATGGCAATGGGTATGGTATGGGCAGCGTAGAGCAATACCATACCCATACCTGTATAGTCAGTGGGTACAAAATTCTACCTATACCCGTACCCATGGGTATGAAACTTTACCCATACCCATACCTGACGGGTAATCATACCCATTGGGTACCCAGCGGGTAGAACAAATAGTACACAAGTTGTCCACAATTTTACGCTCATTGATAGCATATTTGACAAAAAAATCAATTATCTCAACTCAATAACATGTAGATGAGTAAATGACCACTATCAGAATTTAGAATCGACAACATACTCTTAAGTGAATAGGAGTAGACGAGTCACATGACAAATCAATGACTAATTGATGACAACTTAACATTAGTTCACAAATGGGCAGGGTATGGGTATACCCGCGGGTACAAGACTATAGCTGTACCCTACCCATGACTTAACGGGTAGGGTATGGGTACTACCCATGGGTAAGTGTGTCCATACCCTGCCCATGCGGGTACCCGTACTCGTGGGTAAAATTGCCATCCTTAGTGATGATGCTCGGGCTCGATGCCGGGGACTCCTATCATGATCGTCTAGGCACGAGGGTGACACAACGAGCTTCATCTCATCATGGTGGACACGTCGTGGTGTCGGCTTTGTTGATCGCTTCCTCCAGCGTCGGCGGTGAGCAGTGATACGTCTCAAATGTATCTACAATTTTTGCATTATTTCATGCTATTATAATATCACTTTTGGATACTTTTTATATTATTTTATTATTTATTGTGGACCAACCTATTAATTTAGTGCCTAAAGGGAGATGGTGTTTCTCCATGTTTTTGTCTTTTCAAAAAATCAATATCTACAGAGCTCAAATACCATGGGGATTTACGATGATTTTTCCTAAATATGAAGATTCCAGAAAGTGCTAGGAGGGCCCCCCTAACCTCCATGCGACCAAGCTAGGCGGCCATGGGGCCACCAAAGCGGGGTGGCCATTTGAGGCCTCCTGGCAGCACCTTACGCTGATTTTTTCACCTATAAATTCTATATTTCTCGAAAACCCCCCTAACCATTTTTTTGCCATTTTTTCGCTACCACAAGTTCATATTGAGGGGAGATACAATTTGGAGGCCTTTCAGGCACCCCGCCGAAGGGGAATCCATCACCAGAGCCATCTTTATCAACCTTGCTGCCACCAAGAATATATGTGAGTAGTTTTCTTACGACCTTAGTCACGGAGTCGATTCCGACAAGTCTCGAGTAGGGGGTCCTAAGTTGGTAGTCTAGATACGATGGTAACAATGTCATGAGTTTTTACCCAGGTTCAGGCTCTCTCGAAGAGATAATATCCTACGTCCTGCTTGTGTTTGTATTGATTTGGGATGGAGTACAAAGTACAGGTGATCTACCATGAGATTGTTCTTTCTCATCTCTACGGTTGGTTAAGATTGTTCTATCGGCTAGTCCAGCCTCGGTTTATATAAGTCATCGGAGGTCTAGGATTATAGAAGTCCTAGTCGGCAATGTCGGTGGAGAGGAGTCCTTATCTTGAAAGGCAAGGCTTCTAAAATCTTCCTTGCATGCCTCATGGGTCACCCAAAGTGACCTCGGATGGAACTGACCTAGGGGTCCTCGTCCCAGCCCACCTGGTCAAGAGTCGACATGGTGAAAATCCCCCTAGCCGGGGCACCGTCAATAGCCCCCTGAACCGGTCTTCAAGTCTGGTCGCCCTCGGTTTATCCGAGTTGCTCGTCATCTTCAGTCATCGGTCTTGGAACTGGTTTGATGAGAACATTCCCCAATTAGTGTGTTTTTGCAGCCGAGCTGCAATGCTGGACTGCATTCGAGGTGACGTAGACCACCTCAATCTTTAAAAATGTTGAAGCAGTACGACTGAGCTGCATGCCAGAAAAGTCTCCCATGCAACGAGCCGCTTGCGGTCAGTCTCCATGCCGGACTGCTTTCAAAGTGGTATGCACCAGCTCATTCTTGAGTTGTAGGTGCAGATGGCCAGCCTCCGTGAAAAAAGTGTTTTTCTGCCAAGACGCTTTCTACGAGCCGATTTTTCGCAGTTTTTCCTGATTAGTGCAATTTATTCTCCAGCAAGATGTATAGTCGGTAGCCCTCAAGCTGTGTGCCGGCCTAAAATACGGTATACACCTGAAGGGTAAAATAAAACCGTTGATTCCAGTAGCCTCGAGACTCAGGTCGAATGGCCAAATCGGCCCGAGGATCAAATTCTCACTTGGTAACATACTTATAGGAAAAATTGTGGCATGCAGTAGCCCCCGAGACTCAGGTCGGGTGTGAGCGACCGATCAAAATCTCCTCGAAAACTATATAACACTTTAAATTTCCTGCATTGAATTTTCTGAGGATCAAAAGGACCTCGAGACTTGGGTTGGGCAACATGGTCGACCCTACGATCGTATCTCCTCAGGAACTAGTTCTACCGGCGTTTGCGTCTCGTTATCACCAAGGTGCAGCTCGACAGGGAAGATGCTGAACTGTGGGTCAAAAAAATCACTCCCGAGTAGAGTTGCAACGCAGTACACCTCTACCAACAAGATGTCCCGCCTCCTGGATAACAAAGCATACAATAGGAAGTGCCATAAGCTCAGTAATAACCAAAAAAACTTACATAAGAGCATTACACTTAAATTAAGTCTAGCTTTTTGTGCCAACTGAGTTGGTCATAAAATTAATATATACTCCCGCCATGCTTTAACATGATACATCTGCACAACATGTTCATGTAACTGTCTAAGTTGATAGGCATTGTAAGTAATCGCCTTACAGTGTGTTTGTGTGGATGCAAATCATACCCAAATTTAAAACGAAAATTCATACACATCGAGCAGACAGAATTTGGATTTGCATCCGCGTGTTGGACCACGTATTTTGGCCTCGCGGACACAAATGGACCAAAACAAACGAAATGGGTCACCGCGTTGAAGTTGGCTTACCTTTTCTCAGCAAGGAAACAAACTCCTATTCGCGTGGACAAATTTCATGTGACCATTCGGGTGAAAAGATTAAGGCCCTGTTTGATAGCAAAGTATTATAAAAACCAAAGTATTGAAAACTACAGTAATTTAGTCAGCAGGTACACAATACCACAGTTTTGACATAACAGAGTTTTTTGGAGTATTCGTGATGCAGAGAACCTGTTTGGTACAGTGACGTAAAATTAGTTGACTAGCTGTTAGCACTGCAAACAAGCCCGTTTTTTAGCTGTTAGCTGGCTAGCCATTGCATTCAGCAACAGACCGGCCAAAGAACAACGCTGCTCTATGTGGCTGGTCGTATCATTCATAAGAACGCAGAGATCCACGCATCCAGGTAGGTGCGATCCATTGCAACCCCATGTGAAAACATGCCATGCATGGTCTCTTGGTAGCAGCAGCGAGTCATGCGAGGCCTCGTACAACTTTGCCGCCGAGGGAGACAACTCCAGAAATGGCAAAGCGGTGGCAACGGCAGCATGGAAGCCAGGGAAATTGTTGCGAATAGTGGGGAAAAGATAACGATGCGTCCCCTCGTTTTTTTTACGGCTGCTCTGTTTTTAAAAAAGAGGTCCAGAGGTCTTTTTTTTATGCAGAGAAAAAAATCATGGTTTCCTAAATACCGCGGTATTAAAACTACAATTATTTGTGGCAATCAAACAGGTGGTCGTAAATAAAAATATGATAATCTCAAAAACTGTAGTATTCTTATAATACTTAAAAAATGCAGAGCTATCAAACAGGGCCTAAACCGCACTGGGAATGAGATGAGATCCCAACAATGGCGACGGCGCCGTGAGTAGTCGTGTGGTGCTGACTTCTGATATGCCACCGGCTTCACCGCCGCCGCCGCCGCCACAGCGTCCTTCTCTTTCATCTCCGCGCAAACACCTCGCATGGCGGCTTCCCAACCTCTGCCGACCTCCTCGGCCACTCCCGCCGCGCTTCTGGCGCACCTCTCCGCCGCCCTCTCCGCCCCAAACTGGTACCTACACCCCTCCCTGCCGCATCTCCCTGTTCTCCTTGCTCCGTCCCTCCCCCAGATGCCCGACGTCCCACTCCCGGTTCGTCTCGCCGCCGCGACCGCCCGCGCCGCGGCGCCCTCCCGCCATCTTCTCAGCCTTTCCCTCCCAATCCTCTTCCGCCTCCACTCCCTCTCCCCGTCCCCGCTCCGCCCCCTCTTCGACCGCTCCTTCGGCTCTCTCCTCACCCACCTCTCCCGCTTCGCACTCACCCCGCTCATCCTCCGCCTCTTCGCTCACATGCATCTCCACTCGCCGCCTGCCCCCACGGGCGTCACTTACAATATCCTCATCCGCTCCCTCTGCCGCAGAGCCGACCTGCCCCGCGCCCTCCGGTACCTCAGCCTCATGGTCCTCTCTGGCTGGCACCCCGACGCCTACACATTCAACTCCTTGATCGTGGGCTACTCCCGCACCCACCAGACCGACGCTGCTCGTGATCTGTTCGATAAAATGCCTTTGAGAGGATTCCCGCGGGACGTGGTATCCTATGCTGCAATGATTGAGGGGTTATGCGAGACGGGGAGGATTGATGAGGCATTGGACTTGTTCACGAAGATGGAGCTGTCGGACATGCATACATATGCGGTCTTGGTGAAGGGGCTGTGTAAAGCAGGGCGGGGGGAGGAGGCGCTCCAGATGCTGCAGAGGATGAAGAAGTTGGGGTGGCGGCCAAGTACTTGCGCTTATGCGGCCGTGATTGATTTATGGTGTAGGGAGCAAAGGGTTGTGGAGGCTGAGGAAATGCTGGAGGAGATGTCTGACAAAGGGTTGGTGCCATCTGTTGTTACATGCACCGCGGTGGTCAATAGGTATTGTAAGGAGGGGAGGATGAGTGATGCGGTGAGGGTGTTTGAGACGATGAAGTTGAGGTGGTGCAAGCCGAACGTGTGGACATACAATGCACTGGTGTGGGGGTTCTGCAAGGAGGGTAAGGTGCACAATGCAATGGCTTTGTTGAATCGGATGAGAGCACATGGAGTAGAACCAGATGTTGTGACATACAATTTGTTAATTCGGGCCCAATGTGTTTATGGGCATATAGAGAATGCTTTCCGGCTACTTCGTTTGATGGAAGGAGATGGTTTAGCTGCTGATATATACACTTACAATGCGTTGGTGGATGCTCTCTGCAAGAATGGGAGGATCGATCAAGCTTGCTCCCTTTTTGATAGCCTTGAAGGGAGAGGCATAAAACCTAATTTGGTGACATTCAATTCATTGATAGGCGGGTTATGCAAATGTGATCAAGTTGATGTTGCATGGTCATTACTGGAAAAGATGGTCTCAGCTGGTTGCACGCCGGATACCTATACATACAGTCCGTTCATCGAATACCTATGCAAGATGAAGGGATCACAAGAGGGTTTGTCCTTTATAGATGAGATGCTAAAAAAGAGTGTTAAGCTCACGACGATCAACTATACCATTGTAATTGACAAGCTATTCAAGGAGAGAAACTATGGATTGGCCACAAAAATCTGGGGTCAAATGGTTTCACTGGGTTGCAATCCTGATGCAGTTACTTATACCACATCTATGCGTGCTTATTGCAATGAAGGAAGACTCATTGAAGCCAAAAATGTTGTGAGTGAGATGAACAGAAGTGCGGTCACTGTAGATACAATTGCGTATAACACGTTGATGGACGGGCATGCAAGTATTGGACAGACAGATTGCGCAGTCTCAATCTTGAAGCATATGAAAAATGTTGCTTCTATGCCAAACCAGTTTACTTATTTGATCTTGCTTAGACATCTTGTACAAAGGAGGCTAGCAGAAGGTGTGCCTTTGTATGTAGCTGGTTTATGGAAGACCACCAGGCTTACTGATATCTTTGAATTGTTTGAGATAATGAAGAAGAATGATATTATTCCTAACACGGATACTTATTCTGCAATTCTGGAGAGGTTCTCTGAAGATGGAAGATCGAAAGAGGTGACATCATTGGTTTCTCGTATGAAAGATGATAATCTGTCTTTGAATGAGGACATCTACACTGCTCTTGTTATGTGTTTATGCAAATCAAGACAGTATTCCGATGCATGGGCGTTGCTTCACTCCATGATTGGTTGTGGTTTTGTACCACAACTGATGTCCTATCAGCACCTGCTTTGCGGGCTTATTAGTGAAGGACAAGCTCATATGGCTGAAGAAATTTTTGGGAACTGTAGATGGGAAGACTACAATCCTGATGAAATTGTGTGGAAAGTAATTATTGATGGCCTGATAAGAAACGGTCATTCAGATATATGCCGTGACATGGTATCCAAATTAGAGCAGAGGAACTGCAGACCAAGTAATCAAACATATGCAATGTTGGCAGAAGAATTGTCTACCAGGGGATAATATACTGCTACATTCACCAGGCGTGCAACACCGCTGAGCAAAGTTTCCATCAGCAGTGTAAAATGCGCCCAATCAGAGGCTTGTACCCACACATGATGTATCCTACTAGACACCGGAGTTACATATTACATGGATCATTCAACACACACTGGGTTCATGTTTTATTGCTCTCTCAAAGCTACTGGATTGATCTTCAATATCATAAGTTCTTACACTATTCTTTAATAACATACTTCTAGGGCTTTCTGGAAAGCGTTTGACCAAAATATTAGATCAAATTAATCCTGTCCCACCTAAAGATAACAAGTCAACAACGTTACTTTTACATACCGAAGTGGTACTTAATTTCAATAGACTTCACTGGTTCTTGAACTGCAATTAAAAGAACTGTTGATAAGCTATTGAAAGAGCTGTCAATTCCATGGACTAGGTGCACTGTGCAAGAGGTAATTGACAATTTGCTTTTGGAACGTTGGACCTGAAGATCCACAATAACTAGCTTTGACTGTAAACTCAGAATTTAAGAAACTTGACATTGTTGATCTGGGCTTGTTGTGCTCATTTTACTTTAAATCAACACAAGTAACCTGCCGTGCCAAATTGACATGTCACTACTGTGGCCAAGGTTGGAAATAGACTAGGAACTAATCATAAATTATGACATCTTATCTCTGGAAAAATGACACTGCTTAGCACATGTTCCTTTGGTTAGACTTCCTTTTTGTCTTTGTAGTGTGTGTGTGTGTGTGTTCAAGTAGAAACATCCGTTTTGATAACACAGCAGTTGAAGAATTGAGCAGAAAATAACACTTGTATCCCAAAATCATAATTTGACATCCTGTCCAATTTTTCAAAGCAGTGAAGTATTTCGAAGTTACACTTGTATCCCAAAATCATAATTTGACATCCTGTCCAATTTTTCTCAAAGCAGTGAAGTATTTCGAAGTTAGGACTTCAGACTGCGCGTTAACCTGCTGTTAATTTGAGCATTTCTTTTGTGTCAAGAATTCATTCATTTCTGATTCTTTTAGTTTTTAGATGATGCCCCTTCTGGTGTTGACAAGGCATACTTTTATTTGAGTCGACAGGTATAATCCTATGGCTGGACCGAGAGAAAATTGAGTTGCACTCTTTGACTGTGACAATCATTTATTGTTAACCATCAACATACAAATAACATAGAAGAGAGCCTTCTTGGGCTTGTACATTGGGATGCTATTGTTCTGTAGATCGGTATAGGATGGTTTATCTGTTATACTGTCTAAACAATGTTAAAGACAAAGAACAAGCTAGTCAGGTTGCTGCAATCTTGAATGAATATCACCTCCAAAGTTGAGTATCTGTGTGAGTACTCTGCAGGATGAGTTGCATCAGTTCTGGACTTCGTACGCGAGGGCCAGCATTAAAAAGCAATCTTTGGACAAAGGGATTTCTATTTCCGTGCCCCTCATGCTTTGTCCTCCTCAGTTTTGCCCAGGCCAATTCTTCTTGCTTGTTTTAGGCCAATTCTTCTTGCTCGTTTTCCCCCTCCACCGTGCCACCCACCCTCACCAATGCCCCAATGGGGGCTTGCCGTTAACCGCCGTTATTACTCACGAGTGGGACACATCGTGCCACATGGTGCTCTGACAATCGGCCGTGTGTGTGCTTGCATGCATGAGTAGTCACATTGTGGTCACGTCGGCGCTTCCACACATAGGGAGTATGCAACGCGTGGTTTCCCATACGAGGAGTCGCATCGCAGGCGTGCCCGTCAGGCGCCTATTCATGCATTTTCATAGCCGCGCGTGACGCATAGATGTTCACCCAGTCCTATCCCAATCCCCTCCGCCCATCCCCCTTCCCTCATCGGCCCACAACCTTCTCTGCCGTGCGCCTCCAGCAAACCCTACCCGCCTCCCCTTCCGCAGCCGCAACAACGGCCAACCACGATGGTTGGGCGGGAAGAAGTAGCCGGGGACGTGCTATTTTCATTCCCGACATGCCGCACACCCTCAGGATTGATGAAGCGTCGCTCCTTGCCCGCTGCGGCGTCATGGTGTCTCTGAACACGCGCTCCACCACCTCAAGCCCACCAGCATCCTTCATATCGCGAACTTCATCACGTTCTGCGAGTGCTTTCTCGGGGCCACCCCCCATTTCGACCTCTTTCGATGTTTTTTCCGCGTAAAGGGTCAGATGAGTGGTGACTCCGTTCGCGACATTGGTGGGGTCAGCATTGTCGGATGTGGGGTTCTAGCAAACCATTAAGGTTCGAACACTGGGGTGCGCGCGAAGTCTCTCCCTCCTACCGATCTACGCTCTAGCTCGCTAAGATCTTGCGGATGAACTCGTCGAACTCGCAACGCAGAAAGACACGAGGTTTATACTGGTTCGGGCCACTGTTGTGGTGTAATACCCTACTCCAGTGTGGTGGTGGTGGATTGCCTCTTGGGCTGATGATGAACAGTACAAGGGAAGAACAGCCTCCTGAGGTTGAGGTGTTCTTGTGCTTGTGAACTTGTGGCGTGAGGATTCGTCCAGTTCAACCTGCCTCTACTGTGGTGGCTAGCTCTACTTATATAGGTCCTGGTCCTCTTCCCAAATATCGAGCGGGAAGGGAGCCAACAACGGCGGGCAAATTTCAAAGGGGACAGCTAGTACAAGCTATCCTGACAAAAGCGGTCTTCGCCTGCGAAAAGCCCTGGGGTGACGCCATCTTGGGCTCCACGATGACCTCCGCCTGGCCGTCCTCCTGGTCTTGGTCTCGTTGCACCAATATGGCAACCTTTGCCTGATGCCTCGGTACTCTTTGCCTGCGCTGGCCTCCTTAGCACCAAAAAGGAAATAAGGACACTGCGCGCACCGGCGCCCGCCTGGCACCCGCCTGGTACCGTTCGTCATGGCTCACGTCACGAGAGCCTCGTGAGGTTTGCCTCGCCTTGATATCTCCTCTCCTCGTGAGCCTGCCTGGCTAGGCCACTCCAGAGAAGGTCTTGCGTCGTCCGCCTCGCGAGGCTTGGACCCTCGCGAGGGTCTTGGGTGTCTTGCTGATGAAGACGGGCCATACGGCCTGCTGCTTAGCCACGCTGTGGGCCGCAGGCAGGCAAGTCTGGGGACCCCCGTTCCCAGAACTCCGACAGTAGCCCCCGGGCCCAAGGTGCGCTCGGGCTTGGCTTCGCGGCGAAGCCAAGGGTCAAGTTCGGAGCACCGCGGGCCCCAAAAGCCTGCGGCCTCGGTCGACGCGTGGCGGTTGATTGGACGCGGGCGTCTCCGCTTCCCCACGCTGCTTCGGCAACTGCTTGCCCTGACAAAGGCTGGCGCGGGCAGTTCTTTCCTTCATTGCTTCTTCCTTGTCTCGCTCCAGATCCCCTTTCTCGCTCTTTGCCGCCGCTATCTCCAGATCTGCTCCATCCTTGCTCTGCATCTGCCGCCCATGGCGCCGCGCAAGGTCAAGACTTCCTCAACGCCGGCTTGGTATGAACCGGCCCTCGAGGCGCCCACCGTCACGGAGAAGAGCCTCGCCTCCGTGCGCCTGCTGACAGCGGGCGAGAGCAATGAGTGGGGGAAGACGGAGCTCCGGCTCGCGTCCGACGAGCCAGAGCCTGAGGGGAGCACCTTCTGAAGGAAATATGCCCTAGAGGCAATAATAAAGTTATTATTTATTTCCTTATATCATGATAAATGTTTATTATTCATGCTAGAATTGTATTAACCGAAAACATAATACTTGTGTGAATACATAGACAAACAGAGTGTCACTAGTATGACTCTACTTGACTAGCTCGTTGATCAAAGATGGTTATGTTTCCTAGCCATTGACATGAGTTGTCATTTGATTAACGAGATCACATCATTAGGAGAATGATGTGATTGACTTGACCCATACCGTTAGCTTAGGACTCGATCATTTAGTATGTTGCTATTGCTTTCTTCATGACTTATACATGTTTCTATGACTATGAGATTATGCAACTCCCGTTTACCGGAGGAACGCTTTGTGTGCTACCAAACGTCACAACGTAACTGGGTGATTATAAAGGTGCTCTAGAGGTGTCTCCGAAGGTACTTGTTGGGTTGGCGTATTTCGAGATTAGGATTTGTCACTCCGATTGTCGGAGAGGTATCTCTGGGCCCTCTCGGTAATGCACATCACTTAAGCCTTGCAAGCATTGCAACTAATGAGTTAGTTGCGGGATGGTGTATTACAGAACAAGTAAAGAGACTTGCCGGTAACGAGATTGAACTAGGTATTGAGATACCGACGATCGAATCTCGGGCAAGTAACATACCAATGACAAAGGAACAACGTATGTTGTTATGCGGTCTGACCGATAAAGATCTTCGTAGAATATGTGGGAGCCAATATGAGCATCCAGGTTCCGCTATTGGTTATTGACCGGAGACGTGTCTTGGTCATGTCTACATAGTTCTCGAACCCGTAGGGTCCGCACGCTTAACGTTTCGATGACAGTTATATTATGAGTTTATATGTTTTGATGTACCAAAGGTTGTTCGGAGTCCCGGATGTGATCACGGACATGACGAGGAGTCTCGAAATGGTTGAGACGTAAAGATCGATATATTGGACGACTATATTCGGAGATCAGAAAGGTTCCGAGTGATTCGGGTATTTTTCGGAGTACCGGGGAGTTATGCGAATACGGGAAAGAAGTATTGGGCCTTAATGGGCCTTAGTGGGAAGGAGAGGCAGCAGCCAGGAGGTGGCGCGCGCCCCTCCCAAGCCCAGTCCAAATTGGACAAGGGGTTTGCGGCGCGGCCCCCCTCTCCCTTCCTTGTCCTCTTCCCCCCTTTCCCCCCTTCTCCTAGTTGGACTAGGAAAGGAGGAAACCTACTCCAACTAGGAGTAGGAATCCTACTCCCTTGGCGCGCCCCTCCTAGGGCCGGCCTCCTCCTCCCTTGCTCCTTTATATACGGGGGCAGGGGGCACCCCATAGACACAACAATTGATTTGATCTTTTAGCCGTGTGCGGTGCCCCCCTCCACCATAGTCCACCTCGATAATATTGTAGCGGTGCTTAGGCGAAGCCCTGCGTCGGTAGAACATCATCATCGTCAGCACGCCGTCGTGCTGACGAAACTCTCCCTCAACACTCGGCTGGATCGGAGTTCGAGGGACTTCATCGGGCTGAACGTGTGCTGAACTCGGAGGTGCCGTACGTTCGGTACTTGATCGGTTGGATTGTGAAGATGTACGACTACATCAACCGCGTTGTGCTAACGCTTCCGCTTTCGGTCTATGAGGGTACGTCGACAACACTCTCCCCTCTCGTTGCTATGCATCACCATGATCTTGCATGTGCGTAGGAAATTTTTGAAATTACTACGTTCCCCAACAGTGGCATCCGAGTCAGGTTTTATGCGTAGATGTCATATGCACGAGTAGAACACAAGTGAGTTGTGGGCGATATAAGTCATACTGCTTACCAGCATGTCATACTTTGGTTCAGCGGTATTGTTGGATGAAGCGGCCCGGACCGACATTACGCGTACGCTTACGCAAGACTGGTTCTACCGACGTGCTTTGCACACAGGTGGCTGACGGGTGTCAGTTCCTCCAACTTTAGTTGAACCGAGTGTGGCTACGCCCGGTCCTTGCGAAGGTTAAAACAGCACCAACTTGACAAACTATCGTTGTGGTTTTGATGCGTAGGTAAGAACGGTTCTTGCTAAGCCCAGTAGCAGCCACGTAAAACTTGCAACAACAAAGTAGATGACGTCTAACTTGTTTTTGTAGGGCATGTTGTGATGTGATATGGTCAAGACATGATGCTAAATTTTATTGTATGAGATGATCATGTTTTGTAACCAAGTTATCGGCAACTGGAAGGAGCCATATGGTTGTCGCTTTATTGTATGCAATGCAATCGCCCTGTAATGCTTTACTTTATCACTAAGCGACAACGATAGTCGTAGAAGCATAAGATAGGCGAGACGACAACGTCTACGATGGAGATCAAGGTGTCGCGCCGGTGACGATGGTGATCATGACGGTGCTTCGGAGATGGAGATCACAAGCACAAGATGATGATGGCCATATCATATCACTTATATTGATTGCATGTGATGTTTATCTTTTATGCATCTTATCTTGCTTTGATTGATGGTAGCATTATAAGATGATCTCTCACTAAATTTCAAGATAAAAGTGTTCTCCCTGAGTACGCACCGTTGCCAAAGTTCGTCGTGCCCAGACACCACGTGATGATCGGGTGTGATAAGCTCTACGTCCATCTACAACGGGTGCAAGCCAATTTTGCACACGCGGAATACTTAGGTTAAACTTGACGAGCCTAGCATATGCAGATATGGCCTTGGAACACTGAGACCGAAAGGTCGAGCGTGAATCATATAGTAGATATGATCAACATAGTGATGTTCACCATTGAAAGCTACTCCATTTCACGTGATGATCGGTTATGGTTTAGTTGATTTGGATCACGTGATCACTTAGAGGATTAGAGGGATGTCTATCTAAGTGGGAGTTCTTAAGTAACATGATTAATTGAACTTAAATTTATCATGAACTTAGTACCTGATAGTATCTTGCTTGTCTATGTTGATTGTAGATAGATGGCCCGTGCTGTTGTTCCGTTGAATTTTAATGCGTTCCTTGAGAAAGCAAAGTTGAAAGATGATGGTAGCAATTACATGGACTGGGTCCATAACTTGAGGATTATCCTCATTGCTGCACAGAAGAATTACGTCCTGGAAGCACCGCTGGGTACCAGGCCTGCTGCAGATGCAACTGACGATGTTAAGAACGTCTGGCAAAGCAAAGCTGATGACTACTCGATAGTTCAGTGTGCCATGCTTTACGGCTTAGAACCGGGACTTCAACGACGTTTTGAACGTCATGGAACATATGAGATGTTCCAGGAGTTGAAGTTAATATTTCAAGAAAATGCCCGGATTGAGAGATATGAAGTCTCCAATAAGTTCTACAGCTGCAAGATGGAGGAGAATAGTTCTGTCAGTGAGCATATACTCAGAATGTCTGGGTATAACAATCACTTGATTCAACTGGGAGTTAATCTTCCGGATGATAGCGTCATTGACAGAATTCTTCAATCACTGCCACCAAGCTACAAGAGCTTCGTGATGAACTATAACATGCAAGGGATGGATAAGACGATTCCCGAGCTCTTCGCAATGCTAAAGGCTGCGGAGGTAGAAATCAAGAAGGAGCATCAAGTGTTGATGGTCAATAAGACCACCAGTTTCAAGAAAAAGGGCAAAGGGAAGAAGAAGGGGAACTTCAAGAAGAACAGCAAACAAGTTGCTGCTCAAGAGAAGAAACCCAAGTCTGGACCTAAGCCTAAGACTGAGTGCTTCTATTGCAAGCAGACTGGTCACTGGAAGCGGAACTGCCCCAAGTATTTGGCGGATAAGAAGGATGGCAAAGTGAACAAAGGTATATTTGATATACAGATTATTGATGTGTATTTTACTAGTGTTCGTAGCAACCCCTTGGTATTTGATACTGGTTCAGTTGCTAAGAGTAGTAACTCGAAACGGGCGTTGCAGAATGAACAAAAACTAGTTAAGGGCGAGGTGACGATGTGTGTTGGAAGTAGTTCCAAGATTGATATGATCATCATCGCACACTCCCTATATTCAGGATTAGTGTTGAACCTAAATAAGTGTTATTTGGTGTTTGCGTTGAGCATGAATATGATTTGATCTTGTTTATTGCAATACGGTTATTCATTTAAGTTAGAGAATAATTGTTGTTCTGTTTACATGAATAAAAACCTTCTATGGTTATACACCCAATGAAAATGGTTCGTTGGATCTCGATCGTAGTGATACACATATTCATAATATTGAAGCCAAAAGATGCAAAGTTAATAATGATAATGCAACTTATTTGTGGCACTGCCGTTTAGGTCATATTAGTGTAAAGCGCATGAAGAAACTCCATGCAGATGGGCTTTTGGAATCACTTGATTATGAATCACTTGATGCTTGCGAACCATGCCTCATGGGCAAGATGACTAAAACGCCGTTCTCCGGAACAATGGAGCGAGCAACTGACTTATTGGAAATAATACATACTGATGTATGCAGTCCAATGAGTGTTAAGGCTCGCGGCAAGTATCGTTATTTTCTGACCTTCACATATGATTTGAGCAGATATGGATATATCTACTTGATAAAACATGAGTCTGAAACGTTTGAAAAGTTCAAAAGAATTTCAGAGTGAAGTAGAAAATCATCGTAACAAGAAAATAAAAGTTTCTATGATATGATTGCAGAGGTAAAAATATTTGAGTTACGAGTTTGGTCTTCAGTTAAAACAACGTGAAATAGTTTCACTACTCACGCCACCTGGAACACCACAGTGTAATGGTGTGTCTGAACATCGTAACCGTACTTTATCAGATATGGTGCGATCTATGATGTCTCTTACCGATCTACCACTATCGTTTTGGGGTTATGCATTAGAGACAGCTGCATTCACGTTAAATAGGGCACCATCAAAATCCGTTGAAACGACGCCGTATGAACTGTGGTTTGGCAAGAAACCAAAGTTGTCGTTTCTTAAAGTTTGGGGCTATGATGCTTATGTGAAAAAGTTTCATCCTGATAAGCTCAAACCCGAATCGGAGAAATGTGTCTTCATAGGATACCCAAAGGAGACTGTTGGGTACACCTTCTATCACAGATCCGAAGGCAAGACATTCGTTGCTAAGAATGGATCCTTTCTAGAGAAGGAGTTTCTCTCGAAAGAAGTGAGTGGGAGGAAAGTAGAACTTGATGAGGTAACTGTACCTGCTCCCTTATTGGAAAGTAGTTCATCACAGAAACCGGTTCCTGTGACGCCTACACCGATTAGTGAGGAAGTTAATGATGATGATCATGGAACTTCAGATCAAGTTGTTACTGAACCTCATAGGTCAACCAGAGTAAGATCCGCACCAGAGTGGTACGGTAATCCTGTTCTGGAGGTTATGTTACTAGACCATGACGAACCTACAAACTATGAAGAAGCGATGGTGAGCCCAGATTCCGCAAAATGGCTTGAGGCCATGAAATCTGAGATGGGATCCATGTATGAGAACTAAGTGTGGACTTTGGTTGACTTACCCGATGATCGGCAAGCCATTGAAAATAAATGGATCTTCAAGAAGAAGACTGACGCTGACGGTAATGTTACTGTCTATAAAGCTCGACTTGTTGCGAAAGGTTTCCGACAAGTTCAAGGGATTGACTACGATGAGACCTTCTCACCCGTAGCGATGCTTAAGTCTGTCCGAATCATGTTAGCAATTGCCGCATTTTATGATTATAAAATTTGGCAAATGGATGTCAAAACTGCATTCCTGAATGGATTTCTGGAAGAAGAGTTGTATATGATGCAACCGGAAGGTTTTGTCGATCCAAAGGGAGCTAACAAAGTGTGCAAGCTCCAGCGATCCATTTATGGACTGGTGCAAGCCTATCAGAGTTGGAATAAACGCTTTGATAGTGTGATCAAAGCATTTGGTTTTGTACAGACTTTTGGAGAAGCCTGTATTTACAAGAAAGTGAGTGGGAGTTCTGTAGCATTTCTGATATTATATGTGGATGACATATTGTTGATTGGAAATGATATAGAATTTCTGGATAGCATAAAGGGATACTTGAATAAGAGTTTTTCAATGAAAAACCTCGGTGCAGCTGCTTATATATTGGGCATCAAGATCTATAGAGATAGATCAAGACGCTTAATTGGACTTTCACAAAGCACATACCTTGACAAAGTTTTGAAGAAGTTCAAAATGGATCAAGCAAAGAAAGGGTTCTTGCTTGTGTTACAAGGTGTGAAGTTGAGTAAGACTCAATGCCCGACCACTGCAGAAGATAGAGAGAAAATGAAAGATGTTCCCTATGCTTCAGCCATAGGCTCTATCATGTATGCAATGCTGTGTACTAGACCTGATGTGTGCCTTGCTATAAGTCTAGCAGGGAGGTACCAAAGTAATCCAGGAGTGGATCACTGGACAGCGGTCAAGAATATCCTGAAATACCTGAAAAGGACTAAGGATATGTTTCTCATTTATGGAGGTGACAAAGAGCTAGTCGTAAATGGTTACGTCGATGCAAGCTTTGACACTGATCCGAACGATTCTAAATCGCAAACCGGATACGTGTTTACATTGAACGGTGCAACTGTCAGTTGGTGCAGTTCTAAACAAAGCGTCGTGGCGGGATCTACGTGTGAAGCGGAGTACATAGCTGCTTCGGAAGCAGCAAATGAAGGAGTCTGGAAGAAGGAGTTCATATCCGATCAAGGTGTCATACCCAGTGCGTCGGGTCCAATGAAAATCTTTTGTGACAATACTGGTGCAATTGCCTTGGTGAAGGAATCCAGATTTCACAAGAGAACCAAGCACATCAAGAGCGCTTCAATTCCATCCGGGATCTAGTCCAGGTGGGAGACATAGAAATTTGCAAGATACATACGGATCTGAATGTTGCAGACCCGATGACTAAGCCTCTTCCACGAGCAAAACATAATCAGCACCAAGGCTCCATGGGTGTTAGAATCATTACTGTGTAATCTAGATTATTGACTCTAGTACAAGTGGGAGACTAAAGGAAATATTCCCTAGAGGCAATAATAAAGTTATTATTTATTTCCTTATATCATGATAAATGTTTATTATTCATGCTAGAATTGTATTAACCGGAAACATAATACTTGTGTCAATACATGGACAAACAGAGTGTCACTAGTATGCCTCTACTTGACTAGCTCGTTGATCAAAGATGGTTATGTTTCCTAGCCATTGACATGAGTTGTCATTTGATTAACGGGATCACATCATTAGGAGAATGATGTGATTGACTTGACCCATTCCGTTAGCTTAGCACTCGATCGTTTA
Organism: Triticum aestivum; assembly: GCF_018294505.1. Classification (NCBI taxonomy): domain Eukaryota; kingdom Viridiplantae; phylum Streptophyta; class Magnoliopsida; order Poales; family Poaceae; genus Triticum; species Triticum aestivum. The sequence goes on from NC_057811.1 coordinate 265,804,292, forward strand.
GTATGTTGCTATTTCTTTCTTCATGACTTATACATGTTCCTATGACTATGAGATTATGCAACTCCCGTTTACCGGAGGAATGCTTTGTGTGCTACCAAACGTCACAACGTAACTGGGTGATTATAAAGGTGCTCTACAGGTGTCTCCGAAGGTACTTGTTGGGTTGGCGTATTTCGAGATTAGGATTTGTCACTCCGATTGTCGGAGAGGTATCTCTGGGCCCTCTCGGTAATGCACATCACTTAAGCCTTGCAAGCATTGCAACTAATGAGTTAGTTGCGGGATGATGTATTACAGAACGAGTAAAGACACTTGCCGGTAACGAGATGAACTAGGTATTGAGATACCGACGATCGAATCTCGGGCAAGTAACATACCGATGACAAAGGGAACAACATATGTTGTTATGCGGTCTGACCGATAAAGATCTTCGTAGAATATGTGGGAGCCAATATGAGCATCCAGGTTCCGCTATTGGTTATTGCCGGAGACGTGTCTCGGTCATGTCTACATAGTTCTCGAACCCGTAGGGTCCGCACGCTTAACGTTTCGATGACAGTTATATTATGAGTTTATATGTTTTGATGTACCGAAGGTTGCTCGGAGTCCCGGATGTGATCACGGACATGACGAGGAGTCTCGAAATGGTCGAGACGTAAAGATCGATATATTGGACGACTATATTCGGACATCGGAAAGGTTCCGAGTGATTCGGGTATTTTTCGGAGTACCGGGGAGTTACGGGAATACGGGAAAGAAGTATTGGGCCTTAATGGGCCTTAGTGGGAAGGAGAGGCAGCAGCCAGGAGGTGGCGCGCGCCCCTCGCAAGCCCAGTCCGAATTGGACAAGGGGTTTGGGGCGCGGCCCCCCTCTCCCTTCCTTCTCCTCTTCCCCCTTTCCCCCTTCTCCTAGTTGGACTAGGAAAGGAGGAAACCTACTCCAACTAGGAGTAGGAATCCTACTCCCTTGGCGCGCCCCTCCTAGGGCCGGCCTCCTCCTCCCTTGCTCCTTTATATACGGGGGCAGGGGGGCACCCCATAGACACAACAATTCATTTGATCTTTTAGCCATGTGCGATGCCCCCCTCCACCATAGTCAACTCGATAATACTGTAGCGGTGCTTAGGCGAAGCCCTGCGTCGGTAGAACATCATCATCATCACCACACCGTCGTGCTGACAAAACTCTCCCTCAACACTCGGCTGGATCGGAGTTCGAGGGACGTCATCGGGCTGAACATGTGCTGAACTCGGAGGTGCCGTACGTTCGGTACTAGATCGGTCGGATCATGAAGGCGTACGACTACATCAACCTTGTTGTGCTAACGCTTCCGCTTTCAGTCTACGAGGGTACGTGGACAACACTCTCCCCTCTTGTTGCTATGCATCACCATGATCTTGCGTGTGCGTAGGAAATTTTTGAAATTACTACGTTCCCCAACACCTTCTTCTCCTTCTTCTCGAGCAGCGTCGCCGTCGGGTTGGTTCCTCCCTTCTCTGATTTCTTTTATGAAGTCCTCGACCACTACGGGCTACGGGCGTTGCATCTCCATCCCAACTCTGTCCTCCTTCTGTCCATCTTTGCCTACTACTGCGAGGCGTACCTGGGTGTTATGCCGTCCGTGGCGCTCCTTCGCCGTTTCTTCTTCCTCCGCGTCAGCGGCGAGCACACCTCCGGTAGGGCCTACGTGACCAGTTAGGCTCCCGAGTCGCGATGCTCAGGAGTCCCCCTTGACGCGCAAACAGCATATAGGGAGAGTTCGTGGGGGTAGATTAATGTTCTACGTTGGCATGGCCCGGCCTCGCGCATAGCTCAACCGCCATTGGGCCGACCGGAGACCAGGATGGACCAAGGAGTGAGGGGCTACGTGACCAATTAGGCTCCTGAGTCGCGATGCTCAGGAGTCCCCCTTGACGTGCAAACAATTTCCATACCTGCTGTAACGCCCCAAGTGCGATGCTCCAGAAGACTTCCTTATTTTCGTGATCGCCGTGTGTTTCTTCTCTGCTTGCTCTTTTATTTTTGCATTGCATCATGTCATCATGCCATCATGTCATTTAATTTTTAAAACCAACCAAGTAAATTGCATGGATCTTCGATCTATTTAAATCGAGGGAATTCACATGGTGATTTCTCTTTATAACATATCCTCCTAATATTTATGGAGCTATTATAAATATTCCATTAGTTTGGAATTAACCGGAACACACTTGCAAAATAATTCCCATGCCTATTTCCACTTCAAGTTTCACCTCCAAGCTTTGCCAACAATTCTTTTCCCTCTTATCGAGACCCTTCCTAAATGTTCAACATGTTGGACACTTTGTAATCCTACTCCTTCTTCTCATCTTCTTTTCTGTTTCATCTTGCCCTTTCCATCTAAAACATCATCTAGTGCAACACCCCATCACAAGCGTCTTCCTTTCTATTCTCACCCATTTATTGCAAGTGGTATTTTTCTGTCCCAGTAAAATGTTCACTTACTTTCTGTAAATCTTAAACCATGCCAACTACCTCTTTGTCAAATCTCATCTCTTTTAAAGTTGTTTTGGTTGGGTTTAAAAATGGCTCAAGTTTGAATTCAATTCAAACTTGAATTATTTTTCTTCCTCTAAAAATTGCCAAACCAATTTATTAAAATTATGTATATTATCAAGACTTCAGAGATATTTTCTTTTCTGAAATATTCCACCTCTAGCACCTCCTTCTTTTCTCTAAAGTTCTGGTTGAGGAAATAAAGAAAAGAAGGAAGAAAGGGAGAGAGCCCAGCCAGCCTCCCAGGCCGGCCCATCCTTCTCCGCTGCCTCCTCTCCTCCATGGCCCAAGGCCCAGCCGCGCCCTCTTAACCCTAGCCCAACCGACCCCATGGCCCGATCCCCTCTCTCCCCTTCGTTCTCCTCCTGCCGCCGCACACACACGCACGCATCGAGCAGAGCCCGGCTCGATCCCCTTATCCCCTCCACTCGTCTCCCTCCTCAATCCAGAGGAGGAGCCCCACACCCGTTTCTCCAGCGCCGACCTCCTCCTCGCTCCCATGGCGTCGCCGCCCGTCAAGCTCCACCTCATTACCCCATCCTTTCCTTTAAGCTTAAATAGTCTTGATCTCGCGGGTGTGAGATTGCTGAGTCCTCGTTACTCACAGATACTTCCAAACAGTTGCAGGTGCCGATGAGACCAGTGCAGATGACGCAACTGAGCTCAAGTGGGAGCTCGATGAAGATCTTGTCCGTTGTGTTGTTTCTTTTCTTATTGATCAGTAGTGGAGCCCAGTTGGGACGATCAGGGATCTAGCAGTTGGGTTGCCTTCTTTTATTTTGGTTCCGTAGTCGGACCTATGTGTGTATCTCTGAATGATGTATGATTTATTTATGTATTGTGTGAAGTGGCGATTGTAAGCCAACTCTTTATCCCATTCTTGTTCATTACATGGGATTGTGTGAAGATGACCCTTCTTGCGACAAAACCACAATGCGGTTATGCCTCTAAGTCGTGCCTCGACACGTGGGAGATATAGCCGCATCGTGGGCGTTTCAAGTTGGTAATCAGAGCCATCCCCGACTTAGGAGCCCCCTGCTTGATCGAATCGCTGGCGTTGTTGAGTCTAGAACAAAAATGTTTTGAGTCTTAGGATTATATATATCGGAGAGTAGGATTCTTTTTACTCCTCAGTCCCGTCGTCGCTCTGGTGAGGTCTCGTGACGTAGAAGTTTTGACTATTCTCTCCGCAAATTTCACTAATTTTTTTTTTGGGATCACGCGGGTATCTTGGAATCGTTCCGATGGTTTTGTGACGAGAACATTGTTTTTGGTGCCTCCTGACATTTAGGGGTTGTGGCAGTGTCCCGGGGAGTTGAGCTCCGAGGTGTTGTCGTCACAATTTTATCGTTGCAGTTCTGGAATACCTGAGTTTCGCCGACATCGAAATCTCTTTTATGCAGTTGTTGGTGAGATCACCTCGACGCCACCCAGTACTGGGGCGGGAGTTCGGGAGTATTGCCATAACTTGTATAACGGATGTTTTTCGAAGGTTGAGGTAAACGATTTCCGGAGATTTCTTGGTAATGTGTTGACGGATGGATACAGCTAGATCTAGGTATTGTTAGTTTGGGTGATATATTTTGTGTCCCTTGTATCCCCAACACCAGATTCCATAACCAGAAAGTTTCGGGAGTTTATACGTGGGAATTCAAGTAGCTCTTTGTAACGCCCACGATGCGGCTATATCTCCCACGTGTCGAGGCATGACTTAGAGGCATAACCGCATAGTGGTTTTGTCGCAAGAGGGGTCATCTTCACACAATCCCATGTAATGAACAAGAATGGGATAAAGAGTTGGCTTACAATCGCCACTTCACACAATACATAAATATCATCATACATCATCCAAAATACAATCATATAGACCGACTACGGTCAAAATCCAGATGAAAATAAGACAACCCCAAATGCTAGATCCCCGATCGTCCCAACTGGGCTCCACTACTGATCATCAGGAAAAGACACATAGTAACGACCACGTTCCTCGTCGAACTCCCACTTGAGATCGACGCCATCATCTGCACTGGCATCGTCGGCACCTGCAACTGTTTTGGTAGAATCTGTGAGTCACGGGGACTCAGCAATCTCACACCCGCGAGATCAAGACTATTTAAGCTTGTAGGAAAGGATGGCGCAAAGAGGTGGAGCTGCAGCGGCAAAAGCATATATGGTGGCTAACTTGCGCAAATGAGAGCGAGAAGAGAAGCAACGGAACGGACGTCATCTAGCAATGACCAAGAAGAGGTCCTGAACACCTACCTACGTCATGAATAACTCAGACCGTGTTCACTTCCCGGACTCCGCTGAGAAGAGACCATCACGGCTACACACGCAGTGGATGTATTTTAATTGGGTCAAGTGACAAGTTATCTACAACCGGACATTAACAAATTCCCATCTGCCTCATAACCGCGGGCACGGCTTTCGAAAGATAATACCCTGCAGGGGTGTCCCAACTTAGCCCATCATAAGCTCTCACGGTCAACGAAGGATAAACCTTCTCCCGGAAAAACCCGATCAGTCTCGGAATCCCGGTTTACAAGACATCTCGACAATGGTAAAACAAGACCAGCAAAGCCGCCCGAATGTGCCGACAAATCCCGATAGGAGCTGCACATATCTCGTTCTCAGGACACACCGGATGAACACTACGTACAGCTAAAACCAATCCTCGTGTTTCCCCAAGGTGGCGCTGCAAGTGGCTCTAGTTTGGACCAGCACTCAGAGGAACACTGGCCCGGGGGTTTAAATAAAGATGACCCTCGGGCTCGCGAAAACCCGGGGGAAAAGGCTTAGGTGGCAAATGGTAAAACCAAAGTTGGGCCTTCCTGGAGGAGTTTTATTCAAGGCGAACTGTCAAGGGGGTCCCATAAATCACCCGACCGCGTAAGGAACGCAAACTCAAGGAGCATAATCCCGGTATAACAGTAACTAGGGCGGCAAGAGTGGAACAAAACACCAGGCATAAGGCCGAGCCTTCCACCCTTTACCAAATATATAGATGCATTAATTAAATAAGAGATATTGTGATATCCCAACATATCCATGTTCTGACATGGAACAAACTTCAACTTCACCTGCAACTAGCAACGCTATAAGAGGGGCTGAGCAAAAGCGGTAACATAGCCAAACAACGGTTTGCTAGGAAAGGATGGTTAGGGGCTGACATGGCTGAAATAGGAGACATGATATAGCAAGTGATAGGTAGCGGAGCATGGCAATAGAGCGAACAACTAGCATAGCAAAGATAGAAGTGATTTCGAGGGGTGGTCATCTTGCCTGCAAGGTTCTCAGAGTTGTCGAAAGCTTGATCCTCGTAAGCGTACTCGACAGGTTCCTCCTTCACGAACTCGTCTCCCGGCTCTACCCAATACAAGAACACAAACAAACGGAACCACAATCAACAACGAGAAATGCGCAAGCAACATGATGCAAAACATGTATGATATGCGAGATATGATATGCGATGCATATGCGTGCTCCGGAAGGAAAAAGATGAACATGGCAGTAACTTGGCAAACCAAGCATGCCACTGGAAAGATGAGATGATTTCGGTCGAAATCGATATAAAGATCACCGGAATCGGATGCACGGTTTGCAAATGGCAAGCAAAACAAGAATGACACGAATCTGCGATTAACAGCAAGATAGCACTTAAAATGCAACAAACAACAATGCTACAGCACCCCAACATAGCAACAAAGCACATGACAGTAATCTACAGGAGATGCTTGACAAAAGATGAACACGGAGCTATGGCTAGATCACAACATATCAAGCTCAAACAAGCATGGCAAAAGTGCAAAGGATTACAGGTTCACAGACTTGGTGAAAAACTGGACATGGCAGAAATCAGCATCAGGTAGCAATGTTCAGAGCACGAAATCAACATGCTACAGGAACTTCACATAGCAAAACAAGGCATGGCAGTGATCTAATAAATGCACATGACAAAAGTCCCTTACTGACCATAAGCCAAAATGGACCAGAAGACATGATGGCAAGCATGTAAACATAGCAAGTTTCGTTATCAGGTTTCAGACTTAGCAGAAAACAGAGCATGGCAGAAATAATAATATGTAGGCCTCTTTGTGAGCTTGATGCACTCACTACAGAGCAATGCATGACAAACCAAGCATACATAGAGCAAGATGTCATGTTTATGAAGCTAATCATGGTAAGAACAATAGCATAGCATGCATGGATCAACTACAATAAGCTAGGCAAAAATGCATGTCATGTTAAGAATCTGCCAGAAATATTTTATAGCAAAAGTAGAGCAAGATTGAGTCATGCTATGGCACTCCATAATTGCAAAAAATTGCAGGAATAGATCAATTACAACTATAGCTACAAAACATCCTTACTGAACATCTCCAAAATATGCATGGATCTCTCTGTAGCATCAAGTTTACATGGCAATAAAATACAGCAGACAAGGACTTGGAGAAATCACCAAGTCCCTGAAATCAGAAATATTACGGTGCCTACTTTGCATGCTTGTGCTAATCACCACAGAGACCAAAATAATACATGGACTACACCAATGGAAAGATGGCATGGCATACTTCAAAACATATGTAGAGCTCATGCTCAAAAGATGCACAGAATAAATGATGCAAAAATGACAAATCTTCAAGTTCTGATAAGAACCAGAGAATAACAGCAACTAGCCCTCTTCCAACGAAGATTTGGGAATCAATATGACCTCTAATGAACATGGTGCAATTTAACAAAATGAAGAGCATCACGAGACGAACAATTTGACGTATTATACGCGCGAATCGGAGCTATATGCAAGAAGTTATGGCATCGGAAACAGAGGCACATGCTGATAAGATTTAGGGACTTAGAGAAAAGAGGGGGTCGCGAGAAAAAGTCAACGTACGGTGGCTTCGATCGGATCTGGCCGGCGCACTGGTGCTCGGGGCTGCGGGGCTGCAGGACTTGCCGGCGGCCTTCGCCGGAGGGAGGAGGGAGAGGAGGAGGCGAGGCCGGAGGAGGGGCGCCGACCGGAGGCGGTGAGGGACGCCGGCGGCGAGGGGCGGCGCCGGAGGCCGGCGGCGGCGATGGCCGGCGGGACCGCGGCGGCGGACGGCGGTGCCGGCCGGCGGGGAGGCGGCGGTGGCGCGGACCAGGCGGCGGCGGAGTTGCGGGCTCGGGCGACGGCGGAGTTCGGGCCGCGGGGGCCGGGGACGGGCTCCGGCGGGCCGCGCGGTGGAGGAGAGAGAGGGTGACGTGGCGCGCTGCGATTCGTCCGGCGGCGCGGGCGGACGTGTCCGGCGCGGGCGGACGTTGTCCGGCGGCGCGAGGTGGAAGACGCTAGGGTTAGACTGCGATTCCGTTTTTCGGGATGTCCACATATAAATAGGTAGAGGGAGCTAGGAGGCTCCAAATGAGGTGCGGTTTTCGCCCACACGATCGTGATCGAACGACCTAGAGCATGGAAGAGAGTTTGGTGGGTTTTGGGCTGGTTTTAAAGGGGGTTTTTGCTGGACACTCAAATAGACTTTGCGGATGCCCGGTTAACCGTTGGAGTACCAAACGACCTCCGAATGGAACGAAACTTGACCGGTAGTCTCCGGGTGGTATATTAAGACCACTTGACAAGCCTCGGTCCATTCCGAGAAAGTTTGACACACGCACACGAAAGAAAACAAGAGGGGTGCACCGGAGGAGATAGGAGCGCCGGATTGGAAAACGGACAACGGGGAAAATGCTCGGATGCATGAGACGAACACGTATGCGAATGCAATGCACATGATGACATGATATGAAAATGCATGACATGACAAAATACAAAACGAAAGACAAAACCCGACAACGGAGGGAAACCATATCGCATAGCCGGAAATGGCAAGAGTCGGAGTTACAAATATGGCAAGTTACATGCGGGGTGTTACACTCTTAGGATATCTTTTCGACAGATGCATGATATGAGATTGGGGTTCGACGTCTAGTGGTCCGCCTTTCCACGGTTGGTTTTACAGTGGTCTCGTAGTGTCTTAAAGAGTCCTTGGCTATGCCGACTCGGGGACGCTTCGTATGTCATGTGCACTGCCTTGTACATGATGGTGCTGTACGATCGAGCCCATGTGGGCCCCACCACGAAAACTTCGGACGAAATCTCTATCATATGTTTGTTCCGGCTTATTCTGCAAGCCAAATCGCTTGTTTTGTTTTATTTGTGGTATTCGAGTTGCTTCAATGACAAGTGTTGATTCCATACCTTATTCTAAGTGGTGTTCTCACATTTCTATGTGGATGATAATCCTTCTTGATCATCGAGATCGTCATGTTAATTCTTTTCCAACTGGCGTGTTTCTCTTCAAGTGCATCCAGTCATTCCAACATCCGCAAGATCAATTCTAAGCTTTTCTCAACGGTGTTTATTCCATCTGCCCCAAGTTGCCTTTGTTTTTCCGCCCTCCCACCTTTTTCCTTCAAGGAAGCAGATGTTTAACCAAGTATCCATTTTATTCACGTGAAGTCCTTTCATTCTTTTCAATCAGTGTTCTTACCCGGTGGTTCTCATGAAGATGTTCTTCAAGTTTATCATTCTTCTTTCTTTTCTTCTCCTGTGGACTCAAGTAAAGCTTTCAGTGTTGATCGGATTCTTTTCCTCGTTTCAAATGCTTTCTCATGTCGGTGCATCTCTTAATCATCCACCTCCTGCTATTTATGTTATCTGGAGTGCTGAAGATATCTCGGAAGATTCGCATTTCCATTCCAAATCCATTCAGCTGTTTTGAGGTTGTTATCTCATTAAAGCCATTTAATTCAACCGGTGTATTCTCTCTTTCAAGCAATTTTTTCCAACGGTGTTTCTCTTGAGTGGGCCCTAACCCACAGGTCTTTTCCCAGGATCTTACCTGACTCTTTTAATTTTTCTGGGGTTATTCCCAAATTCTTTTCGAAGTTTGACGTAAGAATGAGTTATCATCAGTCATATTTCTTCTCCAAGATCGCTTTCAAATTCTTTTCATCGTTGGTTCAACCTTTCTAATTTTTCATCCCGGAGTATCTCAATAATTCATGGTGGTGTTTCTCATCATCATTCTCCACATTTGAAGACCGAAGAAGAATTTCTCCTAAATCTTGGTCCGTTCTCTTGAAGATTCATAGTTCTAGCTTATGCCATCCTCTCATAGTTGTTTTCGATTGTGAGAATTCTTTTCATACCCATCCGGAGCATTTCAGAGTTGATTTCATTTCTTGATCATCCAAAGGCCATCATCTCAGAACTATTCATTCAAGCTTTCAACTCTCATTCTCCAAATCATACCGGTGCATCACTCAAATATCCTCTAATCAGTTCATGATCTCTTCGTTCTCGTGTATCTAAATTCTGTCAAGTATCTTTATTCTTTTTCTAATTCTTTCCGTTGAAGCGTGCCTTTGCTACTTTCATTTTCAATTCTCGCGGTGGTTCGTTCAAGATTTCTCTTCCTTCGTTATCATATCAAGTTATTCGTTGTTTCAATCCTACCGGTGGTTCGATGAAGACCTTCCCAAGTTTGCGCTATATCTATCTTAATCCTTTCTACGAGAATAAGTAGTATGCCTAAATCCGTTGCTTGTCATCAATTTAAATTGGTGAAGGATACGCGTAATGTAATTCTTATTCTTGTTTCATCCAAGTGTTTAATCCTTTCTTTTGGAGTTCGTTCATTATATCAAATTTTCGGTTCCAAGTTGTTCATCTTTTCTTTCCGGAGCTCCAAGTTATTTCAATTATATCATTTCAAAGCTCCTTCTAAATCATTGCAAGGCTTCTCCCAGAGTTCTTTTCAACTTTCCATTTCGTTTGATCATTCTTTTATTACCGGAGTTCTTCATGGAGGCTCTACATGGTGGTTCGTCAAGGATTCCTTTCATTTTTCAATTGTTCTTCAAGATTTCTCTCGGAGTCAAGATCTGTCAAGCTATACTCTAAAATAAACAAGGTGCTCAACACATGTTTGTTTTGAGAAGTTCAAGCATTCTGCATCTTGCATTCTAAAGTGCAATTCGTTCTACCTTATCATTTGAGGTGGTGTTATGACATTCTTGACAGTTGGAGTTCGCGTTTCATGATTCACATGTGGTCAAGAATGAGATATTTTAAATCCACCAATCTCTTCGTTGGTTTTATCTTGTGTCATGTTTCACCTTAAGCCTTCCCTAAGGAATGCTGCTATTATGGTGCTTATCAATGATCCAAGTTTTCTCCTATCCTCTAGACGAGAGAAGATTTCATCTCTTCGTTGATCTCAAGCAAGCAATTGTTTTCGTTAGTGGCAGAATTTCACCGCAAGTTTTGAGATGTTTTCCATAAGCCCACTACAAGCTTATTCTTTTCGTTGTTGGTTTTCCAACAACTCCGTCCAAACCTTCTTGGAAGGACGTTTCCCTAATTCAATTGTGGTGGAAGTTATCATTTCCTTCTCCGTTCTCTTATTCCGACGATCTATCTTCTATTCTTTCTTCCGGAGGTTTTGTGATCTTGCTCTCTTCGACCAATCATCTTGTTTTGTCAAGATCATGTAATTTTTCTTTTCTTACCCGTTAAGCCGGAGTGTCGTGCCCTCTTTTCAAGTTCTTCCCATTCTGTCAAGTTTTAACTCCCTCCTCAACCGGAGTGCTGTCTGAAATCTTTCTTACCCCTTGTGCCATTCTTTCATTAGTTCCGGAGGCAATATGTTGTTAATTTCATCGAGTATCCTCTCATCTTGTCAAGATCATGTTCAATTCCTTCCATTTACAGTCTGAGTGCTGCCCAAATTATATCATTCTTATCCCTTCCCTATCTTGTTTTAACCGGAGTGGTTTTAAATATCTATCGTGTCATTTAACTCCAAAGTTCTCATGGTGTTCCTTGTTTTCCGTTTACTACGAAGTGCTCTCAATTTGCTTATCTTCGTTGTGTCTTTTCTTTCGATTTGTTCAACCCCGCGAGGTTCTTTGGTTTCATTCAATTGTTAGAGAAGCAATTTGTTTTACCTCTTCCTCTTCCGCTTTTCTCCGGTGCCATCCTAGATCTCGGGACGAGATCCACTCGTAGTGGTGGAGTGTTATAACGCCCCAAGACCGATGCTCCAGAAGACTTCCTTATTTTCGTGATCGCCGTGTGTTTCTTCTCTGCTTGCTCTTTTATTTTTGCATTGCATCATGTCATCATGCCATCATGTCATTTAATTTTTAAAACTCAACCAAGTAAATTGCATGGATCTTCGATCTATTTAAATCGAGGGAATTCACATGGTGATTTCTCTTTATAACATATCCTCCTAATATTTATGGAGCTATTATAAATATTCCATTAGTTTGGAATTAACCGGAACACACTTGCAAAATAATTCCCATGCCTATTTCCACTTCAAGTTTCACCTCCAAGCTTTGCCAACAATTATTTTCCCTCTTATCGAGACCCTTCCTAAATGTTCAACATGTTGGACACTTTGTAATCCTACTCCTTCTTCTCATCTTCTTTTCTGTTTCATCTTGCCCTTTCCATCTAAAACATCATCTAGTGCAACACCCCATCACAAGCGTCTTCCTTTCTATTCTCACCCATTTATTGCAAGTGGTATTTTTCTGTCCCAGTAAAATGTTCACTTACTTTCTGTAAATCTTAAACCATGCCAACTACCTCTTTGTCAAATCTCATCTCTTTAAAGTTGTTTTGGTTGGGTTTAAAAATGGCTCAAGTTTGAATTCAATTCAAACTTGAATTATTTTTCTTCCTCTAAAAATTGCCAAACCAATTTATTAAAATTGTGTATATTATCAAGACTTCAGAGATATTTTCTTTTATGAAATATTCCACCTCTAGCACCTCCTTCTTTTCTCTAAAGTTCTGGTTGAGGAAATAAAGAAAAGAAGGAAGAAAGGGAGAGAGCCCAGCCAGCCTCCCAGGCCGGCCCATCCTTCTCCGCTGCCTCCTCTCCTCCATGGCCCAAGGCCCAGCCGCGCCCTCTTAACCCTAGCCCAACCGACCCCATGGCCCGATCCCCTCTCTCCCCTTCGTTCTCCTCCTGCCGCCGCACACACACGCACGCATCGAGCAGAGCCCGGCTCGATCTCCTTATCCCCTCCACTCGTCTCCCTCCTCGATCCAGAGGAGGAGCCCCGCACCCGTTTCTCCAGCGCCGACCTCCTCCTCGCTCCCATGGCGTCGCCGCCCGTCAAGCTCCACCTCATTACCCCATCCTTTCCTTTAAGCTTAAATAGTCTTGATCTCGCGGGTGTGAGATTGCTGAGTCCTCGTGACTCACAGATACTTCCAAACAGTTGCAGGTGCCGATGAGACCAGTGCAGATGACGCAACTGAGCTCAAGTGGGAGCTCGATGAAGATCTTGTCCGTTGTGTTGTTTCTTTTCTTATTGATCAGTAGTGGAGCCCAGTTGGGACGATCAGGGATCTAGCAGTTGGGTTCTCTTCTTTTATTTTGGTTCCGTAGTCGGACCTATGTGTGTATCTCTGAATGATGTATGATTTATTTATGTATTGTGTGAAGTGGCGATTGTAAGCCAACTCTTTATCCCATTCTTGTTCATTACATGGGATTGTGTGAAGATGACCCTTCTTGCGACAAAACCACAATGCGGTTATGCCTCTAAGTCGTGCCTCGACACGTGGGAGATATAGCCGCATCGTGGGCGTTTCACCTGCCCTCGCCGAGGCCTCGGGAGGGGTGCGCGATGCCCAGGTCCGGGGTCCTGGTTAGGTGGCGTGCGCTTGGGCGTGACCCGAGCGCAGCCCCTGTGCCCAGCCCCCATGCGCGGCTTTCCCGAGGGGAGGCATTGCGGTAAGGCTGGGCGCTGAGCTCTGGGCTCCCTGAGGTTGGCACGACCGTGGGGTCGCCCTTAGTTGTTTATCACCAGCGCGGAGCATAGTGCTTCCGCTTGTGCACGGGCATAGCCGCTCCTCGGCAGTGTCGACAGCCAGCGTGGAGCATGGTGCTTCCACTTGGGCATGGGATGGGGGCCCCCCTCCGGGAGGAGCCCCCGGGGCGTGTACAGCCCCGCCCTGAGACGTGGCTTGCACGGCAGAGCTGCGAGGTGTATCTGGGCACTCATGAGCCAACGCGGGACTCACGAGGCCCTACCTCAAGGCGGGTTGCGCCTGGTCTTGAGTCTTGCTGACTGTGTGTTCCTGCAAGGCAGTTAGATGCAAGCACTCTACGTCCTCAGGTCCCGGCCCTCGAGCGAGCTCAGCTACCGCTGGTATGCCAGGTCGCGATGCCGTGGTCAAGGCCAGGGGGTGAGGGCTGGAGAGCCAGTAAGAGCTCCTGAGTCGCGATGCTCAAGAGCCCCCCTTTTAACGTGCAAGCGAATTGCATGGGAAGAACAGGCCCGCGGCGGGCGACAATGAGCGGGCGATAGCCGATGGCAGGTTAAGCATGAAGAGCAGATCAACTTGGATAAATGCAGGAAGATACACGCCACCGGGTCTGGCCCGAGCGGCTTGGGGATGATGCAGCCCGAGGGGCGCCCCCAGCAAGGTAAGCTAAATACTTAGCAAAAGGGATACATGCCACAGGGACGGACCCATGCGGCCTGGGAATAATGCAGCCCGAGGGGTGCTCCCAGCTTAAACGAACTTGGAAGATGTCACCTGGTTCTGTAGACGAAGTAGAGTTGGTGCAGCTGAAGCCACGTGTTGAAGGAATGGCTCCTCATGAGCCACCGGGGCCCTGAGCCTCGGGAGGCTCTAGGGGTTCTGGAGGTTCCCTGAAGGCCGTCTCCATCTCCTCCAGGACGGCGTGGAACCTGGCCTCCCGAGCCGCCAGGACTTGTCGCACGTTGCGCTGATAGGCCGACGCCACGCCCGGCAAGCCGAAGGGCATGCGAACGTAGCTGTGTGGCAGGCCCTCGCAGCGGCCCGCACGTGATGGCCAGAAGCGCTCCTGATATGCGGCCCTGTTGAGCCCTGGGATGTCGACGCAGACACGCAGCCCGACATCCTCGCCTGGATGAGGAGCCGTGCCATGTGAGCGGCTGTGGCCGCGCATGGCTCTTGCTTCTTGCAGTTCCTAGGTGGTCTTGGTGATGAACTCCTGGGTGGTGGGCACTCCTTGCCCTGTGTTCTCCTGAGGGAAACGTGCCGCAAAGCACGCCTCCAAGTGGTGCCCAAGCACCTCCCTCGTGAGGTTGGCAAGGTCTGTGGCCCTCCAGAAGAGAGCCCCCGAGCCCTGCCCGAGGAGGGCGCCGGGCATGCCTTCCTATGCGACAGAGGGAGGCGCCCCTGGAGCGGGCGCTGATCCCGACGAGGCTCCAGCTGCGTCGCCGCCCTCCTGGGATCCTGCTCGGCGCAGCTTCTTCTTCTTGGGGATGGCCTCCGGAGGGCCTTCACTCCTGCTGTCGGGGTCGTCGACTGCTGCGGCTTGAAATGCGCGCTCAAGGGAGCACACCGCATCCCTCTCTTCACACGGGACCGTGATGATTCCTCCGCTTCCTGGCATCTTGAGAACGTTGTAGCCATGATGAGTGACTGCCATGAACTTGGCCAGGGCTGGATACCCGAGGATGGCATTGTACGGCAGGCGGATGTGCGTGACATCGAAGTCAATGAGCTCGGTGCGATAGTTCTTGCGCTCCCCGAAGGTGACAGGCAGGCAAACCTGCCCTATCGGTGTGGTGGAACCGTCGGTCACTCCTGAGAAAGGCCTGGTTGGCTGGAGCTGCTCATATGGCACTTGGAAGTTGTCGAACGTGTCGACGGACAGGACGTTGAGCCCTGCGCCATCGATGAGGGTCTTGGTGACTTGCACGTTGCTGATGACTGGGGAGCACAGCATAGGGAGGGCGCCAGCGGTGGCTGCGCACTTGAGCTGGTCTACCGAGTTGAAGGTGATGGCACATTGGGACCACCTGAGCGGGCGTGTGGCCTCGAGCTTGGGGAGCACCGCATTCACCTCGCGAGCGAACTGTTTGAAGATGCGCTGAGAGGCTGGGGCCTGGGCACCGCCCAAGATGCAGGCAATCGCACGCGGCTCCTGGAAGCCCCCAGCCCCTTCGTCCTGGTGGTGGTCGTCGTTCCTCCTTGGCAGCGGCAGCGGAGGAAGACTGGCGGTGCCCTGGGGGCGATCCTCACGAGGCTGGTCCCTCCAGGCGCCCTCGCGAGGTTGGTCCTGCCAGCGGTCCTCACGAGGCCGGTCGCGCCACTCCTGGCGCGGGCCACGATCGTCCCAGCGTTCGCCTCCGCGTCCTCCTCCGCGGCCATAGCCCCGGTCGTTGCGCTCAGGGCATCGACCGTAGCGTCCTTCCCGTATGGCTCTGAGCTCTTGGCAGTCGCCGGTGTTGTGGGTGTTCAGGTTGTGGAAGGCGCAGAATGGTCGGCCGTTCTTGGATGACTCGGGCTGATCTCTGCCTCGCTTGGTGTCGGGCTCCGCTGCGAGCACCACTGCCTCTTTGCGCTTCACGTCCTTGGCCTTGGCCTTCTTCTCCTCCGCTCCTGCAGCTGGCAGCTCAAGGAGAGAGAGACGCCCCTCCTCTGCTCTTGCACACTTGGTCGCCAGGTTGAACAGCTCCTGAGATGTGCAGAGCTCCTCGTGGATAGCGAGCTCTTCCTTCATCTTGACGTCACGGACGCCGTCTGAGAACGCGGAGATGATGGCTTCGTCCGTGACCTTGGGGATCTTGAGGCGGGTGTTGTTGAAGCGCTGGATGTACTTCTGGAGGGTCTCTCCTAGTTGTTGCTTGATGCGGCGTAGATCACCCGCGGCCGGTGGGCGGTCGCGAGTGCCCTCACTACAAAAAAAGACACATCCGTGACATTTTGGGCCGAACGATTTTTTTTTCTGTCATACATATGACACTTCTATGACGATAATTGTGACAAAACCCGGTATCATCATAGATGTGGTGGGCTCCTACTTCTATGACAAAAAATCATGATAGAAAATGGGCTTTTCGTCCTGGGCGGACCGGAGACACAGTTGCATGAAATTCTTTGGGTGGTAGAAGCGAGGGCGAGGAAAATTTCGGGGAGTTCCCGGTTACGGTGGGAGGTCGGGGGCCGAGTGATGCGCGTTTCTCTCGTACACGTACGTGCGTGTGTGCGAGGCGTTGGCTCTAACTGAACCCTAGCGAGGCGTTGGGCTCTAACTGAACCCAAGCGATTGCACTGCAGGCTACGCGTTACTGAACCCGAGCGATCGATCGATGGCTGTTAACTGAACCCGATCGAGCGATTCCTTCGCTACTGCTGCTAACTGAAGCCGATCGATGTTGCCTCTGGG